>NC_064411.1:27308333-27629166 GCF_023375975.1 Astyanax mexicanus
AAATTTCCCTGAGTTCCCTCCCCTTTTTCCTTCTTTCTCTACTTCTTTAGGCGTGGTCCGCACTTAGCAAAATCTCAGTTATGTCCGGCACGCACAGAAGGCGTAAAAACACAAACAGGCGCCAGGATCATACTAACCTGCGTCCACTAAAACAAACCACGCCCACTACTACCTCATTCTCTGTTGGGCTATGGAACTGCCAGTCGGCTGTTAATAAAGCAGACTTTATCGCCTCTTATGCGAATCATCAGTCATTACAACTGCTGGCACTGACTGAAACTTGGATCAAACCTGAAAATACTGTTACTCCGGCAGCTCTTTCCAATTATTAATCCTTCTCCCACACTTCTCGTCTCTCTGGACGAGGAGGTGGAACGGGCCTATTAATCGCTAATGGCTTAAAGCATACTCCACTATTACCGGCAAACACATTCAATACATTTGAGTATCATGCCACACTGGTTAATACTCCAGCAAAACTTGCCATTATTGTTGTCTACCGTCCTCCTGGACAAATGGGCGAATTCACGCATGAGCTTGACATGCTACTGTCTTCTATCCCTGAGCAAGATTGTCCCATGCTCATTCTAGGGGATATGAACATCCACCATGACAGTACCAGCTTCACAGACTTCCTATCCCTCATGCAGTCTTTCGAACTGGAGCAGGTCCCCAGCCCTCCAACACATAAAGCTGGCAAACATCTAGACCTGATCTTCACTCGTAACTGTGACACCGACTCTCTAACTGTCACTCCTTTGCACGTCTCAGATCACTACTTTATGAAACTCAATGTTCATATTTCAAATAAACCCACAGCTACTCCTACTATGGTCTCGTTCCGCTGAAATCTTCGAGATCTCTCAGCAGACCAGTACTCCTCGCTGGTGACTGACAATATGCCTCCACCAGGCTCATTTTCATCACTCAATGTAAATGATGCCACTGACACTCTCTGCTCCACACTAAGCTCCTGTTTGGACAACCTCTGTCCTCAAACATCTCGAGCCATTAGCTCAAACAAACCGCAGCCATGGCTTAAAAATGACACACTCAGGGAACTACGCTCCAAACTCCGAGCTGCCGAAAGAAAATGGCAAAAAACCCAAAAACAAGCAGACCTAAAAAATTACCAACTGCTCCTGGCTTCTTTCTCAGCCAACCTCACTACTGCTAAAGCTGAATTTTATCACAATAAATTCTGCTCTCTCACAGACTCCCGGAAACTATTTGCTACATTTAAATCACTACTCAACCCTCCGCCTCCTCCTCCGGCTACATGCCTTACGGCTGAAACACTTGCCTCATTCTTTACTGGCAACGTGGCGGCCATCAGCAACCAGTTTACTGATGCGACATGTAGCAGTCCTACTGCATCCTCTACTGCCCGGTGTCCCTCCACCGAAGGCGTTGCTTTCTCCTCGTTCACTCCTCTCACTGAGAACGAGACACTGGCTCTCCTAACACGTAGCCGTCCTACTACGTGTCCGCTTGACCCAATTCCTTCAAACCTACTGCAAACTATCGCACCTGCAATCATTCCGGCTATCACTCACACGATCAATGCCTCTTTAACTTCTGGTGTATTCCCAACTGCTTTCAAACAAGCACATGTGACACCACTGCTTAAAAAGCCTTCTCTCAACCCCGCCCAGGTTGACAACTACAGACCGGTCTCACTGCTACCCTTTCTCTCTAAAACACTAGAAAGAGCAGTTTTAAATCAGGTCTCTGGCTTCCTCTCCCAGAATGACCTTCTGGACCAGAACCAATCTGGGTTCAAAAAAGGACATTCTACCGAGACGGCTCTGTTGTCTGTGACTGAAGCGTTGAAAACTGCCAGAGCTGCAGGTCAGTCCTCAGTGCTCATTCTGCCATGACTTCCTCCTAACTATACTCTCAAACATGGGGATCGCAGATAATGTGCTGTCATGGTTCAGATCATACCTCACTGGGCGCTCGTTCAAGGTGTCGTGGCAAGGGCAGCTGTCCTCAGCCCGCTCCTTATCCACTGGGGTTCCCCAAGGTTCGGTACTGGGACCCCTTCTCTTCTCCATATACACCACCTCTCTTGGTCAGGTTATCCGCTCACACGGATTTTCCTACCATTGCTTTGCTGACGACACCCAGCTATACCTGTCGTTCTCACCTGAAGATCACTCAATCTCTGCACGGATTTCGCAGTGTCTCTCTGACATATCCTCATGGATGAGGGAGCATCACATTCAATTAAATCTCCCAAAGAGTGAACTGGTTATACCAGCAAAACCATCTTTTCAACACAAATTCTCTATAAGTATCGACTCTCTCTCTCTCTCACCGACAAAGGTTGCTAGGAACCTGGGTGTTATGGTTGATGACCAACTCTCCTTCACGCACCATGTGGCCTCGGTTGCTCGGTCCTGCCGCTTTGCGCTCTATAACATCCGAAAAATTAGACCGTTCTTGACGCAACAGGCCACCCAACTCCTGGTGCAAGCGGTCGTCATCTCACGCCTCGACTACTGCAATGCCCTGCTAACTGGCCTCCCGGCCTGTGTAGTAAAACCACTCCAGATGATCCAGAACGCAGCAGCACGTCTGGTCTTCAACCAGCCAAAACGGGCACATGTCACCCCGCTGCTCATTGAGCTCCATTGGCTACCAGTTGATGCTCGCATCAAATTCAAAGCTCTTACTATCGCCTACAAGGTGATGACAGAACAGGCTCCTTCCTACCTGCACTCGCTCCTGAAGGCTTACGCTACCTCCCGGCCGCTGCGCTCCTCCAGTGAACGTCGCCTCGCTTTGCCAAACATTCACACAAAGCAATCCAGACTGTTCTCATACAGAGTTCCCCAATGGTGGAACAAACTACCTTCCACTACCAGATCAGGAGAATCTCTCACTATCTTTAATAAACTCCTGAAGACACAACTCTTCAAAGAGCACTTACTCTCTTAACACCTCTAACTAACTACCTTCTACTACCAGATCAGGAGAATCTCTCGCTATCTTTAAGAAACTCCTGAAGACAGAGCTCTTCAAAGAGCACTTACTCTCTTAACACCTCTAACTAACTACCTTCTACTACCAGATCAGGAGAATCTCTCACTATCTTTAATAAACTCCTGAAGACAGAGCTCTTCAAAGAGCACTTACTCTCTTAACACCTCTAACACACTAACTACTTCTAACCTCATTTCCTTCTTCCTCTCCTTCACTCCTCTATCCTATTATTCCCCTTTGTCCTCCTTTTATCCCTATCCAAAGATGTTTTTCCTTTAAACTTATTTTACATTGTACTTGACTATTGTAAGTCGCTTTGGACAAAAGCGTCTGCCAAATGTAATGTAATGTAATGTAATGTAATGTAATGTAAACATACTGTATCTGGATTTAATAAAAATAGTGAATAATTCCTAGGTGATGCACCCTTGAGCCAAGAGCTACTGATGTGCCTCCAGATACTGGAATCCTTCAGCAGCTGAACTGCACTGCCCTTCAGTCTGGGTGTGAGCTCGTGTGATTCCATACTGATCCACACTGTTAATTCCTTTAATGACATTTCTCCAACTGCTCTATATGTAGCATGTTTTTGTAGACAGAAACATCATGGGATGAATTTCCACTTATGAGGACGACAAGCAGGGACGAGCAGAAATATGCAGGAGGAGGTGGAGTAAATACACACTCCACCTTATTCTGCAGTCTCTAGGGTTAAGACCAAAGTATCAATCAGAGTCTTTTCACATCAAAACTGTTAGTTTTCACATTACAGATACAGGTTTTCATATTTCAACTAAATTTGGAAAATTTGGTTGTAATGTATGGCGACCACTCAGTCACTGTGTCTGCAAAATGTCAAGTTTGAATGTGAAATTCTAATGTTGTTAGACGTTGATATTTTGATCTCTTTGACAGATATATGACTTTTTTTTATGAATTTTTGTGGTAATTTTAACATTTCTCTGTCCACACCCAAGTGAGTAAAACAGTAGATTAAAGTATACTAAGCATTATTATGCTATAGTGCACTAAAATGTTCTTGTAGCCACATTATTAATCAGTATATTTAAAGAGTGCTAAAATGGAAACAACTATTTTTGTACTTATTACACTTTAATTGTAAAAAATCTGTGCTAAATGTACTTAACTGTACTAAAATGGAACTATTTTAAATATACTTAAGTGACATTTAAACATTTAAATTACTTCATGTATGTAGCCCCATATTTTAAATATGCTTACAGTACAATTATAATACATTTAATAAGTATCACAACTGTGTCACTAATATACACTGAGTATATTAGGAATGTAGTAAGAATTGATGTTAAATATCAATTCAAAACATTACAAGTACATTACGAGTATAAATATTTTTCTTGTTCCAGTCTTTTTTAAGGATCACACTTTCAGTATACTTGGTTGGGTAAAAAAATATATATATATTAATATACTGCTATTTTTTTAGCGTATTACAAATTACTTTAAATTATTTAAATTAGTGGTAGTAATTTAATTTACTTTCTAAAAAGATTCAAATACATTGTTCTTTAAGTGAACTACTGTAACAGTTGTTTTTAACACACAGTATATTTGGAAATAAGTATTTTAGAAGTATGTTTAATTGCATTAATCTAAAAGTGTACTTCAGAGTAGTCTATTTATTTAAAATACACTATATTATATGATCAAAGTTTACTGTCAAACATTTGATGAAAGCATAATAATAATGTATTTTTTATATATTTTAGATACGTACATAAATCTGTTATAGTATATTCACAGCATACTTTTCAACAGACATTTCTCAATATGTTTTAAGTACAATTAAGTATATATATATATTTTCATCAGGGCAGTGTCACCTGTGTACCAGGAATACATCATATACAGTGGACAGCACTGTGCAGCGGGTGTTAATGATGGTGACCGGTGGTGCCTGGCTAGAATCGTCCGCGTGAACAGAAAAGCCATCATCTACATTTAATCCAGAAGACCCCAACACACATCCCACACATCCCACAGCTCAGAGCAGAGTTCCATAGCTTCTGATACTAGTCCTATATCCCATGACATTTGGCACATCACTATACATGCATGCGTTGATTGTGTAATTTATTTTCTGCTACTAGAGAAAGGTTTAACCTGTTATGTAATGTTCTCAGCACACACAGATGATGTATGCTTCTGTTTTTCAGGAAGTTAACCCTTCCACTTCCTGAGAGGTGTTGCAGCAGGAACATGATGTCATTTCCTGTGATTGGCTCACCGCAGTTTCTGTTCAGCTGCACGTTTTTTTGCTGTGTGAGAGAGAGGACAATATATAGCACTACATGAGCATTACAGAACCTTTGACAGGACTGTTTGTTTGTAAATGTAGTAAACTGTGTTCAAATTTCTTTCGTTTTTCCCAAATAAAATGTATGTACAATTTTTACAAGTCAGGTATTAAGGAGCAGGAGCACTGCACTGAAGAACAGCGTTATTAGGGTGCGTTTTCAGTGAAGTTTCTCCAGCTCTAAGGCTGGATGCAGCAACATTAGCACTAGCCGCTAACCGCAGCACTAGATCTTTCGTTGTTTAAAGGTGATATTGGACTCTAGTCTGCGTGTTTACCGTGTTAAAACAAGCTATGTGGGATGAACCGCTAGCTGATAGTGCCCTGGCTCACCTAAAAACACTCAGGGTTCCTCAGACTAGCTGTGGTTAGCGACTAATGCTAATGCTGCTGCACCTAGCCTAAGTGAAATTCACTGAAACTTCACTGAAAGGTCACCCTTAAACAAAATGTTGTAAATCTAAGTTTACTGTAAATAAACGGAATCGATTTACTCAACCAAATAAACAGTTTTCAGTAGAGACATCTGTGTAGATTAACAGTAAGTGCTCATTTGACTTTGATAGAAAATGTTTTTTTTTTTTTTAAGAATTACAGAGAAACAGATACAGCTCTACAGTCTGTAATTATTATAGAATTCTAATGAACTTCTATAGCATTGGGTGTACTAGAAACAAATATATGGTCGTAATGTTATGCTTGATGATCAGTGCATGAACCTATCCCCAAATAAGCATCTTTTAACACAGTCAAAAGTTGCGAGATGGTGGAATTCACAAGCAGTTGCACATGCATTGCAGAAAAAGGGGTTTACTCGTGTACGGCTAAAGGACTACGCAACTAGCAGTGTTTTATCAGCAGGAGAACATGTCAATTAGCTGTAACTTCCATGATTGTGTTCTAGGATATAACAGAACGCAAGAAACTTCCGAAGTTCCATGTCATGGGAAGCTATGGGTCAACAGTGCATGTTGTGAGGAGTTTCCTCTGCTCAGACTGTTGCAGGTATCAAGATAAATACTGGAGATCTGTCAAAATATTTTACAAACCCTCACTTTTACAATATTTATCAGGGAAAACTGTACAAAGGAGGCTCTAGTAGCCTGTTGAGCTCGTTGCTACAAGTTGTTGGACATGGAGCTATACAGGTCTGTCCACTGGTAGGTTTCCAAAGCTGGCGTCCTGGTTGGTCCCATAAATGCTTGATTGGTGATAAATCTGGTGGCCTATCAAAGTATCTAGTGGGAAACCATGCTGTGTGTAGGTGAGCATTATCTTGCTGAAAAATAACAATTGGAAGCCATGCTAAGCTGCTTAAAATTTTAGAACAATACAGCTTATTTTCTTCTCTGATAACAATTTTTGTCTTACTAAGCATTGAAAGTGTTAGATTTGTTTTAGCTTATTTTAGGAATAATAATCTTACTCAGTCTTACTTAGAATTTTCACCTTATTTTAAGTAATTTGAACTCAAAATAAGCACAAAAATTCAGCAATCAATCCCAGTTATGCAGCTTGCCATCAGCTGCTGGAGCCCTGAGAGAGCACAATTGGCCTTGCTCTCTCTGGGTGGGTAGATGGCGCTTTTTCGCTCATCGCTCCTAAGGGTGATGTTGATCAGCACAGGGCATCTGTGAGCTGATGTATCAGAACCGAGTCGCTGCGCTTTCCTACAAGTGCGCTGTGATGCTACTTGGTAATGCTGCATCAGCAGCAGTTCAAAAAGAGGCACTGGCTGACTTCACATGTATCAGAGGAGGCATGTCCTAGTCTTCACCCTCCTTCTGTTGCGGCATCACTAGTGATAGGGGGAGTCCTAATGAGTGGGTTGGGTAATTGGCTGTGTAAATTAGGGAGAAAATGGGATAAAAAAAAGTCAGCAATCAAGAATTTTTGTCCAAATTCCAGCTTGATTTAAGTCTTACTTCACTCATTTTGAGACCTTGTGATTGCTTTTTTAAGAAATCTTACTAATGTGAGTAGCCCATTGGCAGATTTTATTGCTTAATATGAGCATATACAGCTCTGGGGAAAAAAATAGACCACTTAAAATGGCACTTAAAAATTATGAGTTTCTTAGATTTTAGCAAATTGCAAACTTTTTGAATTTTGGCACCAGGAGTGGCATAAATCTATGCAAAAGCAGTGTGTAAGACTGGTGGAGGAGAACATGATGCCAAGATGCATGGAAACTGTGATTAAAAAACAGGTTTACTCCACCAAATATTGATTTCTGAACTGTTAAAACTTTATGAATATGAACTTTGAACATTTTCTTTGTATTATTTGAGGTCTGAAAGCTCTGCATCTTTTTTAATATTTCAGCCATTTCTCATTTTCTGCAAATAAATGCTCTAAATGACAATATTTTTAATTTGACTTTGGGAGAAATTGTCCGTAGTTTATAGAATAAAACAACAATGTTCATTTTAGAGACTAAAGTGGTCTCTTCATTTTTTCTTGAGCAGTTTGTCTTAATATATTTAACATATAATTTGTCTAGTTTTTGCTAATGGATTTTTTGCAGTGTGCCAGTGTTAGTCAACGCATGTGGCCACAGGATGTTCTGTACATATCTGCACTGAGCTGTTAGTGTCCTTGTATCACTACTAGGAGTAACTGACTGTTTTATGTGATGGTTCCCCAAATCCACAGCAAAAGCAGGATTGAAGTGCTCACCACAAGATCTCAACATTTAAACCCTGAATGTTTTTGGACCTCACATAGCTAGAGTAAATTTGCTGAAACAAAAAAATCGCTGAAAATAGTGATACAGTTCTAATTTCTCTCTTAAATGATCATCCTCATTCTCTTAGTGCAATGATATGCCCCTCTCAAAGTCTGTTAAATTGCATCACAGAGGAATGTCTAGCAGTCATCGATCTCTCACCAAGAGGTACACTACCCAACAGGAGTCTCTGAGACTATTTTCTTCACTCCTAGATGTTCCACCATCATCTATAAGTGATATTATTGGAAAAATGGAAATGTATGAACATTTACTGTATGAATATTAACATGGGTCTATACTGGTGTATATGTGAGAATCTCAGACTCTGACTCTTTCTGTGAGTTGGTGATTGAGGCCTCAATCGAGGGGAAACCTGTAATTTTGGGGTCAGGTGTTTTTGCACGGTTACCCGGTGGGAGAGGAATGTTGTAAAGATAGACTGGAATGTGTCTGGGTGATTGAGAACTGAATTTTTTTAAGACACCTTGAAAGAGACATCAACCTTGCAAGACACACAGCCTAGTGTGTGTGTGTGTGTGTGTGTGCGTGTGTGTGTGTGTTTGTGTTGAGTGACTTGTTATTTTGTGTTCTATGCATACCATGTTTCACTTATGTTGGAATGTGTCTCAGTTTTAGAACAGATGTCAAGTAGTGTTATTTGTATGTGTGTGTCTGTGCGTAAAGTGTATGAAGCCCTATCCGGACAAGATTTGTTTGACAGGGGGTCCTGGGGTTATTTTCTCTTTTATGGGGGTCCTCTGTGATTTTATTCCTGTCCAGAACAGTCATTTATGTGTTTTTCTCAGACGTCCTCGTGTTTAATAAATGTTTTCAATTTTAATTTCAATTTCAAATTATTTATCACATACAAAGTAAAACACAGTATGACCTGCAGTGAAATGGAACAACAGTCTGCTCACACAGTATTACTAAGCTTTATTTTTAAACTTTTAAACTACACAATTTAAAGTGCAAAAATTCAAAAGTGCAAAATATCCAGTTAGAAAAAATAAAATACTAAGATTTACAATGTAAAAACTTGCAGTCAAAAAAACATATAAACAAAGCTAAGCAAAGATAATCTAAACAAAGGAAAAAAAGGGATACAAGGATAAAATTTACTTTAAATATAATTTATAAATAACAACAAAAAAAAAAACTACTTGTCCACTGCTACACACCATAGTTACACTTTGAAAGCGCGTTTCCACAGAGATCCAAGTTAAAACACAACAGCGAGTGGAAATGGAGGAGCTACTGAACGCAATGTCATGTGACTGAGACAGCAAAAAATAAAAAAACTAACTGATCCTCCTGTTTTTTCAATTGCAGTCCAGATGCAAGAATGTTATCACTGAATAGAAGTAGACACCTCCCTGAGAAACTAATCACATTTGGATAGGGCTTAAATTATGTTGTCACATTAAATCAAAAATTACCATGTTAGAGACATGGGTGGTAAACTTTTTTAAAGGGCTGCTGTGGAGCTGCTTTGAATTTTTTAATATTTTGTTTTTAGTATGTGTCACGTGGTCCCTGTCTGTTCTCGTGTTTCTGTGTTTATTTACCTTTTTCTGTGCCTGTCTCTGCTTGTGCCTGTGAGTGTGTCTCCCACGTGATCCGTGCTCCTCAGTGTTTCTTGCCCTCACCTGTGTATCATTTGTAACTCCGCCCCTTAGCCCCAGGTGTTCTCTGTTTCCCGTGTGTGTTACACTATTTATAGTCCGTGCTCCCTTTCCCTCGTGTCGGTTCTTGTGCTTTGTTAGCCTGTTGTGGTTGCGTCTCTGTGTCTCATGTTTCTTGTTTTCAGTTTAGTTTCCGTTTATTTGTTTATTTTTGTCTTTTGTTATCTGTATAATAAATACACTCGCATTTGCATCCGCTCTCCTCGTCCCTCCTTCACGCACCCTGACAGAAGAACCGACCGAACTATGGATGCAGCGAGTGGCGTCTACCTGGGTTCCAGATTGGCGATCCGCCGCACCTCCCTTTCTCGCGGCGTGCTGGAGGAACAGGCTCCTCTCAACTCCTCAGCTAGCCGGCGCCGGAGGAGGAAAAGACGGCAGCGGCGTTCTCAGCGCTCCCGCTCGCCCGAGGAGGACCCTCTCAAGGGGGGAGCACTTTTTGGGGGGGCGCACCGTGTTGGCAGGGACGCAGGTTGTGAGGAGTCTTATTTCTGGGACTATGTAGACTTCCTCACACCTGCGTCCAGCTCGGAGGAGGAGGAGGGAGATTACCTCCCTACACCAGCCCGTCTGCCGTTGCCTCCAGGGGCAGTCCTGCCTCCCGCATGCCTTTGTCCGCCCTGGTTCCTGACCGGCGACCCAGCGCCCTCCGAGCCGGACTTCACCGGCGACCCAGCGCCCTCCGAGCCGGATTTCACCGGCGACCCAGCGCTCTCCGAGCCGGACTTCGGCGGCGGACCAGCGCTCCCCGCGCCGGACTTCACCGGCGGACCAGCGCTCCCCGCGCCGGACTTCACCGGCGGACCAGCGCTCCCCGCGCCGGACTTCACCGGCGGACCAGCGCTCCCCGCGCCGGACTTACCCGGCGGACCAGCGCTCCCCGCGCCGGACTACACCGGCGACCCAGCGCTCCCCGCGCCGGACTACACCGGCGACCCAGCGCTCCCCGCGCCGGACTTCACCGGCGACCCAGCGCTCCCCGCGCCGGACTTCACCGGCGACCCAGCGCTCCCCGCGCCGGACTTCACCGGCGGACCACCGCTCTCCGCGCCGGATTTCACCGGCGGACCAGCGGTCTCTGCACCTACCCCTGTGCCCGTGGCTCCCGCCGCCACGCCCACTCCCAGGCCCCGCCTTTCCAGGCCTGCTCCGAGGCCCCCTGACTTTGCCTCCCATGGTGTACCCAGGCTACCCCCACAGACTTTGTCCAGCCCTGGGTACCCATCTATGTTTCTCGTACCCCTGTCTCTGCCTGTCATGGTTCCCGTCTCTGTCTATGTTCCAGTCTCTGTCACTCGTGGTTTTTCTGTTCCAGTCCCCGTCACCGTGTTTGTTTCTGTCCCCATTACTGTTTTCGTTCCGGTCCCTTTGCCCAGTAATGTCCAGTCCCCGTTTTCTGTTCAGTCTCCTCTCGGGTGTCCTCTGTTCTAGTCTTGTGTTTTGTTTTGTTTTTTTTTGGTTTCCACCCTCTCCTGACCGGCTCCTGGGGGTTTGTTTTTTCGCGCCCCAGGAGTTGCGCGTTAAGGGGTGGGTTCTGTCACGTGGTCCCTGTCTGTTCTCGTGTTTCTGTGTTTATTTACCTTTTTCTGTGCCTGTCTCTGCTTGTGCCTGTGAGTGTGTCTCCCACGTGATCCGTGCTCCTCAGTGTTTCTTGCCCTCACCTGTGTATCATTTGTAACTCCGCCCCTTAGCCCCAGGTGTTCTCTGTTTCCCGTGTGTGTTACACTATTTATAGTCCGTGCTCCCTTTCCCTCGTGTCGGTTCTTGTGCTTTGTTAGCCTGTTGTGGTTGCGTCTCTGTGTCTCATGTTTCTTGTTTTCAGTTTAGTTTCCGTTTATTTGTTTATTTTTGTCTTTTGTTATCTGTATAATAAATACACTCGCATTTGCATCCGCTCTCCTCGTCCCTCCTTCACGCACCCTGACAGTATGTGACTCACATCACATCATTTATTATTTCATTTTTTTGTTGAGATACATAAATCCATTTATAAATCAAACCAATTAATTTAGGTTAAATAAATAAATAAAGCAGACACAGTTGTCACGTTCTTGTCCTGTTTTGTGTCCTCCCCTGTCTGTCTCCATGTTTTTCTAGCTATATGCTCCCTAACACATGGCTCTCTGTGTTGTTCTCCTTGTTTCCACCCTTGTTTTCAGTGCTTCCACCTGTGTCGTTTGTAGCTCCACCCCCTTGTTACCTGTCCCCAGGTATCCTGTTTTCTGTTTCTGTTCAGTGTATATATAGCCCCTTTGTTTCAATGTGTGGTTGTCAGTTCTTGTGCGTTTTATGTCTGTTAGGTTACCCCTGTTGTTTTCTGTCCTTGCTTTCTTTCAGTGTGTTTTCTAGATACCCTGTCTGTTTATTTATCCTGTTTTGTGGACAAACAAAATGCCTCCTCGTTTCCTTTATGCTGAAACATTTGACGACAGGTGATTTGATTCAGCCAATGGGTGCAGACCTCATTTAACTTCTAAGCTTTTGTTCATTTCCTGTTAACCAGAGTGCAATTTTTGTAATTTTGTAATCTCATTTTTAGCATTTTTTAAAATTTAATAAATGTTCACAAATCACACACTGTACTTCCTAATAGTTTTTGAAGCATATTTGTACAGCATTGGATCTTTGGAACGGAATAATGTTAATTTATTTGTAAAGGTTTTGATAATTGGATGGGTGTGGTTTCAGAATATGTTGCATAAATGTGTATAAAGCTTGGTTTTGCTGCTTGTGTGCAAACCTTGGTCATAGTATAACTGTGTAAAATTGTTACTGTGTTGCAGAAAAAAACAAACTTTATTGATCAGACCTTTAATTGGAGGGAACCCCTAAATTATAGAGCATCCTCGCTGACATGGGCGTGGTAGTGGGGGGAAAAGTGGACCTGACTACACAGGGC
Organism: Astyanax mexicanus; assembly: GCF_023375975.1. Lineage (NCBI taxonomy): Eukaryota > Metazoa > Chordata > Actinopteri > Characiformes > Acestrorhamphidae > Astyanax > Astyanax mexicanus. Next base: position 27,320,975 of record NC_064411.1, read on the forward strand.
CCGAGTAAAAAGAGGGGCCCATGAAAATCCACGTTCATTGTGTACTGGCATGGACAGGGGCCCACTGACATTGAGAGTGTACAGGGCCCAGAATTTGCTGCTACGCCCCTGCTCGCTGATAATTCAAATACCCCATATCAACTGGCATAGAAAATCTCAGGTGCCATCCCTGGTCTCCTTCATGTGATTGTGCAGAATAAGGTGAATAGTGGGGATATAACGTGACCTGGACAACTTGTGGCAAAAGTTTAAAAGTCATAATTTCCAATAGCAATGTTTAAGTTTTCACTATAAAACCCAACAGGTTCGGAAAAGTCTTACTATAAACTCTAGACTTTACTTCTTTTCCACTGATGAAATGTTTGTCCTCTGTTGCCCTCTTCTGGTGAGAGAACAGAGAGAGATAACGTAGTTCACTGTAACCCAAAAGAGCCATAGCGTGTTTGTGTCACAGACCCTTCAAAATCTGTGTAACAGCCCCCTGTTCTTCACTTTAACTCATTCAGCCCCTCAGTGTTTTTTACCCAGCAGGCACAGGGCACCACTTTTAGGTCAGAAAGACATTCGATCCTATCGTTGGACAGACAATAAATTTAGCTTGGAAATAAAAATCCAGTTGACGTCAAAACCCAACATCGGCTTGACATCAAAATCCAACGTTAGGAAGACAATGAAGAATGGTCAGCACTCAAAAGTCAGATATCACTCACAAATGAACGTCAGGTTGACGTCGTGCTCCAACATTCTATAGAAGTTGAATTTAAGTTAGAAAGGAAAATCAGGTTGATCAAATTCCAGGATTGCCTTGACATCAAGCTTTGGACTTTGGATGAACGCTGAATTCAGGTAATCAAAGTCAGATATCTGTCAAAAATAACATCTGCTTGACATTAATTTGAATTTAGGTTGGAAATGAAATTATTGGCTAAATTTACAGCTACAATGCTAGATATACATTGCATTTTGGTTGGAAATCAAAGTCAGCTATCTGTCGGAAACCAACGTCAGCTTGATGTCAAGCTCCGCAACTTTTGGTAAAAAAAAAAAAAAAAAAAAAAGAATTACCAGTAAAAAACCATTAATGTTTTAAGTGTTATTTAGAAAAGCAATTGAAGTTGGGGAAAAAATTAAAAAGCTTTCATCAAAACCCAACAAAGATGTCTTGACATTAAGCTTTAAGATTTAAAAATTTTAAGATTTTTAATAGTTTATTGTCATGTGCACAGTAAGAAACAAGCTTCCTTGTACAATGAAATTCCTTATTTGCTCCTCGCCTAGTATGCTGTATAGAGATAAAAGTAGAAAATATAAAGCAAAGCAAGAAATAACAACCTTACTAAATATAAATATTAAATTGATGTTAAATTTACATCCAGGATGGAAATATGTACATGATAACAGTATGTGTTATAGATATTATTTACAAGTAAGTACATGATTATCTACAGCAGTGAAATATAAAAAAGTGCAAAAAGTTCAGTAGTGCAATTATAACATTTTTGCAGTAAAGTGAACATGTGCCTCTGAGAAATATCCTTGACATGTAAACGTGTAGAGATTAAGGTGTAATAGTGAGAGAAAGGTTAGATATTTGTGAAAAAACAATACATTTTTTTAAAATGGAAAATTAAATTAATGTCACAGTATTCAAAGAGCTATGCCACTAACAAAAACTGTACAACAGCACTGTACTTGTAGGACTTGCAGAACAGTCATGTTGAGTTGATGTTAACATTATAAAATTTGGGATCTGAGTGGTCCAACGAGCTAAAGCGCTGCTGCTATGATCAGGAGAATCCGGTTCGAATCCCGGTCATGTAGCTTGCCATCAGCTGCCAGAGCCCTGAGAGAGCACAATTAGTCTTGCTCTCTCTGTGTGGGTTACTAAGTAAATAATTAAATGCTGGGGGAGGACTAATTGTCTGAAGAAAAATAAAAGAGTTTTGTTCTCCATGGCAGCGCAGCTGAACTTTTTCCAGCAGTGTTTATTACGGTTAGCGGGAGAGACGCTGTGTGAATCAGCTGTGTAGTCTGGGGTTTGTGAGCGCGGCTCGGGGGAACTGGTGTTCTGTCGAGTTATGCTACCCATCGATATGTGCTTCTTTACAGCACTGTGCATGCACCGACAAACAGTTTTTTTTGTATGATTTCATGTTTTTCATAATAATTCCTTAAGTATTTATTGGAAACATTAAACAATCTGCTTGAATGTAAAAAAAAATGGCAAGTTCAAAAATAATAACGAACTGTTAAACTATAATAATATTGTTTATAGTCACCTTTATTACTATAACTTTTTAACAGTAAAGAAAACAAATGGATCATAGAAGCCTATGTCACTTGTTCTTGAAAATGTTTTATAGGGTGGTCTGAACAAATACTGCCTGAAAGATCTAAATTATTATTTGGAATAATCATTCATTAAAAAGTTTTCATTTATGATTTGTACTTTTTTTTTTAATTTCAAATAATTAAAAGTAACCATGTAACTTTTACTCAAAGTAAATTTTAAATTGAGTACTTTTTTTTACTTTTACTCCAGGAGATTTTTTTAGATGGGTAATTTTACTTTTATTTAAGTAGAATTTTAGCAAAGTAAAGGTACATTTACTTAATTACAATTTTTCAGTACTTTTTCCACCTCTCTTTAAAACCAACCAAATATCAGCGTCATATACAGCCAGCACTGTATTTTCTGTTGAGGCTGGTGGCCAGCTGAGTTCTGAACATCCTGAGAGCATCACAGGACACTGTGTATTTATTTACCCTATTGGTAAGCGATGGTATTGGAGGAAAAGGTGATTGAGTGTCACTTCTTGTACTTTGTAATGACGATGTAGTCTGTAGATCTTTTAATGTTGATTTTTATAGTGTTTTATAACATTGTACTACACTACGTTCCTTCCAGTAGTGTAGTATAGTAGTGCCATAATGAAGAGCCTTCTATTCCATTCCTTTAATAAACAGTGTTCCACAGGATGTCCCTTCCAGTAGAGAATGTGACCGGTGAGAAAACATGATGAAATGTCTGGTTAGATGATTCTCCAGTGGATTGAAATACAAATTCATCACATTTCTCAGCTGCCTGAAGCTACAGCTTGTGTTTTGGTGCCATCTGGTGGTATGAAATGTTGCACCAGGAAAAGCTGCAGGTTAAAAATTCACACATTGGTGGAACAACCTACATGCAGTATTTTATTTATTTTGCAGTTTTAAAATCTTATGCAATATAATATGCTTTTTTTTCTTGTGCTGCAGCAGGATACAAAATGTTTCAATTTCCGTGTAACAATACATGTATTAATATGTACTGTAAATGAACATATTGAACACACTCATGCTCTCAGCAATCTGCTGAACATCATGGACAATGTTCACCATCCTCTGCACAGCACCATCACCAGGCAGAGGAGCTCATTCAGCGGCAGACTACTGTCCCAGTCCTGCTCCGAAAGTCTTTTGTCCCTCAGGCCATAAGACTGTTCAACTCCTCTCAGCACAGCAAAATGAAGACTCTGTGACACTTATTCATTCCGGCAATTCTGGCCACACCATGGACACACTCTCAGTCTTGCTGAAGCCCATAACACTATTTTTACAGTTTGCACTAGTAGTTTATTCACTAGTTCACTCATCTACTGTTTACGTATCTTTTGCACTGCTAAATTTAAATTATTATATAACTGTATTTGCACTTTCTGTATGGCTGACATCAGTTATCCTCACTTTATGCACATCAACTGGTGTTCACTGTCTATTGTTCAACTGCACTACCTCCATTCTACATTACACACTATCTATCTATCTATCTATCTATCTATCTATCTATCTATCTATCTATCTATCTATCTATCTATCTATCTATCTATCTATCTATCTATCTATCTATCCCATATAAACATTTTGTTTCAATTGTTTCTAATTTGGTTTTATATACCTCAAATTTTGCTGCATGGTTTCTTCGTAAGCATGCTGTGTAGAAAGGGTTACTGGGAATCTTTTAGGTGTAAACTGTATTTTTAGCAGTTTTCTTAATCAGAACTGTAAACACTTCATTTTGTAAAATGCATTCAACAGTAAACATTGCTTTTACTTCACTCCATTCAATCAAATCACACACAAACGATTAAAAACTACTTTTTACCATAATTTAACATTTTATTTCAAAAACAGTTTTCAAATGAATTTAAAATATCACGAAAAAATAAGATCGTCAGTAAATGAAAAAGTAAAATGTAAAATGTGGTCATAAAACAGAATTCGTGAAAAGATTTATCAAAAGAGCTTCTGAGTACCATTTTAGAATCATCTCAGTATAAACAGTAATATTTCTGTCTGATAGTGGATCATGTACAGTATCTCTATGCTTATTATGACAGGTTCACACTACATGATTTAAGCCCTGATTTTGTTTATGGAGATTGGTAACACACGTCTCAGGTTGGAGAGAAATTGGCATTTACTCGATGCTCATTCGGTCACTGTGTGTGAAGTAACTGCTGATGCCTTGCAAAGACCATGAGAAATATCTAGCAGGTTTGATATCTGCACCAGTCAGCAACTAAAACTCTAAAATCCACTAGTATTAAAAAAGTGTTGTGAATGGAATTCAGCGAGAGTTCTTCCTGGTAAAAGAAAGTGTTCATATCCTATATATTAATCTTAAAGGTTTCCTTCCGTTAAAATTCACTTTTTCTTGTTCTTTGTAAAATACTATAGGTCTCTCTGAGTTGTAAATACATGCTGCACTGTGTTGATCAGAGAGATGTTAGGGTGTCGACGTCAATCAGTGAGTTCATGGCCTCTCCCACCTCGGCTCAGGACTGCTCACAGGTGGAACTTACAGCTCTGTTTACAGATCTGTTTACAAAGCTATTTAGCTTTAGCTATCCTGTGTAAGTAGTAACTATAGGTTTAAATCGGATCTCCGGTTGATTCCGCGTTTTACCGAGACCTTAAATATACGTATTTCTGAAAACATTTTGCCCTTTGAGTTTTAAAGCTGTAAAATTGACTGTGAGGGGAAAGGCAGGTACACGTATTCTGTTGCAGTTCTGTTAGCCAATCAGCGGCGTTATATTTGTATGCATGAATATTCATGAACAAGAGCCAAATCCTGTCTTTCTTCAGAGACCTCTAATTCAGTGATTTAAAGCAGGGCTACATTGAAACACCTGAGCATTTTTTATATATATATATATAAAAAACACCTCACATGCCATTTATTCATACTAGAGACCACAACTAGACTGTTTTAAATGAATTTAAAAACGATGGAATTAGACCGTTAATGGTGTAATTTTGGCATTTAAGTAGACAAAACGTTAAAAACTGTACTAACCTCATTATCTGCCATTTGTTTTTTAAACTTGTTCCAGATGTAAATAGCTCCTCCCATTCAGTTACGCATTACATAGGGGGATAATAGTGTCTAGATAATAGTGTCTATCACTGCCACGCTCAAAAACTCACCAGGTTCTGAGTATATATGGAGGATATTTATATTATATTCAACACTTTTTTGTTTGTGTGTTTGATTGGGATGCTGCTTTTTTAATTTGTGACTTACCGTGTTAATCACTGATCAGTCACGTGTAGAAACAACGACAACTAAAAAGATTGCTGATTAAAAGCTGAAGAAGTTGTGTAGTGTGAACCTGGCATTGCATTCTCATATTGAAAGCTTATTTATTTTGTCAGCTACGCTCCTATGTACAGCAAAAAGACTGAAAGCTAGAACAAAGGACAAAGCTTTTGTGATTTCATAAAAATGATCATTTTGTGAAAGGTCGAAACTGATTGGGGCTCAGCTCACTTAGAAATGTGGCTGTACAATTATCTGATACTGCTCCTTTGAAAGGTTTGGTTCAATTCAGGCAACTTGTGGTCTATTTCAGTACTGGTTTTAACATGCTCTTAATAAATTTGCTGATTGCCCAACTCAACAAAAATCACAACTCTAAAGTGTTTCTGTCTGATTGTGTGATGTTTTTTTAGGATCCAATGCGTCCTTTTCAGAGTGTCAATAGATTTGCAGAATGTTTCCCCATAGGAACAACTAGGATTCAAAGGTTTGGAACCCTTTAAATTCCCTAAACCACTAAACCAACCACATGAAACCATTGACAACACCTGAGCAACCACATGAGACACCATATGAACTATCTGGGTTACCAAGGTGGCTTGCCAACACATAGCAACATCCTGTAGTCACTACTGTGATCACAACATGATAGCACCTGCCTGAAGTACCATATTAATCACTTTGCCACACACAGCAAATGTGCTAATGTCTTATATGTGTACACTCACTCTGTTTGGGGACAGTTCACTAAAACATTTAAGGTAAAGTACCTAACCTTTATTAGTACACAAAAAGTATATCTTTCCTATTGGCTCCTAGCATTAGTTATTTGCATAATGATTGTGCTCCCCAAACCTCCCACACTATCAGTATGTAGATATGGCACAAGCACCATTGCTATTCAAACAACACAGGTTGAAGGTATTAAAATAGACTGTTGGGTGTAAGATAGCAATGAGCACACAGGGAGTTTTTCCAAAGGGTAGAATTTGCTGAGGGTAATGTACAGGGTAATAAGGGCATGTTATAAGCAGTACTGAAACTCAGTGGATCTCATCTTAACATGTTGCCCCCAAGTGTCTCCAGATCCCAGTTTATAACACTCGGTTCAGTTTGGTCTGCTGGGTATCTGTATTCACGGTGCAGCTGGAGTCTGGGTAGACCTGCTCTTTTAGAGCTGTTCCTGGATCAGCTCACTCCTTCTAAGAAGACATCTTGTTGCGTTTTTCGAAGACATTTAGATTTCTTCGTTTTTCCCCCCTCAGGAGTCTTTCAGCCACTTTCCCCATATGAACAGTTATGATTCCTTGTACCTGAAAAGAAGGAAAAGGTCTAATTAGAGATTATAGATTTATATCAATACATATATGAAAACTTACAGTATGTGCTTACTAAGCACATTGCTTATTGTAAGACGCTGTGCTCTGATTGGTTGGTAAGCTGATTCTGAAGTAACAGCCAGAGCATGTTTATAACGTTTATAAAAGTTTAACCCTTAGATCCTACCTCTTATCGCACCTTGTGTTCTCAGCTTAATTAATTACCCAGGAATATCAATGACATCCCAGTGCAGTAAAGCATTAACAAGAAACCCATTGAGAAAAACACCAAACAAAAATCCTTCCCCAACCAATATTATTTACCTGCTTCAAACATATTTATATGATGTTTCAAACCAAATAATATCAGTAAATAAAGACTCAAAAGTGTCCACAGAAAAAGAGTGAAACTACCCGCTTTACTCAAACTAAAGCTAGGTATGGTGTGCGCACTACTTTATATAGTTTTTATTTTACTTGCACATTTTTACTAAGTAGTTATTTTAAGTAGTTTAAGTAGTTACTAAGCATTTTTATTTATTCAGATAAAAGTTTAAATTTTATATATAGTTTTCTTTGTGTGTCCTGATTAAAATACTGAAAGGCATAGGCTGCTCTGAGTGTCAGGTTTTTAATAATCTACATGTATCCTAGAGGTGTGATTATTGATTATCTGTATTTGTTGACCAATCCAGTTTGTTGTCCAGCTGAAGTACCTTGGTCTGCAGCTGGACAACAAACTGGATTGGTCAACAAATACAGACACCCTGTACAGGAAGGGACAGAGCCGGCTCTATTTCTTGAGGAGACTGCGGTCCTTTAACATCTGTAAGAAGCTTCTGCAGATGTTCTACCAATCAATCGTGGCCAGCATTCTCTTCTACGCTGTGGTGTGCTGGAGAGGCAACATGAAGAGGAGAGATGCATCACGGCTGGACAAGCTGGTCAGGAGGGCCGGGGCAGTGGCTGGAGTGGAGCTGGACTCTCTGGTTACAATAGCTGAGAGAAGGACTTTGGATAAACTGCTTTCTATCATGAACAATGATAGTCACCCACTTCACACCACCATCATGAAGCAGAGGAGTGTGTTCAGTGGCAGACTGCTGTCACAGAGCTGCACAACAGACAGACTCAGAAAATCCTTCATTCCGAGAGCCATCAGACTCTTTAACTCCTCCCATCGGGTACGGGATGCTGCTGACGACTGAGTTTAATCCAGGCACACCACTTGGACATTATTCAACCACTTAATTATTTATATTAACACTTCCCCAACCTCGCTTACATTTAAGTATACTTTACTCATGATTGGGTATTCACATTTTCACATTCTCTTTTTAGAACTGTCTTGTAACGTATGCATACTTATATTATATTATATTTCTATGTCACATCAGTCACTTTCGTAATCGATGTCATTGCACTTTACTCTGTTAATTATTTAATTATTTATGACCATTAGCAACATCTACTGCACTGCTCCGTTTACAGATAGATCCTTACCTTGTATAGTTAGTTTTTTTTTTTTTATAGCCTTATATATTTTCTATTCTTCTGTGTTTTGCTTTGTTTGAGTATGCTTCTTATTGTATTGTGTTGTTGCTGCTGGATGCCTAAATTTCCTTCGGGATAAATAAAGTATCTATCTATCTATCTATCTATCTATCTATCTATCTATCTATCTATCTATCTATCTATCTATCTATCTATCTATCTATCTATCTATCTATCTATCTATCTATCTATCTATCTATCTATCTATCTATCTATCTATCTATCTATCTATCTATCTATCTATCTATTATCAAGAAAAATAACTCTCGCCTGATGCTCTCTATGTATTTGGTCAAAGTAATAATTAATAATCAATGTAATGAACTATCATCAATATTCTTATGCTTTCAACTCATAAACACTCTAGTGTAAACATTTTTGAAAATATATATTAGGTGTGAATATATTTAAAGTCTGTACATTCAAAAATAAGTTAAATAAAAACAGGCGCTTGGTAAAATTTTACCAAAATCATTCCTCTAGTGTCTGACACACATGAAACCGATTCTCAAATGTGTATTCATTCTTTGCTTCAATCTCCACCTCAGAAATTTGATCCTGCTCATAAACAATCTGCTTTAGTTGGCTATTACAGTAAATCTGACATTTTGTAAGATGAAAAATACATTTTCAGCAACCTAAGCAAGTTAAGCAACAGTCAGCATGAACAAGCAGGTCAGGTTCCTCTGATGAAAAGCACAGGCGTGCTGCACCTTGCTCTTAAAGGATTTGGCAGGTGACACTCTGATTGGTTGGTTTATTTAACATTGCGCTTAGTTCATGCCTTTACATGCCGTTACCAAAGACTTAATTAAAACATATTTAATATCCCAGGAGACAAACCAACGAAACAGAATAAATGTATTGTTTTCTTACATTACACATAAAAATGTCTCATTTTCCTACTTTATCGATAAATAGCAGAAAATGTGGATACATTTATTGAAACATAGGCGATCTAAATTCCTTAACTTATTAAAGTTACTCCTTCATTACTCCACATGGTGGTGCTAATCTAATGAATAAGGTAAACCTGCAGTGAAGAGTAATGATTGTAAATTTTGTGAAACTGACAACAATAAATATATAATTATATAATAAAAGCTCTATATATATACACATATATATATATATATACAGCTCTTATCTTAAAAGCTGGAAAACAGACAGTTTGTAAATAGTAATAAACTGATTGCAAGCATCATATAATGATATAATGATATTATATTTTCAGTATATTTTAGGTCCAAATATATGATGCATCCCAAAATATTTGAGCCAAAAGCAAAATTAGGCCAGAGTTGAAAACTAACATGTTGTCATCAGTGGAATAAAACTGTTATATTTAGTAAAAAGTAAATTTAGTTCAGATTAAACTGACCTAAACTAAACCTAAACAAGTTTCAGATTATTATTACTAAGACAAGACACTGACAAAATCAACAAATTAAAAAATGTTATGTCCCGTCACAACTGTCAGAAGTGTGTAAAATCATTAACGGTGGTGATTGTCAGTGACGCACAAGCTTCTAATAATTTTCCCTTGGTTCTGCTTCACTTGAAAACTATTACAGAATAAAGACATGACCTCAGGACTGAGTGTGAGGCACGCAGGAGGAAGCACAGTGACTCCATGTCCTCGCCCAGCCAGCCAGATGTTTCCACAGATAACAGGAGATGAGTTTCATTTTTTGAATACTTTAACCTTTTAACCATGTCATTCACTCACGATCTGAATGCACTCTTAACCCTTATTTACACCCACACAAACAGAAGAATGCTCTGGTTGTAGTCACCTTTAGGGTGTTTTCACACCATTCAGCACTATTTGGTTGGGTTAAACTGACTCTGGTTCGCTTTCACTCGGGTTCGGACCAAAGCAATCACGACGAGACCCGCTACTAGAGGGGGTTTTGGTCTAATTCCAGACCAATGCTGTTTTCACGCCTGTAGTTGGTTTCTATGGTCCAAATCAGTTTACTTACTTTTCTCCCTTTGCTTGGTTTGGTTTAACACAAGCACAAACTTAAATGCACCAAAATACGCATCAATAAACCATGCTCGCTTACAATCAGTTCTTTTCTCTGATTGGTCAGAGCTGTCTGGTTCCAGCATGTATATCTGTGCAGTGTGGAGCTGCTTTAACACACAATGCTGAAAATCTGTGATTTTCAACAGTGTTTGTACCGGTAGTAAATGAGTCGTGCAGCTGTGAGTAGTGAGCACTGCACACTAGGTGTGTGTAAAAAGCATGGAGCAGCAGAGACAGCATTTGTTCATAGCTGTGGTAATTAGTGTTTTCTGGCAAATATATCAGATTAAACTGCATCTTCTCAGCAGTTTAGCTCAAATAAAATCAGTATATTTGATTTCTGGGTCGGATCGAGACCAGAGTTTGTTTGGGGCCAGACCAAGACCACCTCCTCTAGGTGGTCTCAGGCCGATTTTTATTCGCACCCGAGTGTGATTATTGATTTAACACCTGCTTAATCGAACCGTACTAACACAAACGAACCAGAGCCCATTTTAACCGTACCAAATAGTGCTTTATTTATTAGCCAGATAATTACTTAAGCTATGAACAAACACGCAGTAGAGAATTTTCTGCTTTTAGCTTTACACCGCACAGATATTCGTGCTGCTCTGGAGAGACACAGAACCTTCTTGCTGTGATTACTATCTTGCTCCTGCACTAGATAGTGACAATAGATAGGAGACAATGCGCTCACGTGGTTTGTTCTGGCACATTTTGGTACGTTCAACTTTGTGCCCGTGTGAAAACAAACCAAACCGAGGGGGAAATGCTCCAAGTAAACAAACCCATCAACTGATCCGAATGTCCTTATGGGTACATTTATTTTAGTTCTATTTTGTTCTCATACTGCAGTTTAGTGACCAAGTGTACTAAAGTTTAAAAATTTTACTACATCCTGTCATCATCACCTATGTGAGCGGAGACTCTCTATACTTAACACTGATTGATTTGTAGATTGCTGTCAGTTCCGAAAGATCCCTTTACAGGTGTTGTACTGGATTCTGTCTCCCTGCCAGAATTTGACTCCCCTTTGAGTGTCGATGTGTCCCACTCCCACAGCAGAATGAGCATAACAGATGTTTATGTTTATAAATACGGGTTAATCTACAGTTACAGTAGATACAGAATCACCAGTATAATCTGTTGTACCCATACTGCTGTGTGATATGAAAAGCAGATCACTGCTTCTTTTTTTTCTTCTATTATTGTTTGAGTGATATTAGCGTGACTCAACTTACTTTTAGTGGTCTGAAAGTCAGAACCATCTAGAATAGTGCTTTTACACTGCAAATGAACCAGACAAAAAAATCAGTAGATCTGATCGAACCAAATTTTGGACCTGTGGTCCATACTATGGTTCGTGGCATCTTAAAACACAATTTTGCAATTTTGGTCCTAAAGAATTAACCAAACAACGTAGGTGGGAAAGCTCCATTAGTATTTAGAAATTTTATATGTATTATGTGAATTTAAGGTCCTCATAAGAATAGCAATACCATCATGTATGTGTTTGTGTGTGTGTGTGTTTGATGTTACTCACTCTGTTTGAAGGCTAAATTCAGGCAAAGATCCAAGTGTGTTCAGCTGCTCCTCCAAAGCCACGATGCGCAGACCAATGTAGCCAGATGTCAGCAGCAGGAGCAGCACTCTGCATATATACACACACACACACACACACACACTTTTCGTGTGTTACACAGCAGAACACATAAGTAATTGTATCAACAACCTAGTTCAAAAGTTTAAAAAATATTTATCAATATAGAGTGGTATGACAAAGTATTTGCCCCCCTACATATTTCTTTTGTTTTTGCTTTTTTTGTGATACTGATATTTTTCTGAACGTCAAACAAACTTTAATATCAGACAAATATAACCTGAGTAAATATAAAAAGTGCTTTTTAAATGATAATTTCATGTATTAAAGAAAAAAAAATATTCAAACCAATCTAGCTCTGTGTGAAAAAGTGTTTTTGCCCCCTAAAACTAATAACTTGTGAGTCTTTTCACATCTGTGAGTCTTTCTCATCTCTGTGGAGGAATTTTGTTCCCACTCTTATTTACTGAATTGTTTTAATTCAGACACACTGGAGGATTTTCCAGCATAAACATCCTGTTTAAGGTCATCCACAACATCCTAATCAGACTTTGACTAGTCTGCTCCAAAACCTTCAACCTTCACCGCACTCTACCTCACTCTGGCCTGCTCTACCTCACACTTTCCTCATCTTTACCTTGCTCTTCCTCACTCTTATCTCCTCTCTACCTTGCCCTACTTTACGCTTCCTCGCTTTGCCTCTTTGTACCTTGCTAATCCTCACTCTACCTCTCTAACCCTATAACGCCAAACGTATCATATTTGATACATGATTTTTAGAGCCCTCCATGTGAGCAGTGTTACATTTTCCCCTGAAAAACCCAATGTATACCATGATATACATGCAGTGCACGGATAATTCCACAGGTGGCAGTATTTCGTCCACTAGAGGAATTTCCAGGGATGTGAGAAAATTGCCATTAAAAAGGAAGAGGACACAGGTGGATTTTAAGGAAAACCTTGCCAATTTTGAAAATGTAATGGTGAGAATTTTTTTTTTTTGTGGAACAGCAATAGGAACAGTTGATGCAATGTGAAATTACCTAATATTTAATAATCTATGTTTTAGTAAAACCGTCTTGAAAATGATGTATCAAATTTGATACAGCAGGTATATAAGGTAGTTTAACTCTAAATCTGTAAACTGTAATTTTATTGTATTTCATGCATTACACATAAAACCAAGCAACATACAGTTTTTATTTTTCAAGTAAACTAATAAAATGTTTCAAATACATAGTTTGGGACATTTAGAGCAGAAAATTAGATATGCAATTTGCTGTACCGTGATTGATGACTAGGTAGGTGTTGCGATAAAACAACTGCTAGTAACTTCCTGTTGCTTACTGATTTTTACTAAACACTGATGAATTCAATGGAAAATACACAATAATTAGTTTTTTTGTGTCTATGTGTGTTTTTAGATACACAGTGTTACAGATGCTCTGAAGAGGATTTTGGATGGAAATTGAAGTGACAGAGCAGCTAGGGGAGGATAAATAAATAAAAAGATAAAAATAAAAACAAAATAAATAGGTTGTGAACTCCACAATGAGTAAAAATATCTAAAATGTTCTCATTACTTTGAAATTGTATTATTATTTAGACCCGTTTGTTTTTTCAAATTGATATTTTGAAAAAAAAAAAATTGTTTGTTCAAAAGGACCAAAAAGGGCTCCAGTTTCAAAGAATTTGAATTTTCTGTCAATTATTTAATAGTTTGGGCTTTACAGGGCTAAACTAAAATTGATAATAATAACTAATAATGATAAGAATATGATTAATCGTCTAGCCCTACTCCTCCAATCTTCTGTTTTCTACAAAGAACCCATAGTGGAAATAGAGTTTGTACTAATTGATTGAGATATGCTGAGAGAATTTGTTCATATTATGGAGATGCTCCCCATAATATTTTTTTACTGTAGAATAACTGTCTGAACACTCTACAATACAGAGGAAATGAATGAACAGCTCTATAGAAAAACAGAGCTATTCTCAGCACTTCTCAAGGCCATAAGCCTGAGCATAGAGACTCATCTTCACAAGAAGAAACTCTTCTCCGTTAACTCAGTGCTGGCCTGCAGTTTATTCAGCTTTACCTGAATTTATGGTAAAATTATCCTTTATGGGTCATTTTTCAATGAGGGGGTGGTCTTACCACCTGACATGACTTTTGAAAAATAAAAAAAGGAATAATTTTGAAGTAGTTATGTCAAGACAGTGCTTACATGCTTTAAAGTAAATACTTAATGATGGCCAAAACTTAGCTTGACTCGACTCTAGCAAGACTTTCATGATTTTATCCCAACACTGGAAAATAGTCTGTGACAGTGAAATCGCTAAAAATCGTTTGGTGTAAGGTCAGCATTACATAACTAGATGCAATACTCAGCACAGACAGAAAGGAAGGAACGCCATAATGTCACATGATCAGTGGACTGTGCGAGTTCTGGTGAGGGTGCATGCTGGGAACTGGAGTCCAGAGGGGAAAGTTCAGAGTCCGGACTGCGTCAGGACTGACAGCTTTTATAACATTTAAATATTTTAGATTTACTTACTATATGACAATCCAGGATATTTCAAATGGTTCTCCCCTGTCTAATCTTAACAGTTAGTTTTTTTCCTGTGCTTACATAGACATATTTTTATCAGATTTTAAAACTTTATTCTGCTATTTAAGGCAGCCTGTACAAAATACTTCATACTTTGTACTTTTTTGTAACTCTGATTAGCATAAAATGGTCAATGTGATCAAATTAGTTGTTAGTCAGTAAGCTAACATTAGCGTAGTTAGATGTGCCGGACTCTGTAGTACCTGAACTCTAAGTCAGTGCTCTCAAAACATTTATTTTTTAGAGTGCCGAGTGGTCCAGCAGACAAAGGTGCTGCCACTATAATCGGGAAATTGCTGGTTCGAGTCCTGGTTATGCAACTTGCCATCAGCTGCCAGAGCCTTGAGAGAGCACAGTTGGCCTTGCTCTCTCTGAGTGGGTAGATGACACTCTTTCCCCTTATCACTCCAAAGGGTGATGTCGATCGGCACAAGGCGCCTGTGAGCTGATGTATCAGAACCGAGTCACTGCATTTTCCTCCGAGTGTGCTGTGATGCTACTCAGTGATTTAAAAAGATGTGGTGGCTGACATCACATGTATCGGAGAAGGCATGTGCTAGTCTTCACCCTCTTTGTCTTGTGGCATCACCAGTGATAGGAGATATACACATGAGTAACAGCTGAGTAGCCGCTGATTGGGTGAGACAATTGGCCTAGCTAAATTGGAAAAAGAAATATTTTCTTATCTGCTCCAAATACCATTAACACATAATTGTTCTTCTTTTAATGGCCACCAGTGCGTGCTGACACTATTGCAGCATCTCGGTGGTAAAACTGTAATTTGATGGAAATATAAATTGTTTGGTAATTAAATACATGAACTGCACTGTTCTCCTGTTTCTGTTGGGGTGTTACACTTACTGGACAAACTGGGAATCCAGTGAAAGCTACACTGTAAACTCAATGAAGGCGGTCTGAGAAACATGCTTGGTCTTGGTTTCTACTTCTACTAGTTGCCAAAATTTGACATTTTTGGTTCATTTATTTTATATAATTATATATTTATATAATTGTATATTTATTATATATATTTATATAAACTATTCTCACAAATAGTTTCAAAGGTTCTATAGGATCTTAGGCATATGTATCCATGTTTTCATAGTTCTGTGTTTATGTAAAGCACTTTGAATTGGCACTGTGTGAAAGGTGCTTCGCCAGTCGACGTGTTTTGAAGTTTTTTTACAGTCATTGGCTTAAACATGTGAATATCCTGAAGTACAACATCCCTTTGTGTCTTATCAGCAGCCTGAACTGCCCCCACACATCAGATATAAAGGAATGTTCCTGACTGACCACATACCAGCTCAACCACCGTTTCCCTGACAAACGGTCTGAACGACGCAGACGGTTCTCTAGACCAAAGATTTTACAACCTTCCAGATTATGAAACATGATCGTACTTCACCACCTTCCCTGATCATTCCTTTTGTCAGAAGTGATTTAGAACAATAGGTGGATTTATACCAGAAGTTTACTAGTAAAAAAAATGTCAATAAAGGTTAGTGAATTTACAGCTCTGGAAAAAAAGCAATAAGAGAGCACTTAGAAATAAAGTTTCTTTGATTTGACCAAATTAAAAAACTCTGGAATATAATCAAGAGGAAGATGGATGATCACAAACTATCAAACCAAACTGAACTGCTTGAATTTGTGCACCAGGAGTAAAGGCATAAAGTAATCCAAAAGCAGTGTGTAAGACTGGTGGAGACATTGATTTCTGAACTCTTAAAACTTAAAACTCTTGAATATGAACTTGTTTTCTTTGCATTATTTGACAATATTTTTATTTGGAATTTGGGAGAAATGTTGTCAGTAGTTTATAGAATAAAACAACAATGTTCATTTACCTAAAAATAGCAAAATCAGAGAAACTGATTTAGAAACTGAAGTGGTCTCTTATTTTTTTCTAGAGCTATATATCCAAAAAAATATGTAAAAATGTGTTTTTTCTTTCTTTAGGGAATCACAAAGGGCTTCTTTTATGACATTACATTTGAAAAAAATCTTTATTGTAACTTCCTACAATACAGAGGAGAAGGATAAACAGCTCTATAGAGAAATCAGAGCTGTTCTCAGCACTTCTCAAGGCCATTAGCCTGAGCCTGGCAACTTAAAGAAAATAGCAGCATGAATAGGTCTGATTCATATCTGTGCAAGAGAACATTTTATTTACCATCTGACCTAACTTTTAATTTTTTTTACAGCAGTAATTTTGCAGTAGTTATGTTACTATTGAAGTAGTTATTTGAAAAATACAAAGTTTAAATAAATGATGAAGTGTAATTACACGTATTGAGAACATTTAATATGAGATTGCTGCAAAACTCGGCAGCATGATATTTTGCGGCCAAATTCTTCAGCATTTTTGTGGCATTTTTCTCATACTGCAAAGGGCTTCACTGGATTGTCTCCAAAATAAAAACTTTCTTGGCATATCCATTCAACAGAATTGCAGTTCCAAGAGTAGCACAACCAAGTTATTAGATTTAGGGGGCTAGATCGATTTAGATTTTTTTTTTCTTTTAATAATCTAAATAATCATTTAAAAAGTGCTCTTTACATTTACTCTGGTTATTTTTGTCTGACATGAAAGTTTGTTTGATAATCTGAAAAATATCAGTATGACAAAAAAGCAAAAACAAAAGAAATCTGTAGGGGGTCAAATACTTTTTCATGCCACTGTACATCCATTACCATCCACACTGTATCTCATCTTGTATTCAGGCTGAAGATGCACAACTATGTATTAGAGCTTTCGTTTAATTGTGTAATTTTCCTTTTTTTTTACATTTGTTACCAATGATCAACATATTGGTGACTTATTTTTATGTCAATGAATCAAAAAAAAAAGAAGCTAGATTTCATTTTAAAAATCTCTCATTATCCTCTAAGCTCTGGATTGAGTAACATTTAGGTTTATAGAACAGTGAAGATTAAACAGTGATTATAAAACAGTGATTATTGATGACTCACAGCAGCAGATAGACGGTGAGCAGTTTGTTGAGTTGGCTCGTCGTTCTCGTGGACACGGCTGATCTGATCTTCTCTGTTACCATGGTGACCCAGGAGACAGCTAATCATAGAACATGTGGTAAGAATATGCCAAGTGTCTGCCTAGCAGGAGGAATAAATTGGAAGTGTGTGTGTGTGTGTGTGTGTGTGTGTGTGTGTGTGCTGTGTGTCTGTACACTGTCAGGACAAAAATGTTCTATAATGTAGAAAGGCCCAGTTTTTATACTCATTGATGGAATGATCATTTTAAATATTGAATAATATATAACACATGACTATGAAGGAACACATAATGAATCATGTAGTAACTTAAAAGTGTTAAACAAACCAAAATACTCTATGTAGTATTTAGGTGCTCTTATCTGGGGTTAAGCTGTTAACTTGCAGTTTCTGAGGCTGGAAACTCTGCTTAACGTATCCTGTACAACAGAGGAAACTCTTGCTCTTCTTTTCATGTGACGGTCCTGATGAGTGCCAGTTTCATCATAATGTTTTGGATTGTCTTTTTACGACTGCACTTAAGGATACTTTCAAACCTCTTAAATGTTTTTAGATTGACTGATCCTCATTTCTTAAAGTCATTTTTATCTTTACTTAGTTGAGTAGTTGTTGCTTCTTATAATCTGGATTAGAACATTATTCAAATATTCACTATTCACTGTATACCTGTAACTCTACCTCTTCACAACTTTACTACTGATGCTCTCAAACACATTAAGAGACAAGAAATTCAAGTAATTAACTCTTGATGAGTTCAGCACAGCTGTTAACTGAAAGCCTGAATTCCAAGTGACTCTACCTCATAAAACTGACTGAGAAAATCCAGCAGAGATGTGCAAAACTGATCATCTAATCAATCAGTCAATCAACCTTTATTTTCACTCGGGAAAAAAACATTGAGGGTGACCCTCATTTACAATGTTGCCGAGCTTTTATAACATCAAAGGGATTGAACACATTTAATAATAATTTAGAAAAAATAAGAAATAAATAAAAGAATTACTCATTTTAAATCAACATTTAATAAAAATATTTATGTAAAACAGAAAATTCTAAAACACCATAAAAAACTAATTTGACACATAAAAAGTAAAAAAAAATGTATAAAATATAAAATAAATAAATAGATAATAGTAAAAGTAAAGTAAAATGTTAAAAATGATAAGTGATTAAATAAATAATAGAACTAAGAACAAGAATGAAAAATGAACATTAAATAAAAAATAAATAAAATAAAGAAATCTAATGTGCTACTTTGAGGAATCTAAAATAAAAATATAAAACATAATCTGGTTTGTTTAACACTTTTTTGTTCATTAAATAATTAAATATATTTTTCTTCATCGTTTGGATGACTTTAGCATTAATCTACAATGCAGAACATGTTTAAATGTGTGTGTATGTGTATGTGTGTGTGTGTGTGTGTGTGTGTGTGTGTGTGCGTGTGTGTGTGCACTCACTTTCTGTATCCTTCTGTATCTCCTCTGTAGAGTGACCTTCTGTCCTGCTAGGTTCGCTCTGTGATGTGGAGCCGTTTTCGGCCTGACCTGTAAAGAAGATCAATAGGTCATAATCACATTCATAACAACTTTATAACACACAACACACACACACCCTCACACATAGAAAAAGGTACCACTTTAAAATAAGGTTTCTTTATAAAGGGTTTACTAATATCCATTAATTTACTAATAACCATTAATAATCAGCTTCAACCAATAAACAGGAAAGGCTGGAATTTCTGTTAATAACTTTATTCAATTAACTATAATAGTATGTTAAATGAGTAAACTGACTTTCCATATTATTTTATAAGATGCAGCTCTGGAAAAAATCAAGAGAGCACTTCAGTTTCTAAATCAGTTTCTCTGATTTTGCTATTTATAGGTTTATGTTTGAGTAAAATGAACATTATTGTTTTATTTTTATAAACTACGGACAACATTTCTCCCAAATTCCAAATAAAAATATTGTCATTTAGAGCATTTATAAGAAAACAAATTTATATCCATAAAGTTTTAAGAGTTCAGAAATCAATATTTGGTGGAATAACCCTGGTTTTTAATTACAGTTTTCATGCATCTTGGCATCATGTTCTCCTCCACCAGTCTTACACACTGCTTTTGGATAACTTTATGCCTTTACTTCTGGTGCAAAAATTCAAGCAGTTCACTTTGGTTTGATGGCTTGTGATCATCCATCTTCCTCTTGATTTTATTCCAGGGCTTTTTTTTATTTGGTAAAATCAAAGAAACTCATATTTTTTAAGTGATCTGTATGTCATTGTCACTGTTGTTATTTCCATTTATGTATTATAAATATTTTTTAAGTATTTACAACCTAATTAACAATCATTAGTAAACTCTTTTATAAACTATTTATAAAACCCCTGTATAAAGCAGCCTTATGTTAAAGTGATAAAAGAACTAATGGGAGAATTAGAGCAGATCTCTTGCGTTCTGGATTCAGGTTTCCAGTATCGGCTTTTATTTATCTGTTTCTCTGACCTGCAGTTACCGTATATCATGATTATCATTCATGCTTTCTAATCACATGATATCTAGGGGAAGATTCAATACTGCTGTCGTCTCATCAGCATGGACATGTTCAATGTCACGGTACATCTGCGTGTTCTTCTGATAGAGACAGCAGAAATATGTTGTTCCTCGGCTTCATATTACCTTATTATCTTTCATCATGTGGGAAAGTCAATAAGTTCAGACAAGTTCTTCCAAAACCACAAAAACAATCATCACATCAGTGGAAGAGTAACAAGACTGAGCTACATTCTTACTAGTTATTAATATACAGTGGTTAGATTCAGGTTATGTTGTTATTATAATGCGAACATACAGTTCACACCGATTATGATTTTTTTCATTGTTTCTTTACCCATAATCAATTCTTTAAGTTGGCTTTGAAAAATTCTATTCTATTCTATTCGCCTTTTTTTTTTACACAGACACACAGAATTTTGCAGAATCAAAGGAAATATTCTGAATATTCTTATTCTGTTCATGTTTTTTTAAACATGGAAACTGAATTTTGCAGGATCGTAGGAAATATTTTGAATATTTATATTTTATTCGCTTTTTTAACAAAGAAAAACAGAATTTTGCAGGTTCAAAGGAAATATTCTGAATATTCTTATTCTGTTCAAATTTTTTTCAAACAAAGAAACACTGAATTTTGCAGGATCGTAGGAAATATTATGAATAATCTTACTTTAATTGTGTTTTTTTAACAAAAAAAAAAACAGAATTTTGCAGGATCGTAGAAAATATTCTGAATATTCTTATTTTTTTTTTTTTTACAAAGAAACACAGAATTTTGCAGAATCATATTCTGAATATTCTCATTTTATTCACGTTTCTTTTTTAACACGGAAAAACAGAATTTTGTAGAATCATAGGAAATATTCTGAATATTCTCATTTTATTCGCGTTTTTTTTTAACACGGAAACACAGAATTTTGTAGGATTGTAGGAAATATTATGATTAATCTTACTTTATTTGTGTTTTTTTAACACAGAAACACAGAATTTTGCAGGATCGTAGAAAATATTCTGAATTACTTAGCTTGTGCTTTTTGGAGTGATATGCGGTGAGGTTTTCACAAAACAGACGTTTTTATTATGACCGTTTTGAGGGGGAGGGGGACAGAAGTCAGAGACAGAAGCTCTGAATCTGTTACTGCACAGTTTACTATCAGTGAGTACAGGACGCTGTTGTTGGACAATTCTCAGTTCAGTAGTAACACTGAGGTGTTTAAAAACTCCAGCAGCACTGCTGTATCTGATATTAAGGTAAACTATTTAAATACTCTGGCTGCATCTTTCCTGGTGTAATAAAGTGTGAGGTAAATGCAGTTACTGACCGTTGGGGATGTCTGAGACTGAGAAGGAGGACAGGGGGATTTTGTCTCGCTCTGGAAGAGACACTCTGCGATGGTCTCCATTGTCTTCCTGACTGGAGTGACTGGAAATCTATAAATAGAGGACACCATTAACCCATTTATTTAATTTTCATAAAGTAAAGCTTTCTTTTAATTTGGTAGCTTGATACAGTGTATATGATTCAGCAACAAGCAAAGAGCACATGTGTGAAAAAAAACCCTCAAAGTATTCTCAAAATGATGTTTAATAAATAAAAATACACAAGTATGTAAGCCACCTGCATTTCCTGTATTGTGCAACCGCGAGTAAACACCACATCTCAATAGGGGTTCTCTGTCCTTGTGTTCATTTTTGCAAGGTAACTTGTAAAGTATGTTAATCTTCAAGACACATGTCTATTTTTCACCTTATTGGTATTAAAAAAAACAGTACCAAGCTGTACTTTTCCTGTCGTTACGATAACAAAGACACACTGGGTTTTATTGTTTCAAACTAAAAAAAAAAAAGTCCAACTCAATCAGACTCAAGTAACGCATTCTTTAAACTGTTATGGCGTTCGGTAGACAAGATCAAAATGCAAATAAGATTCCATTCAGAAAATGTATAATGGAGGTGCGAAAACACGCTCTTATTTTGATACAGGATGTGGAAAGCCTAAGCAGTGCCTGCATATATTAATTTACTTGAGATCATTGTGCATTTGAGCTTTTTCTGCGGTGTGTAAATTATTTATTTATTTTATTATTATTAATTATTAAGGTTCTTACTGTGTCAATTTCTAGTTCGTGGACGTTTTCTACAGAAGACATCTGTGGGCTGCCGTTAGCACTTCCAGTCTAAAGAGAAACAATGAGAATCAAAAAACAGGAACCTAAATTACATTTTCTAATTTACACTCAGTTATTATTTACTATTTTAGCATGGGTTTATCTTCCCCTGAACATTTTGCCCTTTATGTGCTTTACTTTTATGTAGTGGGACAGACCTGTTTTAAACACACTTATCCCACCCTGCTAAAAACTAATTTCTCCTCCAAACCCCCACCCATACATACATTGTCTGTTTCATTTGCTGACCAAAAATGAATTTTGGGATAGTATATATAATTTACAACACCTATTAAAATGCAGTAGACATACAGATTGTCTGTGACAAGTAGGATGTCTGTTAAAACCCATTTGGTTTCCTTTTTTTTACCCATAAAATTGTCAGTGCCAAAACAAAAATAAGACCTAATTAAGTGTAATTGGAAAATTTGTTTTTTTGCCAGTGAAAGAAATTAGTCATATAAATGTTAATGTTCTGTAATACTGAAGAATATATATATTTTTATTTATTTCACAGTTAGGGCTCAGCAAGAAAATAATCCTAGCCTCAATTCACTCTGTTAAATGAATTTCAAACAACACCTCTAAATAATGCTTGTCAGTAAAGTATTGTTCAATGATCGTTATACTGAAATGGTATTATCTGAAAAACTCTGACATGATAAACTGTTTCTGAACATTGCACAATATTTTTTCTACAAAAAACTCTACAAAAAAAAAAACTACAAACCTGTAGATGTGGGCATATCAGCTGCAGGAGTTTGAAACACACGTCTCTGTTCCGTATCGACACAAATAGGTGCTGAAAAACACAGAGACCAGAATAAAGAAAGCTTAAGGACAGTGCCTGTGACTGCAGAGACCATTTTATAATGCTAAAGTGAAATTATAACAGATTACAACTCAAACTGTAAGATGTGTGTATGTATATTCAGTATATGTACACACATATCGATACATACAATGGTGTATTCAGCTAAAATTGGCCAGTTTTTGGTAAATGACTTATAAGACCATTTAGTAAGCTTTTAATCTAATATTGTTCTAAATTGAAACTAGTCTCTTAAATTATAATTTGATGAGAAAGGCCCACTGTTCAGCTAAAAAGGGCCGAGAAATTTACTATGTATGATTTCTCTGACATTCATCGTTAACACTCTGCCCCGCCCACCTTAGCAATCTCAGACCAATCAAAACTACTGCATCATGTCTACTGGAGCACTTATTTTGATTGGCTGTACAAATTAAAGAGCTATGACGCTACATTCTTATGTGGCCCATTTTAGTTGATTCTATCCCGTATATGTTATAAATTGCACGAACACTCTGAATTAAGAGAAGATTTTTATATAATATGATTAAAAACATATATTTAATTGTATTTTATTTAATTTTACTATTTATTTTACCCCCAAAGAAAATTAAAGGGACCTGTCAGCATTATTAAGCTCATACCTTCTCTGTGTTGTTGGTGATGATTGAAATCGCGTTGGGCACAACCCGTGCTGTGTTCTTCTTCTTTATCACCTGGATTGTGGAAGCGGGAATCACAACCTGGGAGAAATAAAAATGGATTTCAGTTTGAATCAGTGCTGTAAGTGCTGTTAATGTATTAACACATGCAATTAATCTGGAAAATTCTACATGCCAATTAGGGTTGTATTGATGCCATTTTTTTTTTTTGCAGATACCGATATCTATACCTATACAAAAAGGAACATTATGCAATACTGTAGTTGTTAGTGTAAGGTAATGCTATGCATTGTGTTCTCTCCAGCATGTGTCCTTTTCTAAAGCTCTCTGTTAAACCTTTACTCAGCACATTAAATCATTTTATCTCAAACGCATCAAAACTACGCTGCAATATTAAAATAACAGACAATTATTTTGCCTCTCTCCCGAAATCAAGGGGGGAATACCAACGTTTAAACCTTTTTAATCATGAACAATCACAGAATGTTAATACTAATTAAAATTTTGCCACTTGTACAATTTTTCCATTACCACTAATATTGTTTAGCACCATTAATTCTGACCTTCTCGGTCTTCAAGCTCCTACCTTGGTCTCTTTCAGCAGGACAGAAGAGTGGAAACACACATGATGCTCAGAGATGTACATCCTGCCATGGTACAGCACCTCCTTCTGGATGGCACAGGTGAAAGCTGAGACATAAACCATAAAAATATATCATTTTAATGTGTGGTATTAGTTTAAGCAGACTGTGTTTGTCTATTGTTGTGACTTCAGAGATCAGAACACATTTAATGACCAATTTATGCAGAAATCCATGTCATCTCAAAAGGTTTATATACTTCTATAATTCTTGCAACTGTAGTTACATTTCTGGGAGGTGCTCATCCAACTACATTCATCTTAACAATGTCAGAAACAATCCGATTTGTCTGCAGTCTGAACACAGCCTAAAAGGGAGCTTTTTTCATACCAGCGCTCCAGATCACGGCGCCACCCTGTAGAGTGTTTTCCTGCTCTAACACAACTCTGCAACTATCAAACCTGATTTAAATCAAGGATTGTTTAATCTGAGCAGGAAAAATAGCCAATCCCAGAAGATATCTGGATTCCCAAACTATCTTCTACTACCAGATCAGGAGCGTCCCTCACTATCTTTAATAAACTCCTGAAGACAGAGCTCTTCAAAGAGCAGTTACTCTCCTAACACCTCTAACTAACTACCTTCTACTACCAGATCAGGAGAATCTCTCGCTATCTTTAATAAACTCCTGAAGACAGAGCTCTTCAAAGAGCACTTACTCTCCTAACACCTCTAACTAACTACCTTCTACTACCAGATCAGGAGAATCTCTCACTATCTTTAATAAACTCCTGAAGACAGAGCTCTTCAAAGAGCACTTACTCTCCTAACACCTCTAACACACTAACTACTTCTAACCTCATTTCCTTCTTTCCTTCCTTTCCTCCTCTATCCCTCTATTTCCTTCATCCCCCATTAGGGCCTGTAAAAGTTTTTTTGCCTTGAAGTTCCTCTATTGTCCTCTATTGCTAATGTACATCATTATTTATTATTATAAGTCGCTTTGGATAAAAGTGTTCGCTAAATGCTACGTAATGTAATGTAATACAATCTCTACTAAGAACCACTGTTGGAAATGTTAATCTTGGGGTTATGTTATAATGATATGATATAATAATGATGACAAAGGTGATAAAAAGGAGATACTAAATGGAAATATCAAAACTCACCACTGGTCAATTCCTCCAGCTCAGCGATCTCTGGGAAATGTTTGTGAAATGTTTTCTTGTGGTTCTTGAAACTCTGTTTAAACAGAAGGTGAAATAAATTACAGGGAGTGTCTCAATATATATTTAAAAGTGCTCAAGACTTTTAAGATAACCAACAAAGGAACTTGAAGAAATGTGTCTGTTAATGTTTACTGGTAATCTGTTTGATTGAGATCTTAGACATTTTATTGTTAGTTCTCACAAAAATCTTCAAGTATTAAATAAACACATTCAGACAAATTGATAAAAGGCACTGGCAGATTTACTCCACCTGAATGATTCTCATTTTAATCATCTTTCCTGTTATGTTTTCAACATGTTTCAACAGTGTGACAGGCTTCTTAATGCATATATACCCAGTTAATTAACCCACATATTTACCCCACTGAAGCCTAGATTTATTTTTTTCAGTTATAAATTCTAATGGAGAACCCATGTATAATGAAATTACATAGCAAGGGTTGGTTTTTCAGATTATGTGGAGTCCCACAGGGTTCTATCTTAGGGTCTGAATGAAAGTGTGGAAGAAATGTGCTCTTACACACCGAGTACACAGGACTTTAAGAGGAAACTAAAATAATGGCTTCGAATGACACTCAATGTTCCAGTTAAAACAATTAACACAAACGGTTAAACACTAATCCATGCAGTATTAGTCAAGAACTGAAAGAGCCTGTAAATCTGGTATGTGTTTTTACTTTCAGTTTTTAGCTGAGAGAACTTTCCCAGAAACCTATTATATCTATTATAAGGCTATCTGTGTTTAAATCTATTATAGAAATACAAAATACAAGGACAATAATGGCAAAATAATATAAATTGGGATACACATAAGAATAATTAATTATAGTATGTATGCCACAACTTAGTAGTAGTAGATTACTGATGAGGAAAAAAACAGCAAGAAAAAACAATTTAAAAGAGCTTCTTAACTGTATTTACTTAAAAAACACTGTTTTTCAATGGTTATTTAATAAAATATTATTTGTTCTTTGTTAAAAGATTAAAAATAAAATGGTGGTTCCAAAACCACAGCTATTCTATTTGTATTATATGTATAATTTTAGTAATTTTAGTAAAACACTTTTTGACCAAGCTTTTAAAGTAGAAAATAATTAAATAAAATAATTAAAAGTTTAAAACTAAGTAAACCAGTTAATAAGATTAATATAATACAGTACAGTACACATGAAGTTTGGAAGCATCTATTCTGCTCAGTGTAGTAAAAAGTCAAACACATTAAAATGCGCTGTCTTAAAAAAATAAATGTAAAATAAATGCTGACCTTAGCTCACTTTAGCTCACACATAAATTTTCCCAAAAAAATCATCAGTGCTCCTTATAATCTGATGCTCCTTATGTATGAATTTTACCAGTCAGATATTAAGGAGCAGTAAAGGCACTCTGCTGAAGTACAGAGTTATACAGGAGTTTCAGTTTAGTTCTCCAGCACTGAGACTGGAGTAGCATTAGCATTAGTTGGTAACTGCGCTAAGCACTAGCTCTTATTAATTATTAATTATTATTATTAATGGAAATCTGGAAATCTAAGCTTACTATAAATAAGCTGAAGTGCTTTACTCACACAAATAAACCGTTTTCAGGAGAGAAATCTGTTTAGATTAACATCCAGCACTCGTTTCACTTTAAAAGAACATTTTTTTTTAAGAATTACAGTTTTGTTTACTTAGCTTAGCTTTATGTCACTTAGCTACTGAACCACCACCACCCAGCAGTGAGACCTGCTGAATTAGAAGGAAAACATGGCGACACCCCTGGCGCCTCATAATCCAGTGCGCCTTATATATGAAAATTTACCAGAAAACATGTTACCTGTGTGGCACGATGAACGATTTTGTATTCTGATTTTGGGAACTAAAACCCAACACATATCATTTGCAGCTGTCTGAGCAGCCAGATCAGAATTCATGCAACTGTTTTATCAAGGAGAAGGAAAAAAGGACAATAACAGTGAGTAAGGGTTTTAGAGATTGATAGAGAGGTTATATCCCTTGTGACTTGTGTCACAAACAATCAGTTTTTGTAATGAAATGGCCAAATGCAGCTCATGGAGGGTACTTAAAAAATAAAGTTTACAGCCGTGGTCAAATAATATGCCTTTTTTTACAATGAGAAGAGGCCACTGGAACTCTTTGATAGCTCCTGTGATGCTGGAGAAGACGAAACTGAAATTTGAAATTTGACAACTATATGATGATAACTTTGCTGTGTAGAGATATCTACTGAAATGAAGCTGTGGTTTATTAAATGCTAACAATCATTTATAAAAAAGAGAAGGATGCCCGTCTCTGCATCTTTTACTTGATAGTTCTACATTTCCTATGCCAAAAAGAGTACAGAAAGTCTGGTTGGCTGGCCTGACGGACGCTAAAAAGAATGATTGTTCAGCGCTGGCTTCCACCCCATTCGCTTTCTGTTACACACTGGTTGCATTCCTTTTTAGATATTCTTTACTTAGAATTATCTTCTGCTAGAGTCAATAGAGCCAGTGCAGATATAATGAGGATATGGCTAAATGTAATTAAAGAATTAAAAAATTCTTCTCTTATCATGATAACTTTCTATGTAAGTTTTTTGTGTTACACTCTGTTTGTTACATCTGTTATCTACAAAACTTTCAATAAAAAAACTTGATTACAAAAAAATAATAATCAAATAAAAAAGAGAAGGATAAAAACTTACGTTTCGGCTGAGTCCATCTATACGATCCCCCTCCTCCTCTATGGTGGAATTCCTGTTGGACATATTGTTATTATTTATTTATTAGTCATATTTGGTACTAGAACGTAATTATGTGTTGTTTAGCGTGTTAAAGGCGCTCTTACTTCGCTGGGCTGGTTCCGTTGAGGTTCCGGTTGATGTCGAGTTCTAGATGGGCTTCATCCAGACCACGGCTCTTGGTGCAGTCGATGCTCCTCCTCATTTTACAGCCTTTGGCTTTCCCGAGCAGTCCTCCACAGTCTGGAGAATAACTGCAGCAGAGAAAGAGGATACTGTCACTCACAGATACCAACAAATGACACAGCTGTAGTTTAATAAAGAAATGCATCCCTTGCTTTTTCTTTGATTCACTTACATTTCCAGTTTTATCTGAAATGCAGTGAACCTCATTTAAATGTATTGCATTCATAGTATTTTACATTTCATATATTATATTTATAGTTCTGTACCATATAATGTCATTTCACTCCCGCACAGTGATCCATTTTAGCAGATATACTGCAGTAATTATTTGTAAACTTCTCTTGAATGAAATGTAATGAAATTGCGAAATGCAATGCATATGGAATGCGATTTATTGGTTCCTATCTTAGTTTATATTTGTGTTAAACGAGTAACGAGATCTAATTCATTCCATCTTCAGTTCTACCATTGAAGTCCTAATCAAGCTTTTTTAGTGCGGAAAGTCTCCTGATAGGACAATATTAGATAATAGCACTCCCACTTTAGGGCATCCTTCAATTGTTCTTTAATTAAAGGTCCTTTGTTAATATTTGTTACGAGCTAAAGAACAATATGAAAGCTTTAATAGATTTTTTTCAGCTGTGTAAACACTTCTAATGCTTCATATGCTTCAAATGTCTACTGTAATGCCCCCAAAATCAACAGGGAATCGTCAACTCTGAGTTCAGAATCCAAGATGGCTGCCTCACAAATCAACAGTAGTAAAAGCAGTAGTGTTATACAGTTTAGTAGCGCTATATCTATTAGTGTACATCAGTTGTACAAAGCGTACTGTCCAACCTCTATCTGTGGACATGATTCCATTCTGGTTACATGTGCAAAATATTGTGTAACGTGTTGCTAACTGTGCTAACATGGAACATAAAAAGGTTAGGCTGAATTTCCAATAAAACACTGGTAAATGATTGTCAAATTAATTGTGGTAAACCGAATTAAAGTCTATAGTTTTAAGTGTATTTTGGAAATGTTTTAAAATAGTGTACAAGTATCTGAATGTTTAACTGAAATGCCTTCGACTTCATTCCAACTCCAACATCCAACATCCAACTTCCAAGTTAATGGAACACAGAATTTATTGCATATCACAGTTAAAATAGATACAAATCCGATCCCTTAAACCACTTTAGAAGGTGGTCTGAGACACATTTGAAACAGATACAAATCAAATCACTCAAACTACTTAAGGAGATGATCTGAAACGCATTTAATAAAACCGATTCAAATCTAAACACTCAAACCACTTCAGGAGATGATCTGAGACGCATTTAAACCAAATACAAATCAGATCACTCAAACCACTTCAGGAGATGATCTGAGACACATTTAAACCAAATACAAATCAGATCACTCAAACCACTTCAGGAGATGATCTGAGACACATTTAAAACAGGTACAAATCTGATCACTCAAACCAGTTCAGGAGATGATCTGAGACGCATTTAAAATAGATACAAATCTAAACACTCAAACCACTTCAGGAGATGATCTGAGACGCATTTAAAATAGATACAAATCTAAACACTCAAACCACTTCAGGAGATGATCTGAGACACATTTAAAACAGGTACAAATCTGATCACTCAAACCAGTTCAGGAGATGATCTGAGACGCATTTAAAATAGATACAAATCTAAACACTCAAACCACTTCAGGAGATGATCTGAGACGCATTTAAACCAAATACAAATCTAAACACTCAAACCACTTCAGGAGATGATCTGAGACGCATGCAAAACAGGTACAAATCTGATCACTCAAACCACTTCAGAAGGTGATCTGAGACGCATTTAAACCAGATACAAATCCGATCAATTAAACCACTTAAGGAGGTGATCTGAAACGCATTTAATAAAACCGATACAAATCTAAACACTCAAACCACTTCAGGAGATGATCTGACAGCATTTAAACCAGATACAAATCAGGGGTGCGTTTCCCAAAACGTTCTTAACGCTAAGTACTTCGTAACTTCGTACTTACGAACAATCTTAAAATTACGAGCGTTTCCCGAAAGCCTTCGTAACTAACGTAGTACTTAAACTCGTTCGTAACTTTACGAGTGGTCTGACCCACTCGTAAATAACTAAGTTCTTCTTAACGTGGAATCCACGTGCAGTTCTGACTCAAAAACGAAAGAGGCCGCTTTTGATCCTTAAAAAAATGCATTTAAAGATGCATTCAGCATACGTATTTATAAAAAAATAAACAATAAAAAAAAGACTAAATTCCAGACTATTTAAATTAATTTATTAACCTGCGCATATTTATTCATAGTATTTGGGTTTATTATATGGTTGAAATAATCGTATTCACGTGAAGAAAAAGTTACAATTACCTACAAATATAATTTTTATTCACACATATCACACACATATGGATTAAATTAACGGTTTTCCCCAGTCTGACAGTCGTAGTAGTAAACAAATAAGTAAATATATTTTATTTGGCTTTTTATATCATACAAAATTATACCTTTGTGGCTTAATAATGAAGAACTGTATATAAATCGGTGGTCTAGTTTTCATCTGGCTTTGCCTTAAACCTCACAGACACGGGGGCGGAGCCACCAAAGTGCTACTTAAAGGTCCTTCGTAAGTATGGAGACTTAAGAGTGGCTTCTGGAAACAGTCGGAAAAATGGCGTTCTTAAAGTTAAGTCGTTCTTAAAGTTGTTCTTAAATCCCTAAGAACAATCGCTATCGGGAAACGCACCCCTGATCACTCAAACCACTTCAGGAGATGATCTGAGACACATTTAAACCAGATACAAATCTGATCACTCAAATCACTTCTGAGACAGTGGTCTCAGATGCATTGAAGCATCTTGTTATAAAAGGGTAAATACATACAGTAACATCACGGCAACCGGTTGATTGTTAATTGATAGTTTAAATGAATAGTTTGCAGCATGGATTAAAAAAATCCAATACTGCATATGCTGTATTTACAGCATATTAATATATTGCTATTTATTAAATTGTAATCACATATATACTGTTGTATTGATACGTTCTTACTAATACACAGCTGTAACACATATAAATGTACAAATACTGTAAATATCAGACAATGACACTAAAACAAAATTTCAATCAAATCTATTAAATTATCTGTCTAACATTAAGTTTATCAAGCTTTTTCTGCAAACATCTGTCACACAAGATAATCATTATGTTGTATTATTATTATTATGATATATAAGATTATGGAGCTGAATTCATACACTGTAGCCAATTGCTGTCATTTTTACAGTAAACTTGTATTCAGCTATATGTTAGACAGTGGTTGACTGCCTGGCTACAGTGTTGTAGGTTATAAGAGCTATAAGAGGTTATTAGTTATGATTTTCTGCACTGTCTCTGCTGCCAGTATTTTACTGTTCATTTACATTTATAGTGTATGACTGGCTATACAGCAACTAAAGACCCAAAACATTTAAGCATTTAAACATTTATTACTATTTACTTATAGTTGATGTCCAATGAAAAACGAGTATCTAAATTTTTGTCCATTTTTAGTTTATTAAATACTTTGAACACACAAACTGTCCCTTACATTTGAATGTTAAGAAGGCTTTTACTCTTTTACGTGAAGTTGCTGTATTGGAGATGCATGTTTTTCATTGGACATTATTGTAAGGAATAATTACAGTATTATAAAGTATTTTTTCATGACAAAACTTACTCTAAAAAGCTGCAATTCATTTACAGCACAGTAATATGCTGTAAACTAATTTTACAAATTTAACTATTTATTTGCAACTTTTTTTTTACTGTAATTTTACAGTAACAATTACAAAAAAACTTTTTTACAGTGTACAATTCCACTGCTACAGTCTTATAACAACAACATACAAAAAATAAAGTTATCCAAAAGCAGTGTGTAAGACTGGTGGAGGAGAACATGATGCCGAGATGCATAAAAACTGTAATTAAAAACCAGGGTTATTCAACCAAATATTGATTTCTGAACTCTTAAAACTTTATGAATATGAACTTGTTTTCTTTGCATTATTTAAGGTCTGAAAGCTCTGCATCTTTTTTTATTTCAGCCATTTCTCATTTTCTGCAAATAAATGCTCTAAATGTCAATATTTTTATTTGAAATTTAAGAGAAATGTTGTCTGTAGTTTATAGAATAAAAAATGATATTTATTTTACTTAAACATAAACCTATAAATAGCAAATTCAGAGTAATTGATTCAGAAACCAAAATGGTCTTTTTTCCAGAGCTGTAGATTCACAGCTTAAATATGACACTGAACCATAAAACATAAGTCATAAGGCCCATTTAATACTCGTTTTTTTTTTAAATTCGAGATCAAACACGGCTTACCATTCAGAAGACACACACAGCAGCCACCTCACCACCCGTCACCTCGTCCAATACCTCACACACCTCTGAAATGTGTTGCTCAAGGCTGTGCTCTTCAACACGACACCATACAAATGGTTTATTAACCGTCAGCCCCCGTCTCCAGACTCCAGGTATGAGGAAAAACCATTCCCTAATACCTCACCTAGTACCTCACCACCTCACCTCCTCACCCGACTTACACCGTATTCACTTATTCACACTCAGGTTCACCTCAGGATTTCTTAATCCACATTTGCGTTTGGCAGTGAACCAATCAGCAGAGTTTACTCTGCCTGAACATCACGCTCAAAAGCTTTTCAGAGTGAACCAACCTGTTCTCACTTTTTTTCCTCCAGGTGAAAAGCAGACAGCTGATACCATCACAATCAGACCGCAGTGTCGAGTTACACGGTGCATCACTTTCACATTCACTCCTCCATATAACTGCCCTTTACACCACACGCTGGGGCTGTCAGTACAAGAATGTAATTATATGTATATTATTGTTGTCAATCATTTAAAAATATATACAAAATAGAAATTGTTTTATTTTACTGTATTTTGGGAGGCAGACTGTAATAATTTTGTAGTTTGGTTTCATAATAATGATCTGATGTTTTTATATTAGAATCTTTGAATGTGCCGAGTAAAAGTTTAATGCAGAGCTTCAGCATCGAACATGAGGAAGCTTCTGTGAATGTGTGTGTGTGTGTGTTTGTGTGTGTGAGAGAGAGAGAGAGAGAGAGAGAGAGAGAGAGAGAGAGAGAGAGAGAAAGAGAGTGGTAGTAAAAGTTAGTAATGAGATTTAATTCATGTTTTACCATAAATTAATAGTTTTATAATTCACATAGTAATGTCGCTGTGTTTACATCACTAAGTTAAATCGTTAATATGTTACCAGGCTCTGTAAAATGAGTGAATTATTGTTAAACATTTTTTTCTCCTAAAAAAAAGAGAAACAATCGATGTAGGGTTTTTTGTTGAAAGTGGTTAAATTTATTAAAAGTACTATTCATTCAATGTACTATTTGTATAGTAATTATACAGCTCTGGGAAAAAAAAGGCCACTTAAAAATGATGAGTTTCTTTGATTTCGCCAAATTGCAAACCTCTGGAATATAATCGAGAGGAAGATGGATGATGATGATCACAAGCCATCAAACCAAACTGAACTGCTTGACTTTTTGCACCATGAGTGCAAAAGCATAAAGTGATCCAAAAGCAGTGTGTAAGACTGGTGGAGGAGAACATGATGCCAAGATGCATGAAAACTGTGATTAAAAACCACCAGGGTTATTCCATCAAATATTGATTTCTGAACTCTTGAAACGTTATGAATATGAACTTGTTTTCTTTGCATTATTTGAGGTCTGAAAGCTCTGCATCTTTTCTGTTATTTCAGACATTTCTCATTTTCTGTAAATAAATGCTCTAAATGACAATATTTTTATTTGGAATTTAGGAGAAATGTTGTCTGTAGTTTGAGAAACAACAATGTTCATTTTAATCAAACATAAACCTATAAATTAAAGAATCATATAAACTGATTGAGAAACTGAAGTGCTCTCTTCATTTTTTTCAGAGCTGTAGATTCACAGCTCCATCACTGTCAGGTGTTTCTTTTTACCACTAGGGGGCGCAGTTTGACTGCCTCTGTTTTATATGGATTGGGTAGTGGATGCACTGGGACTATGGTTACATATATATATTTTTTAAGAAATATGTGTACAAGTATTTAGCAATCATTTAAAATCTTTTGAAACCTTTGGCAAAGTAAATATCATTTAAATAAATAAAAATATCAATCATATTTAAAAGCCTGTCACATATAATTACATTCTTGACTTAAAGTGCAATATATGGTCAAAACCATAATGGCCTAAATATTGCCCATAGTGTTTACTTAACTTAGCCCAATAATGTGAATGAACATTATATAGATATAGAATATAGAATGCAATTACAATATTTTAAATAAATATGAGAACAAATATTTTTTAACAAGAATATGCATACATTGGAATAGGAATATAAAAATGTATTTTATAAAAAATACCAAAAGTTATTGTGTTCAGGCTTAAATATTTATGCTTTTTATTTTAACATTTGCTTTCTCATTAAATCTGTGGTCAATTCCATAAAGTACACAATAAAAACAAATGCTCCTAATTACAGGATATAAACGGAACATTTAATTACCAAGTAATTAACTTCTGAATACTTATAATAAGATCATAACAAATTAATTTTCTTCTGGTAAAGAATGCTGGTAACTGCTTGTAATGAAATTGAGATAATGATAAGATCATTTATTGCAGTTATTCTGCATATTATTAGATTATGATTGTTTGTCTAATTTGACATTGCTGTTATGTTTTTTTTATTTTTTGATTTATCTTTCTTGCACTGAGGTGGTAAAACAGACTCGTCAGATCAAAATTTGTCTGACATTTGACATTTTTGGATAGTACAAATTTGGTGGCTGATAGATTTCGCTATCTGAAGGTTTACAAAGCCCTTGTCTTGCCAATGTTAACTGGTCAGAAGCCAATATCAGGTCAACGTAGGCCCAATGTCAAACGTAACCACAAACCATTTCTGAGGCATTTAATTGTGGTGATTTATAGATAAAATGCCACTTCTGGGCTTAACAAGAACTGTCCCTGTGGTCTTCCATTTCCTTACTATGTTCCCCACAGTGGAAACTGACAGGTTAAATCTCTGAGACAACTTTTTGTATCCTTCCCCTGAACAACTATGTTGAACAATCTTTGTTTTTAGATCATATGAGGCTTGTTTTGATGAGCCCATGATGCCACTCTTCAGAGGTGATCAAATAGGAGAACAACTTGCAATTGGCCACCTTAAATACCTTTTCTCATGATTGGATACACCTGGCTATGAAGCTCAAAGCTCAATGAGGTTACCAAACCAATTTTGTGCTTCAGTAAGTCAGTAAAAAGTAGTTAGGAGTATTCAAATCAATAAAATGATAAGGGTGCCAATACTTTTGCACCGGTCAAATTTTGGTTTAATGCATATTGCACATTTTCTGTACAATAAACCTCATTTCAATCCTGAAATATTACTGTGTCCATCAGTTACTAAATATATCAAACTGAAATGGCTGTTACAAACACCCAAATATTTACAACTAAAAATGAGTAAGATTAATAGGGGAGCCCAAACTTTTTCATATGTCTGTATGTTACATTGTATTTGGTAGATTTAGTCAGGTTACTTTCAGTTTTACACTGCAGTTCAGCAACTGAGTACTTTACTACAGTGATTTTCAACTGGTGGATCTGGAACCAAATGTGGGTCACGGACACATTCTGGGCGGGTTGCGGACAACTTGTGAGAAATAGATACATTTAAAAAATATATACAAATTACAAATAATTAATGCTCATCTGATTTTGTAATCGTCTTTTATATTCTCAATAAAATAAACAGAGAGTGAGTTTCTTATTAATGTACTCTGAATGCAGAGATATGCTGAGAAATGAAATATTTAATTTTGTGGCCTTTGTTTATTTTGAGCAGTTTTGTTATTTAATTTTACTGTGGTAACTTTTATACATGTAGTTGTCCTGTTCACTGAACACTGATCCTTAACAAAGCAATGACATTGAATGCACACTGGCACTGGCCTGGACACTGCAGTGGAGATGTGTTCCCTGGAGTAAAAAAAATCACTCTTTTCTGTCTGTCAATCTGATGAATCTGAATTTAGTGGTTGCTAGGAGAACAGTATTTTTCTGGCTGCATTTTGGCAAGTTTAAAGTTTGTTGCAGGCGGGATTAGTAGTTCCAGTGAAAGTAACTCTTAAGGCTTCTGCAGACTCCGAAAATCAATCTATCTATCTATCTATCTATCTATCTATCTATCTATCTATCTATCTATCTATCTATCTATCTATCTATCTATCTATCTATCTATCTATCTATCTATCTATCTATCTATCTATCTATCTATCTATCTATCTATCTATCTATCTATCTATCTATCTATCTGATAGAGATTTTGGACAATTTAATGCTTCCAACTGTGAGAACAGTTTGGGAATGACTTCTTCCAGCTCCAACATGATGGAACGCCACTCAGAAGTTTGGTGCTCCTGATCCATTGTTACAGTACACTCATCCAAATTAAGCTTATTGGAACCTACTGTATATTTTTTATTCATGTAATCACATTTAACTTCAAAACTTAAACCATGTCAAAGCCATTTAAACCCCATTTAAATCTACAGCCTCTGGCCGACCAGCTTTAAAGTCAGTACTGACGTCAAGGTGAGAAAACCCCCCTATCAACCTAACCTCCGTCAATCAAACCGCTCTGCAGCCTCTCACAGCAGTCATTCTACATCAATCACTGCAGCTGTAAAAACGGCCAATCACGTTACATCACACATGGAAACATACAGAGTGCTTATGGTTATTTTTTTGTTAAAAAAAAAGAACAAATAGCTTTTTACCTTTAATTTTAGGGTGTTTTAACTCCCTGGGATTAATTCTAACAACCTTCAGTGTTTAACAATCTACATAGTTGAAAAAAAAAAGTAAAAGTCTCCACAGAGTTAAAATTCAACTCCTCAAAGTGTGCTCTGTCTCTTGATTTTGATTTGCTCCCAGCATGCTCTGTGACTTTTTTTTTTTTTCTCGTTTCTCGTAGGGGGTTATGATGTTTGGAAGGGTAATGGTATGTGTGTTTATATGTTACTTATGTTTATATTTATTCACCATCTTGGTGTTGGGTTGAATGTTAGATAAGAGTCTCCACTGGAGAATTGGTTTAGTATAAGACAACCACTTAATGTTTTTTTTTGGTGGTCTTTTATGAACTCTCTCTAGATCTCTGCTTTAAGTAAAGATAAGTCAGGATAAGTAGGTAGTAGGGTTGTGCTATATCGTATCAAGCTCAAATAACAATGCCAACATTTTTGAATATTATTGTGAACGATATTATACCCAGAAAAATTGTGCCACATCTCCCACCTCTAATTACCACATCGGGGTACTACTTTTTTACTGTTTTTAGCAAAAGAAAAATTCATACTGTTCAGATGTCCTATTATACATCTACTAGAGACAGATTATATCTGTCTGTTATGTCTGTTTTGTCATATCTCCAAGAGTATTGTTATCATGAAAATATGCTGAATGATATCATGATATTATTTTAGAGCCATATCGCCCACCCCTAGTAGGTAGTTTAACCATTGATATAACTAACATATTTTACAATTTGTTCCTCCTGCACCTGCTTTTTTTCATTTCATTTAATTAATTTCCCAATTTCAATCTTTTTTTCTATGTTTTTGGGAATGTAACAGTGTGTCAGTTAACAAATGATTCAGAAAATATTCATATAGAAAAGTGAATTAAATAATACAATACAACAAAACACTGTCTATAGGTCTAAACATCTAAACTTTGAGTGTTATTTTGAATGAACACTTAATTAACACTGAAGAATTTAACAAAGAGTTAATATATGACTCCAATGTTGAATTATCTCTAAAAATGACTCTTGTGTAGAGAGAAAAACATGTAGAGAGTGTGACCATATTATACCTGGGACAGTGTTAAATTCAACTCTGTGCATTGATTTAAACCAGTGTTTCTCAATCCTGGTACTGGAGGTACGGCTGAGCAGTATGTTGAAATATTATGGAATTTTACTGTATCTAAAAATATTGTGATATTTTGACAATAGTAGCAGCAGTTTCGTAAAACCTGTTAATTAAATACTGTTCCATATTGAGCACTTCCAACGAAATATATATAATAATATATATTAATATATAATAATATATTTTTTGTTTTAGATATTTCAACAACCTTTACATAAAAACAAGATTTTTTTTATTTAAATGAATATTTCTTCATTTATAAAGGCAATTAAAATAAAATAACTTACAATAGTATAGAAAATAATTAAGTTCTGGTTAAAATATGGTTATTTGTGGGAGAAGGGCTCATATTTCATACAGTGACATATATTCTTGTTATGTTTATATGTTCTTTAAGCACTGATGATATATATTCCTATAATATGTTGAACCAATGACCAATATACCAATAATCTTTTACAGCGTACATCAGTTTTCTTTACGCACTGTCTATTGTTCAGAGAAAAAAAAATATCTGGAAAAAAAATATGTTGTATATTATTCTAGTATTAGAAAGGAGAAAGGGTTGTTAAAAAAAAAAAAATATATATATATATATATATACATATATATTTATATATAAGTTTTATTACATTAAAGCTTTATAATGGATGGAATATTAGAAATAATCCAAAATTACCTGCAAAAAATGTTCCTACATTGACATATTACTTTCTAATTTCTTTAGACATATATGCTATGTATGTTGTTATGAACACATCGCGACCAAGTAATATGGTATATATGTTTGTATATGGTTATATATTGTGGTACCACTTTAAAATAAGACTACCTTGGCTTACAATTAGTTTATTATTGGCTACTAATTAGGTTGTAAATGCCTTAAAACACATTAATAATGAGTTATAACACATACGTAGAAAGGGCAACGATGAGTTGTTGTTTGACAAATAGCGAACCCACAGCCATTTATATTATTTACTTTTATAATTATGTTATAACTGATTATTAATGATTTTAAGGCATTCACAACCTAATTAGTAACCATTAATAAACTTATTTTAAACCATTTATAAACCCTTTATAAAGGTAGTCTTATTTTAAAGTGGTACCTATATTATATATATGTCAACTGCAATATACAGTTATGAGTTGTGGCCAGTGACTCTTTTAGGTGTAGTAGGATGAAACTGCAGATCTACCTGGTCTACCACAGGGAAGGTGATGTTGTTATCCACTATGCCACTACACCTACCATTGACTAAGTTTTTTGTTTGTTTGTTTTTTTAGATAATGACTTGGGTTTTTATTTGGCTCTAAGCCATAATCACCATCAACATTAACATAAAAAAAATTCAAATAGATCACTCTGTGTGTAATCTGTGTGGATCTAAAAAATATATGAATTTTACTTTTTCAATCAAGTTACTGAAAAAAAGCATTGTGGTTCAATCCTCTAGAAATAACTTATTTATACCAAATGTTTGGACATGATGACATAATGTGGTTTTAATGTTCTGATGGTCCTCATCATTAATACAAGCAGTCAGCCAATCATATGCTTATGCTTCTGTTCAAAACCAAAACTAGCATAAAGTGCTAAAAGTGATTCAAAAAGTGTTACTCACCCCAAACTGTCCAGAGAGAACCGGCGGTTCAATTGTTTATCTCCGTTCATGATTCACGAGGAATTAATCATGCGTAAGTGTCTCACTCGTTTAACAATCTCTGACTTTCTCTCTCTCTCTCTCTTTCCGTCACGCTTCTGTTTTCACTACAGCAGATCACTCAAGCAGACAGTACATCCTCAATAACTCCTCCCCCTCACTTTCCCTTCTTCACCTGAAGACTCACAAACCACGCCCACTCCGTCTGAAAGCCACACGCCTGCCCACAGTTACCATAGATGCTAAGCATTCCACTGGCCCCTCCCACCGGCCTGCACGCGGCTCTGAGTCTGAGAGTCGCTTCTCTGAAGGCACATGACCTGAGCAGAGCAGAGCAGAGCAGATCAGGCCTCAGCCAGCTCCTCACCCCTGTGCAGAGTGACTCTCAGATACACATCAGCGTGAGGCGGCTGATAGTGATCCAGGGACAGGGTGACCTTTCCCTCACAGGAACTCTCTCAGCTTCTTGTTAAATAAGGAGAGGTGTCTGTAGGTATGTGTTAAATAGAAAGAAAGTGGAAAAAAGGAGAGTAAGAGAAAGAATAAGAGTGTTTTTACACCAGAATGCCTGGAGAAGAGTGCGCTCACTGTTCATGTGTTTGTTACATTGTATATACAGTGGCGTAAAAAAATGTATTTGCCCCCAACAGAATTTCTTTTGAAATATGTGTGGCACTCTAAAATAGTTAAGTGTGTGAAAATAGTAGCCCCCTATTTTATTTTTATGTATTGTCTCCTTCTCATAGAACTACTGTTAAGGTTCCTATTGTTATTTAACAAGGCAATATAAGTTTCGCCAGTAGAGGGCGCTCGGTGACAGGCACCAGGGTCTAATACTCTAACCAGCAGAGAAAATTGGTCAGTACCTGGTGGAGCAGTTAGCAGATAACACACCGAGTAGCTCCTGTAACCTGCTGTTTCTGTGTTTTGCAGGTAAGCTGAGTGATAAATTGTAGATAAAGTGAGAGTTAACAGTATTAGTGACTTGTTAGAGTTTTTTGTTGTGAAAATGTCAAACTTGTGGTCGAAGGAGTCGTTTTAATGAGTTTCAGAGCTGTTTTAGGTTTGAAAGCTAATCGGTAGAAGCTAAAGCTAAATGTGAATCAGACTGAGCCTTGTGCTAAGCTATGAAGAACATGTGGTCTTATACTTGAACTAGTCTAGTTATTCGGCTAGAATTTAAGTCTGTATTTTCCATTTTTGCTATTTTTGAGCTAGTTTTGGTTTAAAGCTGCACTATATATGTTCTGTTTACCAGATTCGGTGTAAATGCTTTCTGTTAATTAATTAATATGGAATATAGGAGATATAAGCTAAAAAGATCTT
Organism: Astyanax mexicanus; assembly: GCF_023375975.1. Classification (NCBI taxonomy): domain Eukaryota; kingdom Metazoa; phylum Chordata; class Actinopteri; order Characiformes; family Acestrorhamphidae; genus Astyanax; species Astyanax mexicanus. Next base: position 27,362,647 of record NC_064411.1, read on the forward strand.
CATTTAAAATGGATTTTGTTTAAAATACAATTCATAGGAGCAATTGAGTTAAGAAGGGATTAAAAATTGACTAAAATTGTTGTTAAAAACACAATAAAAACTAGAAGCAGAGTAATAAGAGTTCATATTGATACTTAGTTACACAGTAAATGCATTCTGGTGATTTAGTGAGTTTACTACTGTGATGTATGTGGAAATAAAACTGTAAATATGCAGAGACATTAATGTAATTAGCTATCATAAGAATTATACTGTAATACTGTTTTTCTATTTGGGTTTACTATACATGTGTATTATGTCACTGTTTCTGTAATGCAGAGAAAATTGGTCAGTACCTGGTGGAGCAGTTAGCAGATAACACACCGAGTAGCTCCGGTAACCTGCTGTTTCTGTGTTTTGCAGTGCATACACAAAAAATAAATATGTTGCACCGGAGATGAGTTGGCCCATCATTTTCAGAAGTGTAACATATTTTGGCGAGCCAGCCAGGAGGAGGCGCTGGTGAGTCAACCCCATCACCAACCTCCTTCCTTCCCAAAAGACGAACCATCAAAAAAAAAATGGAAATCATACAGCTTCTGCGCGATCAAGTGAGTGCAGCCTTGTGGCAGCTGGATAGAGAGCCTCTCATGGATGTCTGCAGGCGACTGAAGTGTTCCGGCCTGGACAGCGGAGAGCCTCAACGCAAGACCAAGAGGACACTCATCAGGTTAGCAGAGAGCATGTTTGATGAGATAGAAAAAAGTGAAGAAGAAGAGCAGGTGGAACAATTTTATAAAGACATAGCCACATACATCCAGAGACTGAGTGAAAAGAAATGTCAGTCAGAAGAGGAACCCACAGTTAAGGAGTGTGAACCTCAAAAAGACCTCAACACCATTCCACATGCCATTTTAGTCCAGACAACCGATTATCCATCCAAAACCCGACCAGAGCCAACCCGAACTCTGCAAGAGGTAACTTTAAGGAGAGAGTTTAAAATCTCTGGGCAGATTGGAGAAAGTGGGCAGAAGGATAAGTTGTCTTACCTCAGTTTAGTCCGTCAGATTGAGAATGGAGTTGAAAAGGGACATTCAGAGATTGAAATAGTTGAAGCAGTAATTAGGGCCATTAGTCCAGGAATGCCCCTAAGAGATATGTTGGAGATAAAACGTGGGCTCACACTTAGCAAAGTGCTCACCATATTAAAGGGACACTACAGAGTAGACAGCCCCACTGAGCTTTACCACCAGCTTCTCAATATCTCCCAAGAACCCAAAGAAACAGCCCTAAATTTTGTCTTTCGTTGTATCGAACTCAAAGAGAAACTGTTATGGAAAGCAGCAAATGAGGAGACTGATGAACTGTACAGCAGAGCCACAATTCAGCGCAAGTTTCTCCGCTCCATTGAAACTGGGCTGCTTAGTGACTCCATTAAGTATCAGCTACTGCCCCTCCTGAGTGACATGACCATAACAGATGAGGAACTGATCGAGAAAGTCAACGAAGCTTCAAAGCTAGAAAATGAAAGATCTGAGAAACGAAAAAGGTCCACTGCAACTAAGATTCCCAAGGTACAAGAGCTCCAAACAGAATGCCAGACAGCCCCGACACCTGTTCAGAGCCACTCCAAACCCAGAGAATCACCCACTGCAGTAGCCCTGAAAACAGTTAAAACCAAAGAGACCAAACCAGACACGCAGCAGATCATAGAAGAACTCCGCAGGGAAATGAAAGAAATGTTTCTAGCCGCTATGGAAACCAGTCCCCCCACTAGAGCACTAAAACAAAGACAAAAAGGTTGTAGAAAGTGCAGGGAAGAGGGGAAAGGAGATAACTGCACACACTGCTTTAAGTGCGGTCGAGAGGGCCACTACTCTCGTGGATGCCGAGCACCAAGGCTGTCGTCGGGAAACGGGGAGGGACTACTGAGGTGGGACCAACAGTAGTCCAGAGCCAACGGTCCCATAAACAGCCAAGCTTACCACCCTCCTCCGATGAAATGACAGCTACCACCTTATCAGCTGTAACTGAAGTTCGCTATCTACCCCCCCAACGCAAGTCAAGATTAGTAAGCCTAGTGGGAAACCGCTGTACTGTAAATTGTTGTATGGACAATTATCCAGTCAAAGTATTGTGGGACTCCGGGGCACAGTCCAGCATTGTGAATGAAAGCTGGCGGCAAGACCACCTTCCCCACACAGTGGTCAGACCTGTTTCAGAACTGCTAGAGAATGAGACGCTCACAGTGTTTGCTGCGAACAACACTCCCATCCCGTACATTGGCTGGATAGAAGTCAGCTTCAGACTGGAGAGTGATTTGTCCCCAACCAGTGAACTGCGAGTGCCAATACTGGTATCCAGTGACCCAGCTGTAGCCAGTGAACCTATCATCGGCTACAATGTAATTGAAGCTGTTGTCAACAGAAAAGGGGTGAAGACTAAAGACGGAAGAAAAGAACTTACACACTATGTAAGTAAAGCCTTTGAAATAACTGCTCAGACGGCACATAATGTTGTCAAGCTTGTGCAGAACAGCAGCAAAGACTCAGAGACAGGTGTGGTAAGGACGGGAATAAGGAGGGTGCCTTTACCAGCTAAACAAGTCACCACAGTGTATGCACGGGCACATGTTACTTCACAGGCTGTAGGCCAAGACATGTTTTTCGTTGCTGATGTATCCAACCCACCACCAGAGGGCATTGTGGTCAATGATGTATTGTTACAAATTCCAGACAGAAAAGTGCCATACGTACCCATCCCAGTGACTAACACCACAGACCACACCATTTATCTCAGGAGTCGTGAAGTGATTGGACATCTTGAACCAATAAAGACTGTATACGCAGCAGACATCCAGACAAAAGTAAATGAACTGACACAAGAAGACAAAAAGAATGCAGAGATAAAGTCACCTAACCTGAATAACACACAGTCACACGAGAGCCAACCGAGACCAAAGTCATGGGATCCCCCATTGGATCTTCAACATCTAACAGAAAGTCAACAAGCAGCTGTGAAGAAGATGTTGAGGGAGGAATGTGAGGCATTCGCCTATGACAGTGATGATGTGGGCTGCATCCCATCTCTTAAAATGCATATCACTTTGCATGACACAAGTCCTGTGAAAAAAACCTACATGTCGGTTCCAAAACCTCTTCACAAGGAAGTCAAGGAGTATTTGCAGGACCTGCTTAACAAAGGTTGGATCACACCATCACGGTCTCCCTATTCGTCACCTGTAGTATGCGTACGCAAGAAAGATGGCACCCTTCGCCTTTGTTGTGACTACAGGGAGCTCAACCGCAAGTCTGTTCCGGATCGGCATCCTATACCAAGGATTCAGGACATGCTGGATACACTGGGTGGAAGCGTTTGGTTTTCAGTGCTGGACCAGGGTAAAGCGTACCACCAGGGTTTCTTGGATGAAGAAAGTCGCCCTTTGACCGCCTTCATCACACCCTGGGGGCTATATCAATGGGTTCGCGTTCCTTTTGGTCTGAGTGCCTCACCTGCTGAGTTTCAAAGGAGCATGGAACACTGTATGGCAGGCCTCAGGGACACCATTTGCCTACCATACCTGGACGATAACCTGGTGCACAGCAGCGACTTTGAAGAACATCTCAAGCACCTTCGCCTGGTCCTCCAGCGTTACAGAGAGCATGGTGTGAAGCTGACCCCAAAAAAATGTGAACTGTTCAGGAAAAGTGTGAAGTTTCTGGGCAAGCTAGTGACAGGGGAAGGTTACACGATGGACCCAGCAGAGTTGGCCCCAGTGATGGCCTTAAAGGAGAAAACACCTGCAACTGTTGGAGATGTGCGTCAAATGCTTGGTTTTCTCTCTTATTATAGGCCCTTCATCCCCAACTTTTCTCGTGTAGCCCATCCACTCTACAGCCTGCTTAGTCCTCCCCCCTCTGAGAACTCTGCTCCAGTCAAAGTTAACAAGACTAAAACAGGGGTGAAGAAAAGTAAAGGCCATTTACCATCACGCATGCCTATTCAGTGGACTAGCTCCCACCAAGAGACATTGAACCAGCTCATAGATGCACTTACTAAACCTCCTGTGCTCGGGTACCCCGACATCACCGAACCCTTTGTGTTACATTGTGATGCATCACAAGTTGGGCTAGGTGCTGTCTTATACCAGCGGCAGCAAGGCAAGATGAGAGTTATAGCATATGGTTCCCGAACTCTGAGTCCGGCCGAGAAAAAGTACCACCTGCACTCAGGCAAATTAGAGTTTTTGGCAATGAAGTGGGCCATTTGTGAGCGTTTTCGGGATTATTTGTACCATGCTCCGTCATTTGTGGTGTACACAGATAATAATCCGTTAACATATGTGCTCACCACCGCAAAGCTCAACGCCACAGGCCACAGATGGGTCGCAGAGCTGGCCAGCTATAACTTCACCATACGCTACCGTCCGGGTAAGACCAATGCTGATGCTGATGGGCTGTCACGGATGCCACTGGACATTGACAACTACATGAAGAGCTGTACAGCTGAGGTGGGACAGGAGGCCATAAGCGCATCTATGGAGTCTGTGGTGGTGGAGCAAAAATGCCCTTCTCAAGGTATTGGTGTTGTCCAGGTTGGTGCTCTGAAGTTGATGAGAGATTCTGGAAGTTCACAGCCTTTGACACCAGACCAGATTCGCACATCCCAGGAAGCAGATGAAGTCCTTTCAAGAGTGCTCTGGTACAAGTCACAGAATAGAAGACCAAGTAGAGCTGAGGTGAAGTCTGAGCCTCCTGCAGTAGCCGCACTGCTCAGGCAGTGGTTGAAGCTTCACGTTGACCAAAACGGAGTCCTGCGTCGAAAAACAACCCGCAGAGAGCAGCTATTGGTCCCTAAAGCTTATCGTCCTCTGGTATTCAAAGAACTTCACCAAGACATGGGCCATTTGGGGGTGGAAAGGACGCTCGACCTGATTCGAGACAGGTTCTACTGGCCTCAGATGGCAAAAGAGGTTGAACACTTTGTTACTGAAGAATGTGAGTGTCTTAAAAAGAAAAAGCCAAGTAAGCAGACCTGTGCACCTCTGATCCCGATCCAGTCCACGTACCCATTCCAGCTGGTCTCCATAGACTTTCTCCACCTGGAAAAGTGTAAGAACGGCTATGAATACATACTAGTGGTCATGGATCACTTTACCAGGTTTGCACAAGCTTACCCGACAAGAAACAAAGCAGCTAAAACGGTCGCTGACAAGCTCTTCAATGATTTTGCACTCAAGTTTGGCTACCCTACTAGACTACACCACGACATGGGTAAAGAATTTGATAACAAGCTCATGGCAAGATTAAAAGAACTTTCAGGCATCCAGGGCTCCCACACAACAGCCTACCATCCCCAGGGGAACGGACAGGTAGAGAGATTCAACCGTACCTTGCTGTCCATGTTACGAACTCTGGAGGACAAGGAGAAGGATGATTGGAAAGAGTCACTGGCTAAAGTTGTCCATGCGTACAACTGTACGAAGAGTGAAGCAACAGGGTATGCCCCATATTACCTCATCTTCGGCCGGTCTCCACGCTTGCCCATCGACCTGCTCTTCAATCTAAGGGAAGATGAAGCTCATATGGACTATGATGACTATGTCAGCTGTTGGAAACAGAGAATGCAGGAAGCTTACAAAGTGGCTTCTGAATCAGCTACCAAAGAAGCGGCAAGAGGAAAAGCATATTATGACAGGAGAGTTAAAGGGAGAGATCTTCAGCCTGGTGATAGAGTTCTTCTCCGAAATCTCACTCCTAGAGGTGGACCCGCTAAGATTCAGTCCTATTGGGAGAACCAGATCTACAAAGTGATGGGGAGAAAAACAGATGACAGCCCTGTGTATAGGATCTGCCCTGAAACTGGTCAAGGAAGAGAAAAGGTGGTGCACAGGAATCTCCTACTTCCATGTGACTTCCTACCCCTTGAAAAGCCACCAGCACACACTGTTAAGCCACACAAAAACACTCCAGCTGTTACAAAGAAAAAGTTGAGACGTACGAGTACACCACAGCAGCAGCACCCAGAAAGTGGTGACACATCGGATGATGACTACAGTGGTACTTACCAGTGGTACCTCAGGCCTGTTCCAGAGAGGCAACAGAGGCAGACTCTACTCAATCCTTTGGCAGAACCATTCCAGCCTGAACCAAGTCCTAATGTTCAAGAAGAGGATTTGCCACTACAGAGTGAAGAGGATTTGCCACTACAGAGCGAAGAGGATTTGCCACTACAGAGCGAAGAGGACATACCCAATCAGATACCAAGTCCTGGCATTGACCTTGAAAGCTTAGGGACAAGTAAGGCAGTGATTGACAGTCCAGGTTCAAACAGAGGTGAGACTGACTCTGAGAGACAGCGACCCAAAAGACAAAGTCAGAAACCAAAGGTACTGAGTTATGACACTTTAGGTCAGCCAACTTTGGTCCAGAGAGATGCTAAGATAACTAAGGCTCATGTAATTGAGAGTAATGCATTTTGGAGACCATGGTCTGTGGGACTATGTTAAATCTATAGTCAAATGTAGTTGGTAACCAGAAATGTCAGGAGACATTTAAATTTGTGGGGGAGAGTGTGGCACTCTAAAATAGTTAAGTGTGTGAAAATAGTAGCCCCCTATTTTATTTTTATGTATTGTCTCCTTCTCATAGAACTACTGTTAAGGTTCCTATTGTTATTTAACAAGGCAATATAAGTTTCGCCAGTAGAGGGCGCTCGGTGACAGGCACCAGGGTCTAATACTCTAACCAGCAGAGAAAATTGGTCAGTACCTGGTGGAGCAGTTAGCAGATAACACACCGAGTAGCTCCTGTAACCTGCTGTTTCTGTGTTTTGCAGGTAAGCTGAGTGATAAATTGTAGATAAAGTGAGAGTTAACAGTATTAGTGACTTGTTAGAGTTTTTTGTTGTGAAAATGTCAAACTTGTGGTCGAAGGAGTCGTTTTAATGAGTTTCAGAGCTGTTTTAGGTTTGAAAGCTAATCGGTAGAAGCTAAAGCTAAATGTGAATCAGACTGAGCCTTGTGCTAAGCTATGAAGAACATGTGGTCTTATACTTGAACTAGTCTAGTTATTCGGCTAGAATTTAAGTCTGTATTTTCCATTTTTGCTATTTTTGAGCTAGTTTTGGTTTAAAGCTGCACTATATATGTTCTGTTTACCAGATTCGGTGTAAATGCTTTCTGTTAATTAATTAATATGGAATATAGGAGATATAAGCTAAAAAGATCTTCATTTAAAATGGATTTTGTTTAAAATACAATTCATAGGAGCAATTGAGTTAAGAAGGGATTAAAAATTGACTAAAATTGTTGTTAAAAACACAATAAAAACTAGAAGCAGAGTAATAAGAGTTCATATTGATACTTAGTTACACAGTAAATGCATTCTGGTGATTTAGTGAGTTTACTACTGTGATGTATGTGGAAATAAAACTGTAAATATGCAGAGACATTAATGTAATTAGCTATCATAAGAATTATACTGTAATACTGTTTTTCTATTTGGGTTTACTATACATGTGTATTATGTCACTGTTTCTGTAATGCAGAGAAAATTGGTCAGTACCTGGTGGAGCAGTTAGCAGATAACACACCGAGTAGCTCCGGTAACCTGCTGTTTCTGTGTTTTGCAGTGCATACACAAAAAATAAATATGTTGCACCGGAGATGAGTTGGCCCATCATTTTCAGAAGTGTAACATATGCAGCTCAAAAAACACCTTGTCCACACCCTCCTAAGGTCACAGGCGCCACTGGTGATGAGGATGCACAAAGAGCTGTGATAATTGGATAGCCAAAATTGGGAGAAAATCAGAAATTTATATCAATTATATAAAAAAAATCAAACAAACTTTAATATCAGACAAATACAGGGGCTGGACAATGAAACTGAAACACCTGGTTTTAGACCACAATAATTGACTGTGGTGACGGACAGTTCTGGTGGAAACAGGAGAGTTGAGGTGCACATTGAATTCTGCCGTGATTTGATCAGCCGTGGTTTTATGTTTTTTGGATACAATCCGGGTTAGCACCCGAACATCCCTTTCAGACAGCTTCCTCTTACAGCGTCCACAGTTAATCCTGTTGGATGTGGTTGGTTCTTCTTGGTGGTATGCTGATGTTACCCTGGATACCGTAGCTCTTGATACATCACAAAGACTTGCTGTCTTGTTTTACGTTCAGTATGATGTTCTTTTTCTGAAATTATGTGTTAGTTTTACACGAGGTGTAACGAGACACACACCTTCCAAAAAGTTCCACTTTTGTCATGTCAGTCCTAAGGATCAACCAAATGTTGTAGGGAAAATGTCAAATGAGCTTTTATATTTGTCTGATATTGAAGTTTGTTTAATAATTAATAATCTAAAAAATAATAAGTATGAAAAAAAGAAAAAAAATTGAAAAAAGTATTCTAAACCTACAAACCTACCAAGTCATGGCTGTCCACCCAAACCCAAAGCAGCTAAAAGGGCCATGTTTACTTATCCAACAAAAAGTCATGCACTTTACAAATCAGGCCTTAGAGAAAAGTTTTAAACAGTAAAGCCAGCAAACGTGAGGATGTAGTTTCTGGGGTCAGAAGAGACCAAAGGTGTAGTTAAAAGCTTTTTGGCCTAAATGCAACACCCTCTGTGGCAGAAAAAAGTAACACTGCTCATCAACTCATCAACCTGAACACACTATTTCCTTTGTGAAACATGGGAGAAGCTTGTTAGAGCTGACGAGATGCAAATGGGGCTAAATACAGGGAATTTCTGGAAGAAAACCTGGTGGAGGCTGCAAAAGAGATTCACCTTCCAGCAAGACAATGACCTAAACCTAAACATACAGCCAGAGCTACAGTGGAATGATTTAGATCAAAGAATATGCATGTGTTAGAATAGCTCAGTTAAAGTCCTGACCTGAATCCCACTGAGCTTCTGTGGTAAGACATGGAATTTACCACAGATTTTCACAGATGCTCTCTATATAACCTGACTGAGCTTGAGCTTTTTTGCAAAGAAGAATGTATAAAAATCTCTAGATGTTTCTAGATGCACAAAGCTGGTAGAGACAAACTCCAAAGCACAGTTGTATTGGTGAAAAGTGTCGATACATAAGGTCACACTTTTCTTATGTATATAAGATGTCTGAAATTAACATTTGCAATGATTTTCTTGTTGCGCTTCACCTGTCAGACCTCTAAGTCTTCTCTTCACTGCTGAAACTGAGACTGGATGTACCCTGACCTGAACCCAATTGAACATCTCTGAAAAGACCAGGAAATGTCTGTTCAATGGCAGTCCCCATCCACTGCTTCTACAAACATAGGATGCAGCACCAGTGCAACAAGTCCAGTCGTGAAATTCCCTCACTACTAAATATTCCACAGCCAACTGTCAGTGATATTATAACATAGTAGAAGCGGCTGGGAACAAAAGCAACTCAGCCATGAAGTGGTAAGCCATATAAAATGACCTCAAAACTTCATGTGACCTTCAGATTAGCTCAAGAACAGTAGAGCGTAGAGGACTTCATCGAATGGGTTTCCATGGCTAAACAGCTCCATCCAAGCTTTAGATCACCAGTCTGGGTTTGACAGTTGCCAAGTGAACAGTATTGTATCAGTATTGCATTAAGTTTGGTTGAGGGGGGGTTATGATGTGGTGCTGTTTTTCAAGAGTTGGGCTCGGCTGTTTAGTTTCAGTAAAATTTGCTCTTAATGCTTCAGTATACCAAGAGATTTTGCACGATTCCATGCTCCCAAGGAATTGGAAACATTGGGAATTAGACATGGGACTTTGAGTCAAGCCTTTTCATTCTATATCAGTGACTGACATCACAAAGGCTCTTCTGGAAGAATGTTTGAAAATTCCCATAAACATACTCCTAAACATTGTGGAAAGCCTTCTCTGGAGAGTAAAATCTGTTGTATCTGCAAAAGAAGGGGCCAACATCATATGAAACTCTATAGATTAAGAATGAGACGTCATATGCATGCAAAAGCAGACGAGCTAATACTTTTGGAAATTCTAAATAAACAATACTGATACCTGATCATTCTTATCTGGTATCTACCCCAACTAAACAAAACACACACACACACAATCACTATTGTCTTATTATATATGATCCTAGAGCTTCTCAGCTATTGTATCATCATATTTCATCAATAGTGATTGTCTTGCTATAGGTAATCGGATATGTAATTACTGTACATTGTTGAGGATTAAGCTTAAGCAGCCCTGCCTCCTAAACCCCTCTGAGATGCATTAAACTGATTATCTCTATAGCCATGTAAAACACACAATTACGTGCACTTTTCAGCTCATGTTGAGTTGTAGAGCTGCTGGTTATTGCTGTCCACCTAAAGCAACGTCAGGTTAAATGCCCTGATCAGGTGAACAATAGTTGATGCCATAAGCCAGTACTGAATATTTAATCTCACAGGGTCAGATGTGTTAGATTGCATCACGTAAAGATTTATTCTGGTTTTCTTGAGTTAGACCTTTTTTTACAGCATGTTTGACACTCAAGACCAAAAAGTACTGACAAACAGAACCACCAGCAAACATGAACAAACAGAAGGGTTCGACAGGTGGAAAAATCTAGAGTGTTCTTACATCTTTTCTTAAGACACACTTCTGGTCTTATCAAACCATCTTCGAACAGATGAACATGTGAGCTCCTACATTCTTCTGCAGTCACACAAGATTTTTGGGGATAAAACATACAGTGGCTTGCAAAAATAATAATACCACTGTATTGAATATTCTTTGATCTAAACCATTCCACTGTAGCTCTGGCTTTATGTTTAGGGTCATCATCTTGCTGGAAGGTGAATCTCCTTCCCAGTCTCAAGTCTTTTTCAGCCTCCAACAGGTTTACTATGAGGACTGTCCTGTATTTACTTTCATCTATCTTCCCATCAACTCTTTTACATTACATTACATTTGGCAGACGCTTTTGTCCAAAGCGACTTACAATAGTGAAGTACAAAAAGTAAAGGTAAAAAAACATCTTTAGACAGGGCCTAAAGGAGGTTAAAGGGAAATAAAGGGATAGAGAAGTGAAGGAGGGGAAGAAGGAAATGAGGTTAGAAGTAGTTAGTGTGTTAGAGGTGTTAGGAGAGTAGGTGCTCTTTGAAGAGCTCTGTCTTCAGGAGTTTATTAAAGATAGTGAGAGATTCTCCTGATCTGGTAGTAGAGGTGTTAGTTAGAGGCGTTAGGAGAGTAAGTGCTCTTTGAAGAGCTCTGTCTTCAGGAGTTTCTTAAAGATAGCGAGAGACGCTCCTGATCTGGTAGTAAAAGGTAGTTTGTTTCACCATTGGGGAACTCTGTATGAGAACAGTCTGGATTGTTTTGTGTGAATGGTTGTTTTGTAAAGCGAGGTGACGTTCATTGTAGGAGTGCAGCGGCCGGGAGGTAGCGTAAGCCTTCAGGAGTGATCAGTGCAGGTAGGAAGGAGCTCTTCTGTCATCACCTTGTAGGCGATTGTAAGAGCTTTGAATTTGATGCGAGCAGCAACTGGTAGCCAGTGGAGCTCAATGAGCAGCGGGGTGACATGTGCCCGTTTTGGCTGGTTGAAGACCAGATGTGCTGCTGCATTCTGAATCATCTGGAGTGGTTTTACTACACAGGCTGGGAGGACAGTTAGTAGGGCATTGCAGTAATTCTGACCAACCTCCCTGTCCCTGCTGAAGAAAAGGATCCCCAAAGCATGATGCTGCCACCACCATGTTTCACTTGCTTAATGGTTGTTCGTCTGACCACAGTGCTCTAGGCTATATGAGCAAGTTACCATTTTCTGTACTGTAAAGTGTGATAAGCTGCTGGTAATGCACTGAGAAAATATCCCATGCAAAGGAAAAACAGGCTGGCAGAGGTGAAGCAGGTATGTTTTATGTCGTGTTAAGAACCGAAAACACAGATTAAACTTAATTAATCCTTTTCTAATTCATTTTAACACTTTTTAGCATTAGCTTGACAATTTATTAAGTTGAGTTAAAGGAAAACTATTTGGTTTTGATGGGATTGCTCATAGAAAAAAAAATCACTGAACTGTTTAGTTCAAAACCTCAAATTATTCAAATGCAGATTTTCCAGATGTGTCCAAACAACAGGATGAAATTGTTTGCTAAATATAGAAATAAATGACTGTATCCACACTATAATTCCCTGGGTGCCACAAACAGCATTAACTATGTATCACACGCACCTGTACCCACCTGCACACCTGCGAACAACGACAACAACAACAACACAGTGCAGTCAGGACCCCAAAGGCCTGGTGCTGAATAGCGATTTAAGCCATTTGAAATGAACATGTTACAAAAGTCTTACATTCTAAACCACGTTCATATCCTCTGGGTTAGAGGTGGAGTGTGGTGGGGGTGCAACAAGCAACCAAGTAAACAAATATTTTGATGTGATCGTAGATGTGATAGCAGAAGCAGAACAACAATTTAGCACAAGGGCTAGCTAGCGTAGCAGAAAACAACACCAGCTGACTGTATAGCAGAGCTTCCAGGTGCTTCTAAGGCTGCTTTTTTGCTTCTTACATCATTATCGCCGCACCTGTGACCAGGTCTGCCACAGTTGACTTAACAGATCACAACTGTGATGGCAGCTAATGGCTAAAGAAAAGGAGGTGTTATCAGATGCTGTTACTGGGTGTACTGTCAGCTGAGCAGGGTAAATTCATGTTTGTGTCTCTCAGCAGTTTTTCATAAGAAGTAAAAACAGGGCAGTGTCCTTTTCCCCAGTGTGGAGTCGGTCATTGACCTCATGCTAAGCTCATGTGATTAGCAATGGAACATGTTAACTCTCTCAGTGTTACACTGTTTTCCACCTCTGGCCCTGGAGGCACACCTCCCGAACTCTGAACGGAATTAATAGCTTAATTAGTTGGATTAAATGTGTGCAGCATGTCAACATGTTTACATGAAATCAGATACTGGAAAAACTATAATACAATGATTTTTTTTTAGACTTGTGATGTAGACATGCTGCAGCTTTTTGAACACATTGAGTCGCAGTGTTAGACATCCCAGTGCAAAAATTAATAATAAAAAAAAAAAACTTAACTCATATTAACTCACCACAGCATGCCTTTTGCAATCATTTAGTCCCCTGTGGGCAATGTTAAAATCACTGTTACAAACTGTACAGTGGGCAAGACTTTCATTGTTTTTTACTTTTACCAGACATGGATAAACTTTAGAGTAGTCTGAGGTGAAATGAGTTTTGATGGGAGTCACGATGCTCATGAACGCATCCTGTCCAGGAGGGGAAAAAACACTCCCCGTCCACACTAAAAACTGATTGGCTGACTCCCAGGGTCTTTGCAGAGAACAGGCCAATCAGAACACATTTGGTCTTAGATTCTCTAAAAGCTCTGTCCAGCATGACATGACTCACATACGCATATCCTTCTTGTGTGCAATAAACTTAAAATGTTTAAGTTTTTTTTTATCAGTCAAATTAGATATGGTCAACACCTCCAATCTATCAAGACTCCAGATATGCAAACACTTGATTCTTAAGCCCTATCCAGATGGGATTCGTTTCTCAGGGGGTCCTGAGGAAATTTTCTCTTATATTGGGTGTCCTCTGTGATTTTATTCCTGTCTGGAATGACCATGTGCTTTTCTCAGACGTCCTCTACTGTTTTTCCCTGAATTCTGTGGTCCTCCGGTAATTACAGTCCTGTCCGGACGAAAAAATACACTGTAAAAAATGATTTTTTGACTTTGTAATTGTAATTAAATGTATTTAAGTACTATCTACAAGAATAATCTAGTACAGTCTAGTTACTTAAGAATTTCATATATAATTATATGCACTACTGGGTGTTTCTTTGTAATTGTTTGTCGTCAAATACATTTGTAAATTTCAGTCTAAATGGCAAAGTAAAATGTACAATTTTTTTTAATTCTTTCTTTTTGTGAGAAGCAAAACTGAAAACCATATATTTGCATATTGGGTGTGGCCTCTCCCTTACTTACCATCTTTGTGTTGTCTGTTGTCCAAAGCTACCTGATCCTGGGCGTGCAGTAATATAATATACATGTTGATTGCCAGCCCTCAGTGTTGTAGAGCTGTAAGAGCACATTAACTTTATTCTGTGTTCCTACTGATCACAGTATGCTGGCTTTGAGCTACAGAGTTCACTCTTTCCTGAGTTTACTCCTGTATTCCTCCAGTATTATACTGTCGGTATTGGCAGTTAAATAATAATATACTGAATATGTTGAGAATACCTATGGTTAACTTAAAATGATAAGTTATGTGAATAATACTAAAGTTGTACTAACTTGAAAGTGTGTGTTAAAATAAAGATGAATTGTTAGTTTATTTGACTAAACAGATCATTTTTTAAAAAGGACAAATTAAACACTTGAGTTGTTTTAACTCAGTGCTATTTAGTACTGTTAAGTAAACCATAAGTAAACACTGAGTAAAATCTAATTGAATATTGAATTGTTACAAAGTAACATTTACTGAAAAATTTGTAGTTAAATACACTTAGAATTATGAGTGAATATTACTTGAATATGTGCTCTTAAATTTACTTGCTGTTTTTACGTGAAAAAGGTTTCCTAACTTTTTTAAAGTAAATCATACTCAAAAATGTTTTCAGTGTAGCCTTTTCCACAGAGATCCATGTAAACACAACAGCGAGAAATGGATTAAATCGAGGAGCTAAAACTTACTGGTTCTCCTGTTTTTTTTTCAAAAGCAGTCCGGATGCAAGAGTAGAAGTGTGAAATATTTTTCACAGACGTCCCCCTGAGAAACTAATCCCATCCAGATAGGGCTTAGTTAGCTTTTTTGAGGTTATTAACACAAGGATTCACATACTTTTTCCACTAGCACTATGAGGTTTTTACGGGATGAAGATCACATCACATTTTATGACAAATTTAAGCAAAAATGTAAAAATTATCTGAATTATAAACTGATTCTTCAGTGTACACACACGTATGTAAGTGTATCACATCTGAATAGATATAACTGACCCATTTAATGTATAATAAAGATTTGTCTCATATTTGGTCTGTTGCTTATTTGCATTTTCTGCTTCATTTAGCTTGAATTTTGCCAGTTTTTGCCTCAACTTTTTTCACTAATTTTTATCCCATTTTCCCCCAATTTATAAGGCCAATTACCCAACCCACTCATTAGGACTCCCCCCTATCAGTAGTGATGACACCAGGAGGGTGAAGACTAGCACATGTCTCCTCCGATACATGTGAAGTCAGCCTCCGCCTCTGAACGCCTTTGAGCTGCTGCTGTTGATGCAGAATTGCCGAGTAGCATCACAGCGAACTCGGAGGAAAGTGCAGTGACTCGGTTCTGATACATCAGCTCACAGACACAGCCTTGTGCTGATCCACATCACCCTTTGGAGTGATGAGGAGAAAGAGCGACATCTACTGTACCCACCCAGAGAGAGCAAGACCAATTGTGCTCTCTCTGGGCTCCGGAAGCTGATGGCAAGCTGCATGACCGGGATTTGAATCTGTGATCTCCTGATCATCCTTGCCTTAACTTTTTTTAAGTTGTGGGTGTCTTAGTATCAATATAATGAATAAAAAAAAAACAATAGAGTCAACAACAAGTATTCTAGTTCAAAGTAAAAGCTAAATAAAACATATTTTAAGATTAATTTGATCATTTTGAATATTTTTTGATAAATATCTAAATTTATTCATGCCCTCAAAAGTTCTATCTACTTAATAATGTTTTGTTAAAAATACTTTGGACCAACCTAAAAAAAATGCTCTAATTTGTGACACCTAAATATATATATATTTGTTTTACTTATATTTATGATTTAGTTAGAATTTAACATTTTGATTTAAAATCAATGAATGTATTATTTAATCCAAGTACCAAAAAGTTCTTTAAGTTTTTTTTTTACACTTTTTTAAAATCTGAAACAACTGATTTTTTTTGTTACAGCAATGTATACTTTTACCTTTGAATAAATGAATTAAATAATTTGAATCCTGTTAGTTAATTTGATTAACTTTCCATAATTATCTTTTCAGCCAAAATGCATTATTTATTTATATATTTACTATAGTCATAAGTATTAAACCTATTAAATTATGTTAGAATAATTCAGAATGACTTAATATTCTAATATTAAGTAACAGTTGAACTGGGCAAACTTTCAAAGTCTCTAATCAGGCTTTTATTACTTAAGTGAAAGCAATATAACTGTGCAGTTAAACAACTATGGTCTTATAACTTGCTCTTACAGCCTACAACACTGCAAACAAGCTTCTAACCATTATATAAAACTTCCCTCAGTAGCTAAAAGAAGATACACTAAGGGGAACAACTTCACAATGATTGTGAGGGAGGTCACGCCCTTTACGTGTAATAGTGGTGACGGGAGCCAATGGGAAAAGTGTGAAACTGAGTGACAGAAAAACTCCAGGAGGTTAATTTATTCATTTTTAGTTGTTTTAATAGGGAACGGATTTGCTTTTAGGCAAACTGAGAAAAACATGTTTGAACCAGAAATCATATTTTTTAATTAGACCAACATAAAAATGCACTTTAAATCAATTACATGTTTTTTACACTTCTTTCAGTGTAGACTACAGGCTCTTTATTGGATAACACAGTATGTAATGTGCTGTATGAGCATTACGCAGAAAAAAATACTACCCACCTCATTCCACACAAGCAAAAAAAACACTATCAGACGAGCGGATCACAGAACAATGAGCAAAACCAGAAGTGATAACCATCGTCCCCGAGACTAAAACACCCAGCCAGTACGCTCCGGAACACTCCGGGTGGAGACGCGGGCCTCCCATTCTGGTTGACTGAATGTGTCAGCTCAAATACAGTGTGTTCACAGCTAACGCTAAAAACCATTAGCCTGGGTTTCAAAACAAGATCATTGTGTAATGACTGAAACACTGTGGGGGCTCTAAAACACTGAGGCTCTATCTTACACCATGCGCAAGGCACGTCGCGATGCTCCTTACTATCTTACACCCCACAAACAGTCTATTTTTACACCTTGTACCTACATCATTTAAATAGCAACAGCACGTATACACAGCACATATATCTACACTGATGGGTGTGGTGGTCTGGACATGAGGTGAGTTCAGGTACATTTCAGGTTCATTTCTGGTGTATTGCTATCTTGGCAATGAAAAACACAGGTCCGCTCGTTACACACACACACATATACAGGCAGCGGTGTGCAAACCCAACTTTTACACCAACAATAAACAGCATACCATATTTTTCTCACTATAAGGCACATCAGATTATAAGGCGCAGTATCAATAAACAGCTATTTCTGGTTGATTTTGCACATTTTGTGACACTTGTAAGGAACAGGGGTGTCGTCATGTTTTCCTTCTAATTCAGCAGGTCTCGCCGCTGGGTGGCCAGAAAAGCTAGGCTAAGCTAAGTAAACAAAACTGTGTTCTAAAAAAACAATTTCTTTTTAAGTGAAACGAGTGCTGGATGTTAATCTACACAGATTTCTCCTCTGAAAACTGTTTATTTGGGTGAGTAAAAAGCTTCTGATTATTTTCAGTAAGCTTAGATTCCCAGATTCCCAGTAAGGCTAGCCGCGGTTAGCTGCTAATGCCACTCGACAGCCAGGGCTACAGTCTGATAATTCTCACCTCTGAATATACAAAAGAGATAGCGCTTAGCGTGGTTAGCTGGTAATGCTAATGCCGCTCCAGCAGTGCTAGCCAGGGTTAGCAGCAGGCTACAGTATGATATACTCACTTCTGAATGGCAAAAGAGCTAGAGCTAGCGCGGTTAGATTTGATAAACTGAATCTCCTGTATAACTCTGTACTTCAGCAGAGTGGCTTTACTGCTCCTTAATACCTGAGTGGTAAAATTCATACAGAAGACACACCAGATTTTAAGATAAACTGACGATTTTTGAGGAAATTAATTGCTATTTCTATAAAAGACCTGCTCACATGTTTTCACAGTGTAAGCGAGCAGGTTAGTTTCCTCTGCTGAGAATCTCAGAAGCACTGCACCGTTAAAATACCAATCCATCCAAGTCAGAGAGCAGGTTGCTTAAATACGGCCCTGTAGGCTATATATAACACTCAGCACACTGAACCTAGTATCAGTCAATGAATGAATGAATCAATCAATGAATCAATCAATTAATCAACTTGGAAGTACGTTTCCAATTAACACGGACTGAAAAAAAAAAATTACTTTAATCACAATTTAGAATTTTGCAAAAATAACTACATATAAATAAACAAGATAAAAACAAATGAAAAACAAAACAAAAGAAAACAGTAGAGAAAACAGTAAAGAGTAGCTAATATAAAATGATATAGGTTTAATTAATAAGAGAACAATATGTGATGAAATTTAAAACAAAAAGTAAAATCAGTTAAGGAAACTAAACTCCAGCTAAACATAACTATAAAATAAAATAAAATAAAATAAAATATAAGTCATGAAAATAAGAACAGTACTAATGAAAGTGAATGCTAAATATACTAGTATATAATATAAACAATAATCTAAACACTAGAGGTGCGCCACACTGTATCATGTGCAATAATAAAATACATGACACAAAACATTTTGACACAATAAAAAAAAATCCCCTTATGTTGATTATATAAATATTCTTGAAAGCAGTCTATTTTCTATATATTTTTTTTTTTGCTATTTACTACAGGCTTTTTATTGATTATCACAGTATGTAATGTGCTTTAAGATTATTACACAGAAAAAATAGTACCCACCTCATTCCACACACACACACAAAAAAACGCTATCAGTCGAGCGGATCACAGAACAATGAGCAGCAATGTTAGCAGATTACATGCATGCGCTAAATATACTGCACTTTAGTTTACTGCACCCCTAGATTATTTGTGTTACATGACATTACATTACAGTTTGTTGTTGCACTAATATTATTTCACAGTTTCTGTAATAGACAAATATTTATTGTTTATAGACAGATAGTGTTTGTTTCTACTGAATGAATGACACTTTTAATATTTATTTTGATGCAGAAGTCTATTCCTGGAATGATATTTGCTGAAATATTGAAGAATATTGCTTAAAATATAGTGATATTATTTTAGGACCATATTGCCCACCCCTACAGGGATCTAGAATGTGGCCAATTTGTTCACACAATTGAAGTATAGTGTATAAATTGTAGAAAGTGTATAACATGTATTTAAAGTGAAGATTTATATTCCTCTATAAGTGTTTTAATGTGTTCATTCAAAGTAAATCTTAAGAAATGTCTTGTTACACAGTGATTTTATAAACTTTTATCAACTACGCTGCATATACAAAAGGCATGTTAAACTAATATTGACCAGTGTACATGTA
Organism: Astyanax mexicanus; assembly: GCF_023375975.1. Lineage (NCBI taxonomy): Eukaryota > Metazoa > Chordata > Actinopteri > Characiformes > Acestrorhamphidae > Astyanax > Astyanax mexicanus. Next base: position 27,381,983 of record NC_064411.1, read on the forward strand.
ATGCCATTCATATGTTCATTTATAACTATGTTATATACAGCTCTGGAAAAAAGAGAGCACTTAAAAATTATGTTTCTTTGATTTTACCGAATTGAAAACCTCTGGAATATAAACAAGAGGAAGATGGATGATCACAAGCCATCAAACCAAACTGAACTGCTTGAATTTTTGCACCAGGAGTAAAGTAGCATAAAGTTATCCAAAAGCAGTGTGTAAGACTGGTGGAGGACAACATGATGCCAAGATGCATGAAAACTGTGATTAAAAACCACCAGGGTTATTCCACCAAATATTGATTTTTGAACTCCTAAAACGTTATGATTACGAACTTGTTTTCTTTGTATTATTTGAGGTCTGAAAGCTCTGCATCTTTTTTTTAGTTATTTCCGCCATTTCTCATTTTCTGTAAATAAATGCTCTAAATTAAAATATTTTTATTTGGAATTCGGAAGAAATGTTGTCTGTAGTTTATAGAATAAAACGACAATGTTCATTTTACTCAAACATAAACCTATAAATAGAAAAATCAGATAAACTGACTCAGAAACTGAAGTTCTCTTATTTTTTCCAGAGCTGTATATACAAAACTAATATAAAAAAAACACAGTCCATTCAAAAATTACTGCAACCATGAGTTCAAACTATTAATTTCTGCTGTAGACTGAAAACATTTGGGTGTAATATGAGAATATGAGACAAAAGGTCAACATTTCAGCTTTTATTTCCAGGTACTTAGATCTGGATCTGATATACTGTTCTGAAGACAGCAGCTTTTATCTGAACCCATCCACTTTTCTTGTGATAAAAGTATTGGAACATGTGACTGTCAGGTGTGCTTTGTTGAACAGGTGTGTTCTAATGATACATTGCTGTTCCAAGAAGTACAGAGACAAGTCTGTGGACTGACTATTTTAGTGATCTATAGACGAGATGTCAATTGCACATCGTGCAGCTGGATTAAGGACGTGTCGGTGTGTCTTTGGTATCGTGAGGGCTCAAAAACTACGCCTTGTGCAGATCAAAAAGCGTAAAACAGGGGTCGGCACTTAAGTTTGGGCACGGGCCAGATATTTTCCCAGCCATTACATAGCAGGCCACAAAAAAAAATCAGTTTTGGACAATGAAGCGTAATGTGATGAAGTGCTACAGACTAGTAGCTCTCCAGCCCAGAGGGTTGTTGAACCCAATTGCAAAACAGTTGATCTCAAAGCAGGTAAACCCAAAAAGAAAGAAAAAAAATAAAAATAAACGCACCACTCCTCACGCAGAATAGAACCCCTGTCATCAGGGTCATGGTCCAATACACTACCACTACCCCGGCTAGTGAATTGGGACACAGCCGGGAAAAAAAACACTCTTATAAGGAGATACGGAGCCCAAGTACGGGTGGAAAAATGAAAACGGGTGAAAACTAAGATCACACCAAGGGCAAAAGAGAGACGGGGAGGAATGTAAACAAAAGCTCACCATTATAGTTCAAACTACCTCACGGGCCAGATGTTTCATGCTTGCAGGCTACATCTGGCGTAAAAGGCATGAACTTATTTACTAAATAATAATGGGTGTGTTTTTGGCGTAATGTGAAATAAAGCAATCAGCGTTTCACTTGTCAATACCTTTAAGAGGCGGGTGAGCTCTGACTTTGGCGTGTTCGTATCTTAACAGCGCGGCGCTGACCTGCGAGTTCACGCTGTGAAGATACACCAGCAGCTCATTTAAAGGAAGAGCAATGTTATTTTATTCTTTATTCTGTTAATTGTTAAGTTAAATGCCATGTTCATTCTTTGCTGCACCTATAGTAATATAGGACTCTGATGATTGACTGTTGTCTAGGTTTATTTCAGTCAGTGGCGCATCTGTGTTTTCTGTCGCTAAAATAGAAACACTCCAGAAATGTACCTGAACAATTTACCTATCACTTCCAGACCACCACACCAGACCATCAGTGTAGATTTATTCCTAAACTCTGACACTATTTTAACATCATTTATGCAAGGTGTGAAAATAGACAGTTGACAGGGTGTAAGATAGCATTGAACATGGTGACGCACCTTGCACAGGGTGTACGATATGGCCTGAAGAAAAAGCATTGCAAAAGATGAATGCAAAAGTTTAGTGATGTCAGCGGTTCACAGATGTGATGCAAGGATTTTCAACTAAATATTAAGTCACTTAAACCTTTGTTCAGGTTTATCTGTTCCAGTACTTAAGACAGAAGTACAGGTTCAGACAGAAAGTTTTGAATCTTCTGAAGTGTGAATCAGATTCAGATATACAGGGGTTGGACAATGAAACTAAAACACCTGTCATTTTAGTGTGGGAGGTTTCATGGCTAAATTGGAGCAGCCTGGTGGCCAATCTTCATTAATTGCACATTGCACCAGTGAAGGTTAAAGGTCAGTTAGCAGGGTAAGAGCACAGTTCTGCTCAAAACACTGCAATGCACACAACATTATGGGTGACATACCAGAGTTCAAAAGAGGACAAATTGTTGGTGCACGTCTTGCTGCCGCATCTGTGACCAAGACAGCAAGTCTTTGTGATGCATCAAGAGCCACGGTATCCAGGGTAATGTCAGCATACCACCAAGAAGGATGAACCACATCCAACAGGATTAACTGTGGATGCAAGAGGAAGCTGTCTGAAAGCATAAAACCATGACAGAACTCAATGTGCACCTAAACTCTCCTGTTTCCACTAGAACTATCTGTCGCCACAATAAATTATTGTGGTCTAAAACCAGGTGTTTCAGTTTCATTGTCCAACCCCTGTATATACCTGGAAATAATTGTCTCATATTCTTCTTTTAATAACAAACAGAAATAACAGAATTTACTTCACTGTTTCAGTATTTCTGGAGGGGATTGAATATAACATAACAGGAACACACCTCAGAGCTCCATCAGACGCCGTGTTGTCCTCGCTATCTTCTAAAGACGTGCGCTTCCACCTGCTTCTCTTCCTCTCCAACTTCATGACCTCCTGAACAATCGCTGGAAGTTTTAGAGCCAGGGTGTCTTCAGCTCACACACACTTTCACACACACACACACTGCGCTCCAGTATCAATCAGCACACTCCAGCCTGCCCTGAGCCTCAGATACAGCTATATCCCTCTCGACAGCAGCGGTTCAGCACTGCTGAATGAGAGCTGGTCCTCATTAGGACGTGTGCAGGATTAGATTACCTCCTGTTTCCTTGGACACAGGCCTGTGGACAGTAATGGGGTAATGAGATCTAGTGCAAACAGAAAGAGGCGTTCCAGCTGAAGCCCCTGAGGCCAAATAGGTAGAACATTCCCTGGACTCAGAACAAAAGGCCATACAAACACGCAGCGGGCTCTCGACCACGGCCTCGTACTGAAGCTGTGCATTCACACTTCCCTCCAAAAGCACTGGAACAGAGAGGAACATCCCTTTATATCTGCTGTAGACTGAAAAACAAAAATCAAAAACAGTTCACCATAAGGTAAACTGGATTATAAGGCGCATTAGGCGACACTAGCAAGGAACAGGGGTGTCGCCATGTTTCCCTTAGAATTCAGCAGGTCTCTGTCGCTGGGGGGCAAGGCCTGTAAAGCTAAGCTAAGCTAAGTAAACAAAACTGCAATTCTTAAGAAAACCTTTTGAAAGTCAAATGAGGATGTTAATCTACACATATTTTTCTCTTAAAAACTGTTTGTTTGGGTGAGTAAAGAGCTTCTGTTTATTAACAGTAAGATTTCCATCCACAGTAAGATTTTAAGATGCCATTCGAGGAACAGAACAAAAATGTAATTCTTGAAAAAAAAAACATTATCTAAACATGTTTAAAGTCAAACGAGTGCTGAATGTTGAGCCTGTATTCCTTCATGCCAAACCGTACTGTATCTCATCTTGTATCCAGGTTAGAAAGAAGGTCAGGCGTGTCTCACCAACCCTGAGTTCAGAATCCAAGATGGCTGCACTGCACATCAACAGTAGTAAAAGCAATAGTTTTATATAGTTTATCATGACATCTATCTACAGTATGAAGAGAAACTATGTGAACCCTTTAGAATTTCATGTTTTCTCTTCATAAATTTGTCATACAATATTTTTTTAGCAATAACTCCAGTTCCTCTCTACCTGTAGCTCTGGATCATCCTGATCATTCTTCCTTTAAAACTGCTTAAGGTCTGTCGTATTCCTTGGATGCCACAAGTATACGTCTCTCTTAAAGTCAGTCTACAGCATCTGAGATCTAAGCTGTGAATTGTCCACTCCAAAGGCTAGGTTTAGATTTTCTTTTTTTATTTCTGTTGTGGACTTGCCTCAGTGTTTTGGTTCATTGTCCTGTTGCATTACCCAACTTCTTACAAAGTTTCAGCTGATGTACAGATACTCTCACATTATCCTGTAGAACATTTTGATACAGTTGTGAATTCATCTCAAAGATATCAATGATTGTAAGCTTGTTAGGCCCAAGTGCAATAAAATCAGCACCAGATCATGATGCTTCCTCCACCATGCTTTACGGTTGGGATGATGTTTTCATGGTGAGGTGCATGTTGTGCTTTTTTATGGCAGATCTTGCCAGTACCATTATGAGTGTTAATGTGCTCTTTTGCAAACTTCAGATGTGCATCATTGTTCTTTTGGTAGGCAGAGGCTTTCTTTGTGGTGTTCTACCATAGACACCCTACTGGTTTAAGGTTTTACAGACTGTAGACTCATAAACACAAATGTTAGCTTGTATCAGCGATGCTTTTATATCTTTGTCTGTCACTCTGGGTTGTGCTCTTGGGGTCATTTTGACTGGGAGATTTTATTTTCGTCACAAGATGACTAAAACTAAATCAAAATTTGTTGTCAAAATTAACACTGCAAACATCTCTTTCAGACAGCTTCCTCTTACAGCGTCCACAGTTAATCCTGTTGGATGTGGTTGGTCCTTCTTGGTGGTATGCTGACATTACCCTGGATACCGTGGCTCTTGATACATCACAAAGACTTGCTGTCTTGGTCACAGATGCGCCAGCAAGACGTGCACCAACAATTTGTCCTCTTTTGAACTCTAGTATGTCACCCATAATGTTGTGTGCATTGCAATATTTTGAGTAAAACTGTGCTCTTACCCTGCTAACTGAACCTTCACACTCTGCTCTTACTGGTGCAATAATGTGCAATTAATGAAGATTGGCCACCAGGCTGCTCCAATTTATTCATGAAACCTCCCACACTAAAATGACAGGTGTTTCAGTTTCATTGTCTAACCCCTGTAGATGTAAAATTGTAAAATCTAAAATCTGCAATCAAAATTGCAGATTATACAGATATAGAAGAGATTCCAGAAGCAAAAGACTTTAGCAGCAAAATCCACAGAAAAGCCACAAAAGCACAAAAACGAAAGCAAAGACTGGAAAAATAAGTGCAAAGAATAGTAAAGAACCAAGTATATTTATTTATTTTTTTGTTTTGGATTTGCAACATACACTTTCTAATTCTTAGATTTTTGATTGCAGTAAAACTCCAGAGATTTTATTCTGTATTTTTTTAAGTATGTTCAAGTGTTTGTACGTGGCGCGACTGGTAAAAAAAAATTCCACCCTCTATTATGAGTGGCCCCTTGATGGCCAAAAATCCAAGATCCTCCACTGCGGTCAATTCATTTGCTCTCACTTTCTCTCCTGAAGGCTGAACTGAACTGAACTGCACTTTTGCTCTGCTGTAACACACCTGACTAATTGCTAATGAAAGGGTACAGCATACCTGAGCAGGTGACTCAGGTGAGCTGGAGGAGGAAACACACAGTGCACGGAGCTTCCCCAGACCCTACAGAAACTTCAATAGTGTTTAAATGTGTAGAGCGTGAACAGCAGAACACACTTACATCAAAGTGCTATCACCATCTAGTGGATGATTGTGAAACTAGCATCAGTCAGCAGTGTAGACACACCCACATCACAAAGCAGGTTTCTATTGTTATGGAGGGCTCAAAATGAACCTGTGAAGTCACCTTTAAAATAATTACCTATTAGTTATTATGCTCCCTCACATGTAGTGTTTCTCAACCCTGCTTCTTCAGGAACAGTTCATAAAGAACTCTTTATAAAGAGGTATTTTTAATTTTTAAAAGCTACTAAACCCTAAAGTAAATTCTTCCATTAAAAGCTAAAATGTGACCAGTCCTGCTTAAAATACATGGTGGTTCCAGATGGGAATAAAATCACAGAGGACTCCCCATAAAAGAGAAAATTACCCCAGTACCCCCTGAGAAACTAATCCCGTCCGGATAGGGCTTTAGTGTGTGAACACTTTGGAATTCAACCAATTCAGATTTAACATCCCTAAAAAAATAACAAAAAATATGATCATTCATGTCTTCATTTAGAACAACCATGAAAATCTCTTAGTATTACTGAAAAAAAAGTATGTGAATCCTTGTGTTTTGACCTCAAAAAAATCTAATTAGTGTCTTGCTAGTTTGAAAGTGTGGATTATATCTAATTTGAGCTATAAAAACATTTAAAAGTTTTTGAGTTTAATGCTTATATATGTCATGCAACACCTAAAAGAGCTTTCAGAGAATCTGCAATAAAGCATTGTTAATTTACATAAAGCTAAAAAGGGTTACAAAATAATTCAAAGACTCTAGAAATTCACCATTACTCTCTAGTAAGGCAACAATCGACAAATGATTACAATGTGGGACTGTGTCAAAAAGACTGTGCCAAAAATTGGACCCCAAAATTACCCCAAGAGCACAACAGAGACTCATCTAGGAGATAAAGAAACAATAGACAATATAGTGATAGACAAAGATGACAAGAAAGGTATAATCGGTACAGGCTAACATCTGTGTTCATAAATCTACAAAATGTTTTGTGGGCAGATGACACTAAGATTAAACTATTGCTGCACAACATCTGGCATTTCAAATCACATAATGTGCATCACCATGGAAACATCGTCCCAACTGTAAAGCACGGTGGAGAAAGCATCATGATCTGGGGCTGCTTTGCCGCATCAGTGCCTGGCCAGCTTATAATCATTAAGTTTGGGAGGTACGGTGGCTTAGTGGTTAGCACGTTTGCCACCCAGCACTGGGGACTTGGGTTCAAGTCTCTATCTGGGTGGAGTTTCCATGTTCTTCCTGTGTCTGCGTGGGTTTCCTCCGGGGACTCTGGTTTCCTCCCACAGTCCAAAAACATGGAGATCAGGTAAATTGGATACTCTTAATTGATCTGGTGTGTTTGTGTAAAGTGTGTGCTATGTATGTAAATGTGTGTGTGTGTGTGTGTGTGTGTAAATGTGTGTAAATGTATGTATGACTGTGCCCAGATATGGATTGGCACTCTTCCCTGGGTAAATGCTGTAGTGCCTGATGCAGTCCTCCAGGTGGACGGTCGTTTCCGGTTGAGAGTACGCTGTGCGCTATTGGCTGCCGCATGAGTGAGTGTTTCTGTGCGTCAGCTGAAACTTTGTAGAAGTTGGGTGATGCAACAGGACAATGACCCAAGGATTAATAAATAATGCACGGTAAAATAACAGTATAAAGCTGTTGAAGATGGAATATGAGGATGGAAAGAAAGGCAGCGGACTCAGTTCAGAGTTACTGTATATCCAGTCATTCTGTTTTAATACAAAGTCAACATATCTACATACATGGTTTCAAATAAATTGGCAGAGATAGAAGTAAAAGGTGGAAAGTGTGAACACTCGCTAGCACTTGGCCTGGATATCTTAAACAGATCAAAATCTGGAGGACAGGTTATCTGTGGTGTTTATTTGTTCGTTTTATTTTTATTTCAGTTTGGTCCTAATTTGGATCTGGCTGTTGTGTTGAATTACATTTGATTTAATTTATTTATAATCATCTCTTTTCTCCCAAGGATTTATAACAGTTCTACAGTTCTGAGATATGCGGGAACATCAAAAGCTCGATGGGTAAGTAGTACTGTGATTTAACGGTTCTGTTGTTCTGCTCCCAAGTCCTTCAAGATCTTTCAGATGTGCTTTACCTTCAGGGATGATCGGATTCTGGTAGAAAAAAAAAAAAAAAACTTTCTCATATCTCATATCTCCCAATTCATTTTAAACTGTGCGTCTGAACACCGTTCTGTGTTCTGTTCTGTGTGCTTCGTCCAAACTGTTCAGATATGGAGAACTTTGATCATTTTTAAATCTGTGTTTTGTGCAATTTTCACTGTAACTGTCATTTTTCACAGCTGATTTATTTATTTAAGCAAAAACAATCAAAAACAGGGTGTGCTCTTGTATAAATAAATGAATAAATAAATATAAATACATATTACATATTAAGGGCTCAGTAGGGGGCGTTTCTAAAGAGCATGAATGTGCTTTAACGATCACGACAGTAACTGATGTGGTCACCTCAAGGTCCCTTTCATTTCTCCCCGGTACTTTGAAACAGTTGTTCTCTGTATAATAGAATAAGGTGGTTTATAAAGTGTGGTCACCTTTACTTTCAGAAAAAAAAAACATATTCCTCAGCTCTTCTCCTTTGGGAAATCTTTTTAATCATTTTTAGAGGTATTTTTAGGGTAGAAACAGGGTGTAGGAGCATGATAAAGGTATTAGAAAAGTTTTTCCTGGCCATATTTTTGGAGATTTTTGTAGTTCATGGCCTTGTGCTGTATCGTTCCTACAGGACGCTCTAAAAGAGAATTCAGTACACAGGTAATGTATATGTATATATATATATATATATAGAGAGAGATATATAAAAAAAGAATTCTTACATAGGGACCATGTACAGTCACATTAGCTCGCCAACTACACAACATCTCGTCGATTATATTCCAATAAGTACTCAAAAAAAGAATATAAATATCCTTAGAAATTCAAGCATAATAACAAACGAAAATAAATAAAACGTAATAAAAAAGTTGGTTAAATATTCGACGACAACAGTAAGGCTCACTTTTAGTCTCTCGTCGAGATAAGAGAATGAAGAGCTATGAAAATCTGATCTGCGACCTTCTCCCTTCGAGACGGCTTGTGCTAATTTCTCAGAGAAAAAAAAAGAACGATAAAGAGAAACTATTAAAAAAAACTATATCTGTGCTACTCCTATGGACGAAGTCTTCACGAAATGGAAAGAAAAAGAAAAGAAGTAACGCGGACGTTTTTTTTTTTTTTCTCATAGTTCGGATTTAATTAAAACGAGAGAATGGAGAACTGGAGCAGACAAACTTCTATCGGCTTCTACAAGTCGGTCTGGGGAGTTTCTCTTTCGGGACGCGCCGTTCCTAATCCCGAAAAACTGCTTCCAGTGAAGAGGGAGCACGCGTGACAAGGTTCTCTTCGTGAAACTTCGTCAAGCTTTGGAGCTTTCATTAGGAAAGCCGACGCAGTGCTTTGAAATTCGCTCGCTAGATCTGCGAAGAGGAGCGCTGTCACGCGCTGCCTTGTGGAGAAGGTTTGATTTTGCAGGACATGGCCCTCAGGATTTGAGGATTTGAACAGTTCAGTGCAGCATTTGTGCTCTGCTGAAGTCTACGTATTTAGAGTTTCAGGGTAAATACAGACCAAACTGGGTTGGGTCTACTTTACCATGAGAGTAAAGTAGCTAGATCTGTGGTTTTACGAAAAAAAATAATAATAAAACAACGGACCTGAACAAAAACAGCCTTTCTTGGACACTAACCAATCAAAGCATCCAGCATTTGTTCTGAAGGACGAATGATGGCTTGGATGCTTCAGAGAGGTTTTGTAAGAGGAGCAACCGAAGTCTTAACTCTAAACCTATCCAAGGTTTCGAAGTTGAAGTACGGCTCGGAAGCTTCCCAGAAATTTTGAGGGAGAACCAACTAGAACTGACTGATTGATTATAATATAAGTAGATTCAACCATTTCAAAACCAATTTATTGACTTGGACACTGATCAATTAAAGCGTCCAACAGTCGTCCTGATGCTCCTTCTGAAAGACAAAAGACGGTTTGGATGCTTCCGAGAGGTTTTGTAAGAGGAGCCTTCAAACTCTTAACTCTTAAACTATCCAAGGAAGTTCAAGTACGGCTCGGGCGCTTCCCAAAAGTTTCGAGTGAGAGAAGCAACTAGAACTGATTTATATTAATATAAGTAGATTCAACCATTTCAAAACCAATTTCTTGACTTGGACACTGATCAATTAAAGCATCCAGCAGTAGTCCTGTCGCTCCTTCTGAAGCACAAAAGACGGCTCGGATGCTTCCGAGATGGTTTGTAAGAGGAGCAACCGAACTCTTAACTCTTAAACTATCCGAGTTAGTTGAAGTACGGATCAAACGCTTCCTAGACGTTTTGTGAGAGAAGAAACTGGAACTGACTGATATTGATTTAAGTAGATTCAACCCTTTGAAAACTAATTTCTGGTTTTAGACACTGATCAATTAAAGCGTCCAGCAGTCGTCCTGTCGCTCCTTCTGAAGTACAAAAGATGGTTTGGATGCTTCCAAGAGCTTTTGTAAGAGGAGCAACCAAACTCTTAACTCTTAAACTTAAACTAGGAAGTTGAAGTACGGCTCAGACGCTTCCCAGAAGTTTTGCGAGAAAAGAAACTGGAACTGGTTAACATTAATACAAGTAGATTCAAATCTTTCAAAACCAATTTCTGGTCTTGGATGCTGGTCAATAAAAGCATCCACCTAAAGGACGCGAGATGGTTTAGATGCTTCCCAGAGGTTTTGCAAAAGGAGCAACTGGAACTCTAGAATTGACTGATATGAATATGGGTAGATTTACTTGATTTAAAACCACTTCTAGTCTTGGACACTGATCAATTAAAGCATTCAGCAGTCATCTAGATGCTAACCGGAACTTATTTTTATGAATATGACTAGATTAATCTCCTTAAAAGCCAACATCTGGTCTTAGATACTGATTGAAGTATCCGAGGAGGATGAAATGCAGCTCGGACGCTTCCCAGAAGTTTTGCGAGAGAGGTCACAGATTGATATGGAAATAATAGATAAGTAGATTCAACCCTTTCAAAGCCAATTTCCGGTTTTGAAATTTGATCAATTAAAGCTTCCAGCAGTCATTGAGATGCTCCTTCTAAAGGACAATGAACAGCTCGGATGCTAATCAGACGTTTTGTGAAAGGAGAAACTGGAACTGCCACCCCTTCCACAGACAAAAGATGGCTTGGGTGCTTACTTGAACTACTAAATGTTTTGCATGAGCAGCAACTGGAACTGATTGATACTGATATTGAAGTAGATTCAATCCTCTCAAAACCTATTTCTTGTCTTGCAAGATGGTTTGGATGCTTCCCAGAGGTTTTCCAAAAGGAGCAACTGGAACTCTAGAACTGATTGATATCAATATGGGTAGATTTACTTCATTTAAAACCAACTTCTAGTCTTGGATACTGATCAATCAAAGCATCCAGCAGTCATCTAGATGCTATTTTTAGAGGACAATGTACGACTTGGACGGCTTCCCAGAAGTTTTGTGAGAGGAGCAACTGGAACTTTGCTTGTTTGTTATAAATATGACTCAAAACATCTCTTCTAAACCCAATTCTGGTCATAGATACTAATCAATCATCCAGCAGTCGTCCGGCAACTTCTTTCAGAGGACAAAGGACGACTTGGATGCTTACTTGGTCTAATAGAAGTTTTGTGAGAGAAGTTTTGTCTTAGATACTAATCAATCAAAGCATCCAGCAGTCGTCCTGCCACTCCTTCTGAAGGACGAAAGGTGGCTTGGTTGCTTTCTGGAGGTTTTGCAAGAGGACAAACTGGAACTCACTGATATAGATATGAGTAGACTCTTTTAAAACCAACTTCTAGTCTTGGATACTGATCAATCAAAGCATCCAACAATCATCCAGATGCTATTTCCAGAGGAAATAGGATGACTTGGACGCTTACCAGAAGTTTTTCTAGAGGAGCAACTGGATTCATGTCTTTCAAAGCCAACTCTGGCCTTAGATTCTAATCAATCAAAGCATCCAGCAGTCGTCCGGCCACTTCTTTCAGAGGACAAAGGACGACTTGGGCGCTTACTTGGATTACTAGACGTATTGTGAGAGGAGCAACTGGATCTGATTGAATATTATGAATGATAGATTCAAGCTGTTGCAGACCTTTTGTGTTTTCTCTTCACACACACACACACAGGGTATAAGCAGCATATTTTAGTAGAGAAAGAGAGAAAGAGCGAGAGAGAGCTAGGCAGAGAAAAAGAGAAAGAGAAAAAGAGAGAGAGAGAGAGAGAGTGACACACCATAATAATAACAGTATTCACAGGCGCTTCCGTCGAAAAAAACGACAAAATCTATCGACAAATCTGACAGCTCTTCAAAAGGCAAAGTTCACTCACAATAGCGCTCCGACCAACCAGGAGTAAAAGAGACACTGAAACTGATTATATCACATTACTAATGTACTGTAAGATGAGTTCGTGACCGCGGCCGTCCCCTTCCCGAGAGTTCGTAACCTCGGACCCTCTGCTGTTGCTGCTCCGTTAGGCACAGAAGGTAGGAGTTCCGCTTCCATCAGGGTGCTGAAACCTTTCGCTACGGCAGCGAGGAAAAGTCTCGAGGAGAAGACGAGGTCGCGCTACCTCCTCCTCCTCTTCCTCGCGGCAGAAGCCGTCCCCTCCGGCGGCCGGCTGGAGTTCGTCATCCACCTTTTTTTTTTTTTTATTGGCAAATAAAGTATGGGGTAAAACTCCCGTTGAAGAGTGCAGCAGTTTTCCAGGCTGTAGATTTCAATGTTTTTTTTTTGTTTTTTTTTACACTATTTTTTAAAGTCAGTTTTTTTTTTTTAGAGGTTTTCATTTTTCATCCACATTGTAATATTTCTAAAAAGCCGACCACGACATTGATATCAATATTTGAACACTGAGGTAATAAGCTTGCTGTGTGATACAGAACTGAACTCCTCCCGGAAGTTCACGAGAGAAGACGTGTCCTTGTCCTTCGTAGCTTTAGAATTTGTCACCCCTTCCCAAAGAACCCTCCTCCCCCAACACCCCACCCGCACCTCATTTTCCAAACACAGGTTTCAGTTCAGTGATGTCGTCGTACTTCCAAAACGTTCCCTCCTGCTAACGGCGTCGTTCGTTTTCACGGTACAGTAAAGTACAGTAGGTGCTTGTTGTTGGAACAAGCGAATGGTGTGTAGTTTTGTAGATCGTTGAGTAACGGTGTCGAGATGAACGGGTTCTCCTTCTCTTATGTTGCATAGTGATCAAAACTTCCTAGGTACTCCAGCGCGGCCTGGTAGCAGAACTGGTACTCGTCCTGCAAAGAGATGGAAAAGAAGAAAAGAAACTCCGTTAATGCCACCATATTCATCTTCATCTTTAACATGGTCTTTGTTTAGAAGTATATACTCCACAAAATGTTATTTAGTGGTTATATGCTGGTGTGACACTGTTACATTTTCCATCTAAACATAAATTTAATGTGTTTTTAATGATTTACTTTATTAATATTCAAACTTTTGTACACATAGGACCCTATTTTAGAGATCTATGCAAGCTGTCAACTGTACACTATTTTCTTTGCTATCATAACGATGGGAAAAGTACGTCTTACGGTGTGCGTCCACTAGCACTTTTCTTCAACGCGTGTCCGTGCGCACCGTTACACAGCTCAAAATGTGCAAAAGGCCTTTACTCATTCTCTTAATTAATCATTGGTGTATTTTGTACAGAACTTGAAATAAACCAATCAGCATGTTTCTTGGCATGACTTTGGTGAATTGCTATTTTAACAGCGCAGCACTTCTGCGCTTCTCAGCAGAGGAAACTGACCTGCTCGTTCAAGCTGTGAAGGTGCGAGAGCAGGCAAGTAAAAGTTGGGTTTGTGCACAGTGTTGGTACAGCATTGCCAAGATTGCTATGAACACAACTGTTGACTGTAGTCCATGTTCTAATCAGTCAGTGGTGCACCTGTGTTTTCCATTGCCAAGACAGCAACACCCCAAAAATGTACCTAAACACTCCTCACGTCCAGATCAACATGTACAGCAAGCAACATAGATATATTTACAGGCGTCGATGCTATTTAAACGATGAAGGCACTAAAGGCATTAAAAGTTTCTGCTTGAATTTTTCTTTGCATGGTGTCAGAATAGCGCTGCTGTTATGATGTGAACTGCCTCCCACCCTCATAGATCTTTCGCTTGATGATACTCCAAAGGTTCTAGGGTCTATAAGGTTGAGGTCAGGGGAAGATGGTGGCCAAAACACGAGTTTCTCTCCTTTTATGCTCATAGCAGCCAATGACACAAAGGTATTCTTTGCAGAATGAGTGCGATGGAAGGCATGCACGGTCCTTCTCTTTGTACCATGGAATAAAGTCTGTATACACTTGAGTTTTCGTGAAATATCCAGTGTTTTTATACCTGGTCCAAGGCTTTGCACTATTTGACGCTTTTCTTTCCCATATAGCTTGAAACCTGTGGCCTGCTTAATAATGTGGAACAGTGCATTCTGACTTTTTAAATTACTTTTATCACTGAGAGGTTTGTTCAGTAAAATTGGATTTAACCATTTGGGCAAATTTGAGAAAAACTTGTAAAATAATTTAAATTACGGTGTAGATGCCACTTTTTTTTAACCATAGAGACACCAAGTCCTTTGATGTACTGTATGTGGGCCAGTGAAAGAAGCATACCTCAGTCTGCACCATGGCTGGTCGTTGTGTACGCAGCATTTTGACAGTCTGGAAGATGTCCACAGCCCCCTCGTAGCGCATCCTCTCCAGAACGATACTGAGAGTGATGAACACACCTGTCCTCCCCACGCCCGCACTGAGAGACAGAGACCGGGAAGACAAACGAGCGTTAGAAAGAGAACGAGAGGAACTGAAGGAGTGAGAGAGAAACAGAAAGACAGGGAGACAGAGGAGGAGCATGGGGGAAAAAGAGTGTGTGTGTGTGGGTGGGTTGTGACGGGGTTGACAGCTGCTTAATGAATCGTTCTCATTTGATTAATTATTCGATGTAATGTGACCCAGTGGTCCAGGCTGGTGTGATCCTGACCCCGCCTCTGCCCTTCAGAGCCGCCTCCCATCTTCCCTCACAGACGCTCCACTCCCCTCACACTCATCCATAACCAGAAACAGACACACACACACACACACACACACACACACACACACACACACACATTGTGCTCCATCAGAGAGCGGTCTGGCCTGAATGCAGCTCCCTGATTAATCTCAACCAGCACATTGTCATAGATCAAATTTAAAAATTACTATATAAAAAAAAACTGAAAAATATTGAATTTGTCTGCTTCCTGGAAAAAAACTGCTGTATGACTTCTGCCACCATGCTATCTCTAAGCTTTTGTGGGGAGCAACAGTTTTTATTCTCACATCCTCAGAGAGTTCTTTGCCATGAGGTGGCATGTTGAATATCCATTGGCCAGTTAAAGAGAATTGAACCCAAAGCACAAAATTTAACAGCCTGCTCCCCATTCACACATTTTGCACTATAAGGTGCATTCAAAATCCTTTAATTTGTCCCTAAATTGTCAGTGTGCCTTATAATCTGGTGTGTCTTATTTATGAATTTTAGTGAGGTATTAAGAAGCAGTAAAGCCACTCTGCTGAAGTACAGAGTTATACAGGAGTAGCTCTTTCGCCTGCTGCTAATGCTGGGTAGCACTGCTGGAGCAGCATTAGCATTAGCCACTCTGTCAGCATTTAAAGGCAAATATATCGTGTGTAGTCTGAGTGTTTACCGTATTAAAACAAGTTATGTGGGACAAACTGCTGGCTAATATCACCCTGGCCAGAACACTCAGGATTTCTTAGTGTAGTGCTGTGGGCAGCTTTTACTAGTGGTTAGCCGCTAATGCTAATGCTGCTGCACCCAGCCTTAGTGGAAATGTGAAAATCTAAGCTTACTGTAAATAAACAGAAGCGCTTTACTCAACCAAATAAACAGTTTTCAGAAGAGTCTGTGTAGATTAACATCCTGCACTCGTTTGACTTTAAAATATATATTTTTAAAGAATTACATAGAATAGTTTTGTTTACTTACTTACTTAACTTTACTTAACTTAGTTAGTGAGACCTGCCGAATTAGAAGGAAAACTTAAAAAAAAAATAATAATAATAAAACGACACCCCTGTTACTTACTAGTGTCGCATAATGTACCTTATAATCCGGTTCACCTTATGTATCAAAATATACCAGAAAATAGATGTTTATTGATAGTGCATCATATAATCGGCCATGCCATATAGTGCAAAAATATGGTACTTGTGTTGCCAGCTATTTATGGCTGTGTGTTTAGTTCATTTCTGAGAACAGTTAATATATACAATGATGATGATATACAACCTGTACACCGATTACTCTAAATTATATATATATAAGTTTAATTTCTATAGTATTATCACATGAAAGTATAATAAAATATTTGCAGAAATGTGAGAGGTGTACTTAGTTTGGTACATTTTTTTAAATGTACTAATCATATCTGCATCTGTATCAATTCATTATTTGTAAGTCTACAGACCTATCCACAAATACTTGTGATTGGTGTGGTGCGGTGGATAACACCACTGTCCATGGGTAAGAGGCCTCTAACACTACATTGGTTCACTTCTCTAATAGGAATAACTGGATAAAAATAACAGAAAAATGCTGTAAATATAAATGTAAATTACTTTATTATTAATCTACATATATCTCTCTGAACCAGTATCAGTCAAGTTCAGCTTGTGTACTGAATGATTTCTGTCTTTCTGTATTGTAATATAATAAAAAATATTATATTATATTATTTCTGCTGTTCTGAAGTCTGTTGTAAACACACTGTGTAACTGTGTAACATATAAACATCGCAGAGTGCTTATTAGTTTACAACAAATAAACAATGGCATTTTTTTCATAAATCATAAATAAAGCTGTTAACCCAGCAATAATTTCATCAACATGTACAGTGAAGAAATTCTGAATATGTCTTTTCTGGCCTTCAAGGGCATCTAAATTAATCCAGCAGCATGTGCTGTTTGTCCTTGGAGCAGCATAAGGTCAGCTGATCTTGCCGGGGGCACAACGGTAGCAGTCATCAACTCAGACTGCACATTAACATTTTGAGTGATGTACTAAACACTGTGGACTTGATTGTGTGTGTGCTATACTGTAAACTGTAAAAGATGCTGTTCTCCTGCATTACAGTCCTATTCAAGAAATCAGGTGTCCATTAAATCCTGCAATAAAAGCTTTAATCTAAAAAGTTATGAATCTACTTTTGACATTAGGGGCCCTATTTTAGTGGTCTATGGCGCACGGGTTAATTGCAGATCACGCAGCTGCATTTAGGGCGTGTTGGTGTGTCTTTGCACAGCTCAAAATCTGCAAAAGATATGAATTAATTCTCTTAATTCATCATGGGTGTGTTTTGGGCATAAACTGAAAGAAAACCAATCAGCATTTTACTTGTCATTCACTTTAAGAACCAGGTGAGCTCTGACTTTGGCACAATCATAACTTAACAGCGTAGCTCTTTTGTGCGTCTCAGCAGAGGATACTGACCTGTGTGTTCACACTGTGAAGATACACAGTAATGTTATTTTATTCTGTTTTTTGTTGAGTTAAAAGTCAGGATTGCACGCTGCTTATTTGCGTGTACATGCGCTTGTGCTGAGGACGTGAAGTGCACACAGCGCTCCTGCAAAATTCTGACATAAATTCCACATTTATAATGATAGTATATTCAGACTGGGTCTTAAGTTTATGCTAAGGTATTTTTGTATGATACTTATTATAGTAACAATTATTAAAATCATCTTGTTAATGAGCGTATGCTAATGATCAGTGATCAGTATGATATGTGTGATGTCACATCCTGGTCTTGTCTCATGTCTCTGTGTGTGTCCCACGTGACCTGTGCCCCTGTGTTCTGTTTCAGTACTTTTCCACCTGTGTCAATTTGTAGCTCCGCCCCCTAGCCCCAGGTGTTTCCTATTCTAGTGTGTTTCCTGTTTGGTTAAATAGGTCTCCTCTGTCACTTGTCCTTCGTCGGTCTTTGCACTAACCTCTGTTGTTTTGTCTCTCTGTGTTTCTCCGCATTTCATAGCCCTAGTTCTTGCTCCGTGTTTATTTCTTGTTTTGTTTTCTAGTTTCTTGTTTCTTCCTCGTTTCCCTTGTTCCCTGCTTAGTGTTTAGTTCCTTGTTATTTCCCTGTATATATATCCTTGCCTTGTTTAGTTTTGTATTTATTCAGTCCCTTGTTTGTTTATTTACTCCCGGTGTGTTTGTTTGTTTGTTATTGTCTATCTAGTTTGTTTAATTTATGTTCTCTGGTTTCTCTCATTTGTTTTAGTTTTTGCTTATTTGTTTATCTAGTTTCATTTATTTGGTTAACTCCCCTGTTCCTTGTATATATCTCCCTGTTTTATGTTTACGTGTTTACTTGTTCCTTGTTTACTTGTTATTTATTTAATAAATAATTATTCATTTATTTCACACTACCTGCTCCTCGTCTCCCTGCCTGGGTCATTCCTGACATATGATGTGTCCACATGGACCAAAAATCTCAGAATCAGAGCTACGAATTCTTCTAAAATAAGAGACGAAATAAACAAAGGATAAAATAAACTAAAATAAATAAATTCATTACATTTTTAAACCTTTTTTTTGCAATTCTTTAAAATTTGCAATTCTTTTTGCTTGTTTCTTATTGCTTTATTTTATTAAACGTTTATTTTACTTTTATTTACTACTACTATCAATATTTATTAAAATTTTCATTTAATACACAGTAGCTTCTTTTGTTTTGACATATTATTCGTTTCACGCTTGAAGTTTTCAGATATATCCTTGTTTCTAAACCCTTTATTTATTGTTTCAGCTACACTGATCATACAGAACACTTTGTAGTTCTATAATAATTAGTCCTGTATCTGTTTCTCTACATACTTTATATTAATATTACCCTTCTTTCACCTGTTATTCAATGATCAGAACTACAATAATGATGAAGGACAAGAGGATGACCAACACATACTGTACAGCAAAGTCTCCTGTATGATCAATATATCTTAAAAAAGGATAATAATTCTAGAAACAAGCAGATGTCCATAACGTTATGCTTAATATGTGCATAAACAATATATATATATTATTTTATCTGAGCCTGATTTGCAGTCGGTCTGTTTCACTGTTCTGAAATCTCTCTCTGGAACATTACGCTCCTCTTAATTGCAGCTGTGATGTTTATTATGCCCAATCCAAACAGATCAGAAAGATAATGAAAACCATTTCAGCTTTTTACTGGAACATTTAACATAAAGTTTATCCATGTGTAATTGCTTTATTTGTTTATGAATCGCTAATCGCTACTGACGCATGCAAATGAGCGGAAGGATTGGTAATGACAGATTTCATGGAAATGTTAAAAACTCAGATAAAACCACTTGTAATCTCCGTTTTATGATCAAACGTTTTACTGCGATGCGATTGGCTCTTAACAACACAGTTAATGTGGTGGTGTGTTTTATGAATCTGCAACAATATGTTCAATAGTTTGTGAACGCAGGGATACTGGGAGTAGAAGTTTGTCTTCTTTTTGTTGCACTAATGCTCTCTACTCTTCTGTGAAGGATTTGCACTTGGTTTTGGAACATTGCTGTAAGGATCTGATTGCAGTGAGGTCAGGTATTGATGTTGAATGATTAGTTCTGGAACCTAAACTCCACTAACTCCAATTAAACTCCAGATTCCAAAAAATGATACAGGATGGAGCTTCTGTAGCATATTTTTTGCACCATAAGATGTACCGGATTATAAGGTACATTATGCAACACTAGTAAGGAACAGAGGTGTTGCCATGTTTTCCTTCTAATTCAGCAGATCTCGCTGCTGAGTATTGTGGTGTAGGTTAACTAAGTTTAGTAAAGCTAAGATAAGTTAACAAAACTGTAATTCTTAAAACACATTTTCTTTTAAAGTCAAACAAGCACTGGATGTTAATCTACACAATCTGCAATCTACAAAGCTTAGACTTCCAGATTTCCACTAAAGCTAGTAAATGCCACACAGAAGCACTACACTGAGAAGTGTTTTGGTAACCCAGGGCAAGATTAACAGGGTAAACACGCAGGCTACAGCCTGTTAATACTCACCTCTGAATAGCGAAAGAGTTAGTTAGCGAAAGAGCGCGGCTAGCAGCTAATGCTAATGCTGCTCCAGCACTGCTAGTAGCATACAAATACTCACTTCTGTGTGGCGAAAAAGCTAGCACTTAGCGTGGTTAGTGGGTAATGCTTATACTGCTTCAGTCTCTGTGTTGGAGAACTAAACTGAAACTCCTGTATAACTCTGTATCTCAGCAGAGTGGCTTTACTGCTCTTTAATACCTGACTGATAAAATTCATACGAAAAACACATCGGACTTTAAGGCGCACTGAAGATTTTTGGGAAAATTAAAGGATTTCCAAACGTGGAAAAAAATATAAAGGCTGTTTTCTGTGTGTAATAAACACAATATTTCAAATATTCCTTATATCCTTATATTAAATCTATATTAAAATAAATCCAATTGAATATATATTTCTATTCCTTAAGATCAAAAAGTGTTCTAAATCACAAAGTATCACAAAAATAACAATACTTTCGGACATTTCCCTAATGACTGAGTTGCTGATTTTTTTTTGTCCATTGCAGTGTGCGGGGCTAAGCTACTGACTCATTGGCTGGTTTATGATCTATTCTGATAGACAACAACAGAAAAAAACGACATGATGTCCATTGTAATTGATGCAGGGTCTGAAAGGGTTAACTTCTTGGTGCATTATTTATTATTTTTTTTGTGAGAGAGTGCAGATCAGAAAGTTGCTCTGTTTGGTTTGTCTCCTCACATATCCATTTAATCCACCCCACTTTCATCCTGACATTTACGAGACGTATCCAGAACTTGCACAGACCTGCAGTGGACACTGATTGGCCCGTCCTGCCCAAACTGCTCCTTGGTTTTGTGCACCTGTCCGATGAAATCGATGAATCCCTCCCCTGATTTTGGCACTCCTTGCTCAGGCCAGTCTGTAAACTGGAACTGCCTGACTGTTCTGGACTGTCCGTCCTTCGGAGAGAAAACACACAGAGGAGAACGTATAATGAGACTGACAGAACAGTCACAACATGTCAAAAATATCAACCCTCTCAAACGCGAAAGCCCTCTGCAGCACTCTCACTCGCCGGGCATGAAGATTAGCGGCTCGCTTTTAACAAACTCTAAAAAATCTATACTGTTAGATAACTGTCAGACAACTACTGTAATAATAAGGCAGTCCAGCTCAGCTGCCATTTACAGGTATAAAATTACCTGTGGTGGGATTTAAGTGAGCTGAGCTTCAAAAAAAAAAAAAAGAAATTAGGTGAAAAGAAGAGAAAGCGCTGCGAATGAAGAAATCAATCAATTCAATAAAAGAATGCAATAGGAAGACAATCACATCAGATTACACACTGCAGCATCAGCAGCAGCACACTGCAATTTAATATCAGTCTAATATCTGATTCATACACACACACACACACTGCATTACCCAACGAGCTGCATCAGCCGAGCATCTCATCTCAGCTATTATAATCTTATTTTTAATGATTTTAATAATGTGACTGTAGGAAAGGACTTACTCTTGCATCTGTAACCTTGAACTCTCTCAGGATGTACTGAGGCATGTTGTACTCGGCCATCGGGTCCACCACGAAGTACTGGTACCGTGCAGAGCGCTCCGCCGGCCAGTACTGATGGCATTTTTCCTGTGCGCACACAAAAACACGCATGTTAAAACAATGACAATGAACACCGGATGTTTAAACTTCAAATTAAATGGATTTTCAATAATGTATTATTTGTCTCATATCAAACAGTGTAGCCTAGCCTAGCTATGGTTAGCAACCTTACTGAAGCTCAGTGATTACCTGTTCAGTACCCTCACTGTTTTCATCACTACAGCATATGTGAGTGTGGAAATGGGACTAGGGGAAAGAAGGTGGGTGGATTCTGAGGCCACAACCTCACAACAAGTAAAAAAATAATAATAATAAAATCATGGCTGAAGCTCTGCTGAAAAGGGCTGCCAGTGTTTTAACTCATGTTAAGCATTTTTCTTTAATATCTGATTATATTAATCAGATACCTGACCATGTTACTGAGCCTTTAGATATCACCCACAGTGGACAGCACTGTGTAGTGAAGTGGATGGTAAAGATGGTCTCCGGTAGAGCTTAAATTCTCTGCCCAGGCAGAGATTTCAGTAGGTCTGTAGGTCTTCAGTGTTGCAATGTTAATGAACATCATTCTGAACAGATTTAGCTCATTCAAACAGCCTGAACATTTTTACTAAATGCTCTGCTTACTAAAAAAATTTCAGGCTTATTGTCACTCAAAATTACAGTGTATGGGGCTCAGGCAGAAAGTGCACGGGCTCAGGCCGGGTCGCGCTGGATATTTTGGGCCCGATCTAAGCTCTTATCTCCGGTAATATCTGGCTAGAATTGTCTAAATAGAAATCACCATTATTCATATTCAATGCAGGAGAACCCACATTCACACAATCCAAAGCCCAGTGCAGCATGCTTTAGCTTCAATAGAGCAAGTCAAAAGTCATGGGACACAATACTACTTCCTCTCTCATGACCTTTTGGATTTCAGTGTATCTTACAAGTAGTTTTTATTGATCTATTTATCTATAAATGATTTGTTATCAAAGTTGTTATGAAAGTTTGTAGCTGTCAGTTGTCACTCACTCTGCCCATTTCTCTCAGTTTGGTCAGCATGACCACGATGGTGGAGTTGTGCTCCCACAGCATCCTCCAGAAGTCCTCGGTTGTTTCTGCAAGGGGACCTTGTGTAGCAATGTAGGCTTTCTGCTGCCTAAAAAAAGACCACGGAGTAACACTGATCAGAACACATTCAAATCTCATGGCACTGTAAAGACAAACTGATTTCTTTATTGTTTTAATCAAGATTACTTTTTCTTCAGATCCTCACTTTATGCACATCAACTGGTGCTCATTGTCTTTTGTGTTCAACTGCACTACCTCCACCTACCTACCTACCTACCTACCTACCTACCCACCTACCCACCCACCCACCTACCTACCTACCTACCTACCCACCCACCCACCTACCTACCCACCCACCTACCTACCCACCCACCTACCTACCTACCCACCTACCCACCCACCCACCTACCTACCTACCCACCTACCCACCCACCCACCTACCTACCTACCCACCTACCCACCCACCCACCTACCTACCTACCCACCTACCCACCCACCCACCTACCTACCCACCCACCTACCTACCCACCCACCTACCTACCTACCCACCTACCCACCCACCCACCTACCTACCTACCCACCTACCCACCCACCCACCTACCTACCTACCCACCTACCCACCCACCCACCTACCTACCTACCCACCTACCCACCCACCCACCTACCTACCTACCCACCTAGGCACCCACCCACCTACCTACCTACCTACCTACCTACCTACCTACCCACCCACCTACCTACCTACCCACCTACCCACCCACCCACCTACCTATCTACCTACCTACCTACCTACCTACCTACCTACCTACCTACCTACCTACCTACCTACCTACCTACCTACCCACCTACCCACCCACCTACCTACCCACCCACCTACCTACCTACCTACCCACCTACTGGTTCAGTGTAAGGTGGTTAGGATTGAAGGTTTAAGTCTGTCTTTTTCTCCGCCTGCCTTTAAATAAAATCCATGTTTAATATTATTAAGAGCCACAAGGCAAGCAAGCGTGTTTGCAGAACTGGACATGGATGAGACTCCTGCGATGGCACAGAAACCACGGTTCTCCTGGAGTGTAGAAAAGGAGGAGAAACTGGTGGAGCTGTGGAGGGTGCAAGAGTGTCTCTTTGACGTGTTTACTCATTTATAATACTTAAAAATAATTAATAATCTGAAAAAATAATCTAGTTGCAGTCTTGCAAAGAGTAACCCTGCAAGATTCCCAGTCTTTGCTAAATGTTAGCATGTGTCCTGACTTATCCTTAGATGTTAGAGGGTGTCAGATTTTAGCAGACATCCCAAGTTGCAAAAATATCTATATGTAGTCACAGTCATTAACTCACTTTAACATGCCTTTTGCAATCATTTATTCCCCCATGGGCAATGCTAAAATCACTATTACAGTTTTGATGGGAGCCATGATGCTCTTTCTCTTACTCTCTAAATGCATCCCGTCCAGGAGGGGAAAAAACACTGAAAACTGATTGGCTGACTCACAGACTCTTGGCATAGAACAGGCCAGTGGACTCCCGCAAACTTTCAGGAGACTTGTGATGTCTGCGTTAGTCTTTTAAAAGAGTCTTTTCAGAGTCTTTTCGAAGTCGTCTAGTGTACGGTTAGCATTGAACTCTACTTTCACATTTTTGATGTGACTTTGCAGTAGCTCTTGTGGTCACATTCAGGCTTTTCTTTAGAAACACAGAGGTGAGGTTAGAGCTGGGCGATTATTTGATTTATCGATTACTTCAAATTAACAGTTAAGGATGATGTGTTTTTATTAAAATTGATTTTCTCTGAGTTTTAATTTTCACCACCGATGCTCCCCTGTGGGCTCCTGTACTTTAGAGTGAGCTTCAAAAAAAGAAGCTTAAAAAAATTGAAGATTTATTTTTTAGGCCATATCGCCCAGCTCTAGGTTAGGTCTTATAATACTATTATGATAATTCGATTTTGAGGTCTGTTTCCTCATAAACTACTACTGAAACCCTCCTTTACTGCTGTTGTTTAATTTATTTCCTTCTCCTCAACTTAAAAGCTGTATAAACTCTGATCTGACTGTTCAGACACATTGCTGAATATCAAAAGTGGCCCAAATCAGATTTTTTTTTTTGCTTTTTATACTACCACACAAATGTTACACCTGTGTCACATACAACCAAAAATATCTCATATTGGCTGCTTCTACCTGCTGTGTGAAGGTATCTTAAATAACTTTAGCAGAAAGAAGCATGAATTATTTTTTTTTTCCAAGTTTTTTATGAATGATGTAAACGATAAAACATTTTGTTTATTTTATACCATATAACAATTAGAATATTCACTGAAATCATCAGAACCTCTAAACAAATTCCATCATGACTGTTGTTAATCCATTACATGTGACAGTAAGATCACTAAAAACTAATGTACTAATGTACCTGTATCCATCGATGAAGCTGGCATTGATGTAGTCGGAGCCCTCGAGGCCTCTGATTGGCTGCAGGCAGACGCGGGTGGTCTCGTAGGGCATGATGTTTACTAGTCTGTTCTTGAACTTGTTGCAGGGCAGGTTGGCTGTCACAAATCTGGAGGTGTGAGCTTTAGTGTTCGCCAGACGCTGTGAAGAGAGGAGACAGACAGTCAGACAGACAGAGTGGAAAATGTTAAGACATGCCCACATGCCCATAGTGAAAATGCATCGCTTACATAATGGGAATGCAGGAATGGCTGTACAGTAATACATTTATACATTGAATGAAAATGAACAAATAAAACAATAAATAACTTATTTAACGTATTGATTGTTTTATCAGTAGCTGAGATTGTTGGGTACCTTAAACTCCAGCGCCATGCCCGTCACATGCTCTCCGCTCTCCACCTGTGACAGCTTCTGCATGTAAGAGTACAGGCTGCGGGCCGCCACCTCCGTGTTGCCGCAGGCGACCGCCTCCAGCAGCGCCTCGTGGATGAAGCCGTACTGATCCTCTGTCTGCACCATGTAGTTTCTCTGCGAGCGCATCAGCGTCACGTGGCCGTAAATGTCCACTGTGCGCTCGTGGCGAATCCGCTCCAGCATGGCATCGATAACGATGAAGCAGCCTGTCCGACCGACACCCGCACTGATGGACAGAGAGAGAGAGAGAGAGAGAGAAATACATGTTAAAATGCCTCAACACATCTAGAAAGTAAAGTATAGCAGTTGTAATGCACTATACAGTACCAGATTTTTTAAATCACATGATTATCTGACACTAGTTAACCCTTTCAGACCCTGCATCCGGTACAATAGACATCATGTATTTTCTATATATATTTTTATGTTTTGTTGCACATAACACTAATTGAGATCTGTTTTTAATCAGAATAGGCTATTAACAAGCCAAAGAAAAACGTTTATAAGCCAATGAAACAACATCTTAGCCCCGCCCACTGCACTGAAAAAAAAAGGTCCAAAGAGGCAAATTAAAAGAGCATATTTTTATTAATTGAATGTAATTTAGAACACTTTCTCATGTTTATTTTAGTGCTTAGGGATGGCTTGTGAACAAAGTCTCAACTCTCAACTCAACTTTATTTATAGAGCACTTTAAAAACAACAACAGCTGCAACAAAGTGCTGTACATAGCAAACTATAAGATAAAAAACAAAACACTAGAAACAATAAGACAAATTAAAATATAGGTATCAATAAAAATAAATTGCATTAGATAAATATATGAGCCAAGTAAAGTAAAAGTTAAACAAAATAAAATAATATAAACAGAAAAAAATAAAATAAAAATAAATAAATAAGTAAAAAAAACAAGAACATTTAAGTCTTAAATTAGGTTAAAAGCCAAGGAATAAAAATGAGTCTTTAGCCTGGTTTTAAACGTGGACAGTGACGGGGCTTGTCTGACATAAAGTGGTAGGCCATTCCACAGTTTAGGAGCTGCAACTGAAAAAGCTCTATCCCCTCTAAGCTTGCGCTTTGACCTCGGCACCTCCAGGAGCAGCTGATCAGCTGACCTAAGGTACCGAGCAGGGGCGTGGGGGCAGAGCAGCTCAGTGAGGTAAGGTGGAGCGAGTCCATTTAAAGATTTAAAAGCAAATAAAAGAATCTTAAACTGAACTCTAAAATGCACAGGCAGCCAGTGGAGGGAGGCCAGAATGGGAGTAATGTGCTCTCTCTTGCGTGAACCTGTTAAAAGTCGGGCAGCAGCATTTTGCACTAACTGAAGGCGTTTAAGGGAGGACTGATTTACTCCAAAATATAGTGCATTACAGTAGTCCAGCCGGGATGTGATGGAGGCATGGATTACTGTTTCAAAGTGCTCATGTGTAAAAACTGACTTCACTTTTGCCAGCTGCCTAAGGTGGAAGAAGCTGGACTTGACTACTGCACCAATCTGGCGATCCAATTTAAAATCACTGTCCATACTAAAACCCAGGTTAGAAACTGTTGGTTTTACATACAGCACCAAGGGGCCCAAATCAACAGGGGAGGCTTCCCAAGAACCACTGGGACCAAACACAATCACTTCTGTTTTCTTTTCATTAAAATTCAAAAAGTTTAAAGACATCCAGGCTTTAATATCATTAAGACATAACAGAAGTGGTTGAATAGAGAAATCGTCTTTCTTCTTTAGCGGCATGTTAATCTGGCTATCATCAGCATAACAATGAAAGGAGACACCATGTTTTCTCAGAATGGAGCCCAATGGGAGCAGATAGAGTGAAAATAGGAGAGGTCCTAAAATTGAGCCCTGTGGAACCCCATATGACAGTGGAGCTAAGGAGGATTCAGAGCCAGCAAAACGAACACACCAAGTTCTGTCAGACAGATAGGACCTGAACCATTCCAGAGCACTACCACAAATGCCCACTAGGTGCTGCAGACGGGAAACTAAAATGCTATGGTCAATTGTGTCAAATGCTGCAGTTAAATCCAGCAGAATAAGAATAGCATGGTCCCCTGAATCATTGGCCAGGAGGATATCGTTAAAAACCCTAAGCAACGCTGACTCTGTACTATGTAGGGTTTTAAAACCAGATTGAAAAATTTCAAGAGTATTATGCTCATCCAGAAAAGATTTCAGCTGAGCATAAACAACTTTCTCTAAGATTTTCGAAATAAAAGGGAGCTTGGAGATAGGTCTATAGTTTGCCAATATAGTTTGGTCAAGGCCAGATTTCTTGAGCAGGGGTTGCACTACAGCATGTTTAAAACTCGAAGGAACAACACCAGAGGTCAGACTGCTGTTAATAATGGCCAGAACCTGCGGCCCTATACTATGTATAACCTCTTTAAAAAAGTGAGGAGGCACCACATCACAGGGAGAACCTGAAGGCTTTGTATGACCCACCACATCCTTCAAGTGTGACAGAGTCACAGGCTCAAACCTATCAAGCCCAGCCAGGCAGGGGGCAGAGACAGAGGAGTCAGAGGCAGGAGCTGTGATAGGAGCTCTTGCAGTGGCAACCTTATCAATAAAAAAGTGCAGAAAGTTGTTGCACATTTCAGGGTCTGCTTCCAAGCAGATGGGCTGAGGGGGCTTAAGAACAGAGTTAATGGTTTTAAATAGCACCCGTGAATTATGACGATTTGCCATAATAATGTTTGATAAGTGCTCCCTTTTAGCTTCTTTGATTGTGTTCTGATAAGGTCGCCAGCTATCCTTTAAAATGTGAAAAGAGACCTGCAGCTTGTCTTTTTTCCATCTGCGCTCAGCTCTGCGACATTCCCGCCTCGCCTCACGAGCTCGGTCATTAAACCATGGCTCAGGTTTAACTGTAGGCTGTCTGGTTTTTAACAGAGCCACTAAGTCTAGTATGGTTCGGCAGGATTGGTTGAACCAGGAGCTGAGCTCCTCCGTATGAACAGGGGCAGAGTCAGGAGTGGGGCAGAGCTGATCGAAGGCAGTGGAAAATTGACCGGCAGAGGACGGATTAAAACTCCGACAGAGCCGAGCGGGAGCGCATGATTTAACTGCAGCATGGTATAAAACAACATCAAATAAAACAGGCATGTGATCAGAAACCCCACTATCACAGATCTCAACGTTTGAAACAGACAAGCCGTGAGAAAGAACAAGATCCAGAGTATGGCCATGTTCATGTGTGGGACCCGACACACACTGCACTAGATTAAAAGAGTCAATGATGTTTAAAAAGTCCTTCACCAGAGGTTTATCAGGACAGCAGACATGAATGTTAAAATCCCCGACAATAAGGACACGATCGTAGTTTGGCATAAGTACAGCAAGAAAATCAGAGAAATCGTTCACAAAGTCCTTGTTGTATTTGAGGGGTCGGTAAATAACAGCGCAAAGGACCGGGTCAGAGCGACCCACCTCAAATAGAGTGACTTCAAAGCTGAAGCTGATACAGAGCGCTGTTTACATTTAAAGTCATTTCTAAAAACTGTTGCCGTTCCTCCACCACGACCTGATGCCCGCGGGGAATTAAAATAATTACAGCCAGCCGGTAAAAGTTCATTGAGAGCACTGTACTCACCGGCACTAATCCAGGTCTCTGTCACACAGAGGAAATCCAGGCAGCGAGAGTAAAATAAGTCCTTCAGGATAAAAGTTTTATTTGCCAGTGATCTGGCGTTCACCAGCCCGATCCTGGCAGGAGCTGAGGAGTGGGGTTCGGCGTGTCTGGGAGCCCGGCGCAGCGTCCTCAAGTTGCGGGGATTCACCCCGCGCTGGCGAAGCCGAGGAGAGCAGGAGTGGCGGGGCCGGAAATCTTCGCCCAAGCCGGCGACAGGTATCAGGCCGGTGTTGATGTGTTCCAGAAAACGCCAGGACACGACGAATGGAATAATTAATCCAGGTCTTGTCTGAGAGATGAAAGAGGTGTGTGCCAGGCAGAACTTTAGCCTCACCTGTCGACCGCCACGTTTACCGCGACGGCGGCGACGCTTACGCCGGGGAGTTTGAGTCGAGGCCCGATACAGGTGGATTGGTATCCCCGCCAGGAGCGGGGGCAGAGTATTTTGTCCTCCTTGGCAAAACGCACGTATATCACTGACATTTTGTCTCAGATCCAACAAAGACTGGCGGTCATACACCAACAGAGACTCAATAAGTGATGTTCCAAAGCTTAATAGCACTAACACCGCCAAACAGAGAGAGAGTAGACGGCCAGCCACGCACACCGGCGCCATCTTGGTCTCCAGTAAAGAGGTCAATATCAAACCGAAAAATGTCAAGCAAAGGCTAATTACTTGTTTTACTTAGTTAGTTAATAATGTTAAAATATATTTTATATTATTATATTAGAGTCTTCCTTTGTGAGCATTGCAGACAAAAAAAAAACAGCATTATTATTATTATTATTATTATTATTATTATTATTATTAATATTTTTTCAACACTGGCACATAATTCAGGTCTGAAAGAGTTAAGACATTATTAAAGATTATTACTTTATTTTTCTGACTATAGGTCGCACTTAAAATCCTTACATTTTTCTCAAAACTGACTGTGCTTTATTATCCGATGAGCATTATGTATGAATTTTACCAGTGAGGTATTAATGAGCAGTAAAGACCCCCCACTGAAGTAGAGAGTTATAAGGGTGAGTCCTGCACTAAGGCTTGGTGCAGCAGCATTAGCATTAGCCGCTAACCGCAGAGGCGTTCAGAGGCGAATATATTGGACTGTAGACATAAGTTAGAAATAATGAATAGAGACGTTAGTTAAAAATAATGTGTTCATTAGTGTCAGTTATTCTGTCATAAGTACTGTTAATTGAATTATTGAACCCTTATTATATGTAATATGTTACCAATTGATTTGGGGATTTAGAGACCCCTTTGGTGAGACTGTGTAATTGCACAGAGCATGTGAAAGAGTACTTTTAATGTAGCTTAATGAAAATAGATCACTGTTTTTTTTACTTATGAAATGCTGGTTTCAGCATTTCATGATTGACATCACCCAAGGTGTAATGTGGGGAAAGAGCGCCATCTACTGTACCCACCCAGAGAGAGCAAGGCCAATTGTGCTCTCTCAGGGCTCCAGCAGCTGATGGCAAGCTACAGGAACAGGATTCGAACTGGCCATCTCCTAATCATAGGAGCTGCGCCTTAGTTTGCTGGACCACCTGGAGCCCTAGTGGGCCAAATTTGAATTGAAAATGTCTAATTGTGTGTGATTTTGCTGTTCACACTGCCAAACACAATCAGGTGTATGATCAAAAAGATCAGATTTGAGACACTTTTTCATTGTTTCAGTGTAGCCTATGAGTCAACAGCCAGCCGTATTCACATTTCCCTATGTCTGCATCTGTATGATTAAACAGGAAGTTGCTCTAGATAAAAGCATCTGCTGCCAAATGCTGTATTTTTTGTGATGCTGCAGATTTTCAAAATAACTGTTGTAAATCTTATGTTTTTATTTAATACTCTGCTGTCTGCACTCCTGCAGTCAGTAACGTAAATCTGCACAACTCGTACTGCCTCTAAATCAAATATGAAGATATTTGATAAATATTGACTTCCCTGGCAGATGTCTATAAAGCTAAATGGTGTGGGATTAGTCAGCTGCTCCAGAGTGGGTGAAAAATACCCCCGGCCTTAAGCCAGCCCCAGGGGGTATATATTCAGAGCGCAGGAGTAGAAGCCCCCAGTCTAATTCCTCTGTAATCCCAACTGATAGATTCTCCACTTCTTTTTGGAAGAGATAACCCCCCAAACTCTGTAAGCTGAGCGTGACCCACTGAGGCCTTTTTTTCAAGTGCTGAGTGTTTATGAGTGTGCATTAGAATGTGTGAATATATACAACATACGTACACATAGTACTGATATATGTGTGGCCACTTGAACAGGTAGAGCCATGACTCACATGCGTGAACCTGAATTAAGATTCAAAGAGTTGAAGAGTCGAGTAAAACAACAAAGTCAGTTTAATTCAGCGAGAAGATAAGTTACCCTATTTTTCGCACTATAAGGTGCACTTAAATTCCTTTAATTTTCCCAAAAATCATCAGTTTGCTTTTTAATTAACGGTGCGCCTTATCTATGAATTTTACCAGTCAGGTATTGAAGAGCAGTAAAGCCACTCTGCTGAAGTACAGCAGGTTCAGTTCTCCAGCAGTATACGCATTAGCTGCTAAACGTGCTAAACGCTGCTAGCCGTTCAGTGGTGAGTATTATCGGACTGTAGCCTGCTGCTAACCCCAGCTAGCACTGCTAAAAAAGCCTTAGCATTAGCCGCTAACCACAACACTAGCTCTTTTGCTGTTCTAAGGCTCGTTTATTAGACTGTAGTCTGCGTTTTACTGTGTTAAAACAAACTAGCTAAGCTGATATTAAGCTAATATTACCCTGGTTTACCGAAACACTTAGGGTTCCTTAGTGTAGTGCTGACAGGTGGTGGTTAGCGGCTAATATGGGCTAATGCTAATGCTCCAGCTTTAGTAGAAATCTGTAAATCTAAGCTTAGTGTAAATAAATGGAAGTGCTTTTCTCACCCAAATAAACAGTTTTTAGGAGAAAAATCTGTGTTTGACTCGTCTAAAATGTTTTTTAATATAAGAATAACAGTTTTGTGTACTTAACCTAGCTTAGCTTTACAGGCCTGCTTAATTTAGAAGGAAAACACAGCGACACCCCTGTTCCTACTACTAGTTACTAGTGTTGCATAATGTGCCTTATAATCCGATGTGCCTTATGTATGAAAATAGACCAAAAAATAGACATTTATTGATAGTGCACCTTTTAATCTGGTACACATTATAGTGCAAAAAAATAAGTTTTTTATATGCTAATCAGTTTTGCTCTAATTTATTCAGTATTGTTGTTACTGTGTGTTGTGTATATATTCCACTGTTGTGTGGGCAGTTCACTATTCTTTGCGCCAGTCTGGCTGTGGTTTGAGTCAGAAAGGACAGGGTGATCTATAAGATCATGCTGACATCAAGCTGTGTCCATTTGTGTGTGTGTGTGTGTGTGTTGTGTGTGTGTGTTTGAGTGTGTGTGTGTTTAAGAGTACTCTCCAACACTGCTTGGAGAGAGCAGGCCAGAGGCAAAATACCCAGACAGACTTTATCAACCACATACAGCAAAGCTCAGAGAGAGAGAGGGAGGGAAAGAGAGAGAGATAGGGGGTCAGAGAGATAAGGAGTTTTTTTTATTATTTGCCGTAAGCAACTGAAAGGGGAGGAGAAGTCAACATCTGACTTCTAATCCTAATCAGATTTAGAGCAGACTCCTGTGGATTAGGCTGAAATTTGCCTCACGGAATATTTACTGTACACTAAAAGCTTGTGCCTGATCTGATCTAGACTGACCAGACAAACACTACTCTTCAAAAGACATCTACACAAATGTTAAGATATATATTCATACATTTGTATGTAGCAATTAATATTAAAAACATAGTCTTATAATAATAATAATTTTAATACATTTTCCAGTCTGCAAAAGGCACGTTGTGATGCTCATTGCTATCTTACACCCAGCGAACAGTTTATTTTCACATGTGCGTCTGTGTCCTTTAAATAACATCAGTTCTTGTGAATATAATAATCTACACTGATAGGTGTTGGGGTCTGGAAGTGAGGTGTGTTCAGGTAAATTTCTTGTGTATTGCTATCTTGTTAGTAGAAAACACAGGTGCACTACTGACTGATTAAAACCCTGACAACCTTCGGTTTCTTCCTCTTAATGTAAGGGATGTAATGTAATTAGCATCTCTGTGGTGATGCTCATAAGAGGTGTGGACCTGTTTTTTTTTTCTGTAAAGCTGCTTTGTGACAACTTTTGTTGTAAAAAGTGTTATATAAATAAGATTGAATTGAATAATAGAGGAAGTTACAACAGTCATGCGTTCATTGCTATCTTGGCAACGCAGGTGCGCTCAGTGAACGTAAACCCCCACTCACTTACACTTACACTAGGAAACGCAGCAGCACAAACCCAACTTTCACGTTAACAATAAACAGAATAAATAATAAAATAACATTGCTGTTTCCCTAAACTGGATGCTTGCGCACCTTCACAGCATAAACGAGCAGGTCATCCCCTGCCGGTAAGCGCAGAAGCACTGCACCATTAAAATACCTGCCAAAGTCAAAGCACACCTGGCTTTTAAAGGGAATGACAACTGCCACACTGATTGGTATATTTAACGTTACGCCCAAATCACATGCCTTTTGTGCATTTCAAACAGATTTCGATTTACTTTCCTGTAGTTGCTATAGTAAAGACACATTGACACCCTAAATCAAACTGCACAGTTTTCGTTTAATGGCTCGCCTATAGACTCCTAAAATAGGACCCTCAAACTGATATGGGAAGTCCTATTTTTATTTGTATTTACTGAGCTACACATACAGCACTAGTGTGTACGCATATGTAACACATCCCACACACTTTCAGTTTTCAGTCAGAGATGGCCAAATGTATAGTATCTGTAGTGCACCTCTTTTTTTTACTATAAAAAGGTACTCTACTTCAAGAACTACACACATAAGAAAACTACAGCATCTACAGTACATGCAAAAAACACTATAAATAATAAAAAATAATAAATAAATATTAAAAACTTTTCCTATACAAGAAGGAAAGAATCATGCTAGATAGTATCAGACATATCTTGGTAAATCAACTATTTGTGGTGTCCGTGTTGAATATATGAGGAAAGCCATTGTAACTGTGTACTAACCTGCAGTGGACGGCGACGGGGCCGGCGTCCGGAGGATTGCAGGCTTTGACTCTACGCAGGAAGGCCAAGAATGGGGTGGGGTATTCAGGTACGCCATGATCAGGCCACGCCGTAAACTGAAACTGCCTGACCTCTCTCCTCTCATTACAGCCACTCTGAGAGAGAAAGAGAGAGAGAGAGAGAGAGAATTAGTAAGGGTGAATCCACAGCAAGGATCATGTATTTGGTTAGTTGTATTCCGATTGTCTCTCTACATTTCACATTAATTAGTTTATAGAATATTGTCCGTTTGGCAAGTTACTTTTTTCAGGTGTCAGATTCCTTTTATGTCTGTGTATGAATAAGAGTTAATCTACAGTTACAGTGGATACAGAATCATTAGTGTAATCTAAACCAAAGAAAAGAAAGAAGTGTAATTAAAAGTTCCACTCTGTGGAAGGTGGTGGATGTAAGTTATATGGAGCTCCTCAACACTGCAATCTGTTTGTGTTGTGTTGGTAAATGATGAAGACCATAAACCAGCGGTCTTGACCTTGACCTTGACCTTGTTTGGAATCGGTCTTGTCTCTGTCTTGGGGTGAGGTGGACTCGGAGACTGTGGCCTCGGAGTCCGAGTGCTCTGTCTGAGGTCAAGTTTATTAGAAACTGAACTTTTTTTCTTTTGTTACTGAACATCAACTATTCATTCAAACACACCCAATCAGTCCTTTCTCTGTGTGCCTAAAACCTTAGCAACAAGCTATCTAACACACTAATGTTACCTGGGACAGAACTAAAGCTAGCGACAAGCTAGCTATCCTTAGTGATGAGCTAGCTAACCTTAGCAACAAGCTATCTAACACACTAATGTTACCTGGGACAGAACTAAAGCTAGCGACAAGCTAGCTATCCTTAGTGATGAGCTAGCTAATCTTAGCGGCGAGCTAGATAACACACTAATGTTACCTGGGACAGAACTAAAGCTAACGACAAGCTAGCTCTCCTTAGTGATGAGCTAGCTAACCTTAGCGACGAGCTAGATAACACACTAATGTTACCAGGGAGAGAACTAAAGCTAGCGACAAGCTAGCTATCTTAAGTAATGAGCTAGCCAACCTTAGCGACAAGCTAGAAAACTCACTAATGTTACCTGGGACAGAACTAAAGCTAGCAACAAGCTAGCTATCCTTAGTGATGAGCTAGATAACACACTAATGTTACCTGGGACAGAACTAAAGCTAACGACAAGCTAGCTATCCTTAGTGATGGCTAGATAACACACTAATGTTACCTGGGACAGAACTAAAGCTAGCAACAAGCTAGCTATCCTTAGTGATGGCTAGATAACACACTAATGTTACCGGGGAGAGAACCACGGTTAGCGACAAGCTAGCTTTCCTTAGTGACGAGCTAGCTAATCTTAGCAACAAGCTAACTAAATTGCTAATGTTACCAGCAGAAGAACTACTGTTAGCAATGAGCTGGCTAACCTTAGCATGTTATATTCCACAAATATTGTTTAAAGCTTTTGTTTAAGGGGAAATGTTGATAGTTTTCACATTTTATAACAAAAATAAATAGAATTTGATTTTCCTGGTCTTAACTCGGACTCAGCTCTAGCTACAACACTCTGTTTATTAGCGCTGCGGTTTTAGTATCTATACCAGTCGAAGTTCTATTATACAGAGTAAACAATCCTCCCTGTCTTCTTATCATATATAAAAATAAGTTGGATACAGATATCTTTCTTCCAGTCTTCATTTAACTCAATGGAGTCAAACCTCTCTACAGCTACAATCAACCAGTGACACCTGATGAGACACCTGATGAGGCTAATAATACAACTGTCTATCCAACCCTGAGACAATACTGTGTGTATATATATATATATATATATATATATATATATATGTGTGTGTAACAGAGACTGCATGCATGACAGAATGAGAGCACACTGCATTCACGAATGAGGAAGCCTTATTGCAGAGTGTGTGTGTGTGTGTGTGTGATAAGACTGAAATGTGATATACTCCACACGCGGAAGGAAGGTAATTGTAGAGGCAGACAGGAGAGAAAAGCGTCAGCTACGTGCAAGACAGACAGATAGACAGACAGACAGACAGACAGGCTGTCGAGATAAAATTAGACCCAGAGACAAAGAGAGTGAGGGAGTAAGACCACCTGGCAGAAATGAGAATGGAATTTAAAAGCAGGTAGAGTGATAGAAAAAGAGAGAGAGAGAGTGAGTGCTAAAGATATACAGACATAAAAGAGATAGACAGGTAGAAAGATAGACACATCTGTTTTTTGGGATTCCATTATTGTTATTATTATTATTTTTCAGGTGCATCCCAAAAAATTAGAATATCAATGAAAAGTTACTTTATTTCAGTAGTTCAGGTCAAAATGTGAAACATATATTATATAGATGTATTAAACACAGAGTGATCTATTTTAAACATTTATTTATTTTAATGTTGATGATTATGGCTTACAGCTAATGAAAACTAAAAAAAAATCAGTATTTCAGAAAATTAGAAAATTATATAAGACCAAATGGTATTTTTGGCAGTTTGGGCAGTCTGCCAAATCCTGCTGGAAAATAAAATCCACATCTCCATAAAAATTATCAGCAGAGGGAAGCATGAAGTTCTGTAAGATTTTGTGGGAAAACAAAACTGCACTGACTTTAGACTTGATAATAAAACACAGTGGATCAACACCAGCAGATGATCAGCATGACTCTACATACCATCACTGATTGGTGGAAACTTCACACAAGACCTCAAGCAGCTTGAACTGTGCGTCTCTCCACTCTTCCTCCAGACTCTGATCCCTTGATTTACAAATGAAATGTAAAATTTACTGATGATCAGTGATGGTTTGGAGAGACATGCTGATCATCTGCTGGTGTTGATCCACTGTGTTTTATTATCAAGTCTAAAGTCAGTGCAGTTTTGTTTTCCCACAAAATCTTACAGCACTTCATGCTTCCCTCTGCTACTGACTACTTTTATAGAGATGAGATTTTATTTTCCAGCAGGACCTGGCACACTGCCCACACTGCCAAAAGCACCAGTTGGTCTTATTTCATATTCTAATTTTTTGAGACACAGATTTTTGGGTTTTCATTGGCTTTAAGTCATAATCAATAACAATAAAAGAAATAAAAGCTTAAAATTGATTACTGTAATTACATCTATAATAATAATAGATGTAATTAAGCAATAATACACGCGAGATTTGTGCTATAATATAATATAACTTCCTAATAACAATTACTTCATTTATACAATATTATTATATATAATTGTACTGAAAACACACATTCAAATATTTACATAATCTCTAAGATTTATTTTGTAAACAGACCAAGTCTCACTGTCTCAACACCTAGATGGCATGTAATACATGTATGTATTTACTATACTAAAAAGAATGTATTACATGTCATCTATGTGTTGAGACAGTGTAATATGTGTGTTTTAACTAACAATATTTACATTTCGTGAATTACAATATATTATGTATTGTAAATTATTTTAGTAATATTGTATAAATGAAGTAATTGTAATTAGGTTATATTGCATTCAGAAATTAGGTTACTAAAAAAAAGGATTGATTCAGCAAAAATAAAT
Organism: Astyanax mexicanus; assembly: GCF_023375975.1. Lineage (NCBI taxonomy): Eukaryota > Metazoa > Chordata > Actinopteri > Characiformes > Acestrorhamphidae > Astyanax > Astyanax mexicanus. The sequence goes on from NC_064411.1 coordinate 27,419,960, forward strand.
TTAGTAAAGTTTACTAAAATAAAGGATTGACTGAGTTCAGTTCACTTATTTACTCTATGTAACATTTAAGTCTTGAAACCGAGTTGAAGTTACTTACATTAATCTCAAATTAAATTTACTTTAAAAAAGCAAATGCAGAAAGTTGCAAAAAAAAATTAGGTAAATTTTACTCATAATTTTTTTTAGTGTAGAATGGCTCTCAGCCAATCACATTGCAGAGTCAGAACTGTGAACTGTGGTGAAATACATCTAAATACATTTAAATAATTTCACATTTTGAACTAAATAACGAAATAAAGCAACTTTTCAATGATGTTCTAAATTTTTTAAGATGCACTAGTAAGTTTTTGCAGTATTAGTATTAGTAATAATTATTGAGGGGTCTGAGGGGTCTTCTTCACCTTGTGCAGTGAGAAGGTCCGGACGCAGAACGTGGCCAGCTCCATGGTGTCCAGCAGAGTGACCTGCACCAGGCCGTATGTGTCTGTGCCTCTGCTGGGCCAGTACTGATCACACTTTATCTGAAGAAAGACAGAAACCGCCATTAAATTAACACACGCTGAGGCAGAAAATTGAACACACACACACACACACACACACACACACACACACACACACACACACACACGCAGAGCGGCGCGACTGCCTTCTGTGATCACTGCCATCACAGTGTATCAAACACACACACACACAGATACACACACACATACACACACACACACTGTCCACTGCTAACAGAAGCAGATGTTTAGTTCCACACCTCATCTCAAATACATTACTGTACAACACTTTCACACACACACACACCACATCATCATTACATCATCTCTCTCTCTCTCTCTCACCCGAGATTTCTCCTCCAGTTTGGTCATCATAACCACAGACGCCGCTCTCTGCTCCCACACCATCCTCCAGAAGTCTCCGAACGTCTCCGGCAGCGGACCCTGCGTGGCAATGTACGCGTTCTGCTTCCTGTAGCCATCAATGTAGTTTGCATTGATGTAGTCACTTCCCATGATGCCTGCTGATAGTATGAAAAAAGAGTATAGCAGTGAACATGCTATCTATCTTATAAAGACTATTAAAAATGTTACAAACATCACACATAAAGGTTTATAGTCCTGAACATGCCATCAGTTTGTGATTATTCAGAAAAAGACTGGAAAAGAAAGAAAGAAATAAGAAAAGAAAGAAGGAACTGAGGTGGTTTTCTGTTTGTCGAACAAGACCAGTCCCCAATATTTAAAAAAGTGAAGTCAAAAAGATGTGATAACTGAGTTAAAAGGAAGAAGATTGGGTGGTGGAGGGATGCAAAGACATGTGCAAGGTAGAGATCATATTAATTATTAAGATGTTAGATTGTTAGGGAGTGGCTCAAGCCAAGGCGCGTTGCTATGCTCATCGCTATTTTACACCTCGCCAACAGTCTATTTTCTTGCCTTTCACCTGTGCCGTTTCAACTAGAGCTTAGATCGCCCCCAAAAAATCCAGCCCGACCAGCTCAATCCCGTGCACATTCTGCCCAATCCATAAACTGTAATTATGAGCCTGAGCCCGAATTAAACCCAACATTTTTTTTAAGTAAGTAGAGCGTTAAAACTAAACATTGGAACACTAAAGAAGCATAGACCTATAAGACCAATGTTTATTAAGAACCGATCTCCCCGTCTACTCTAATATAAATAAGAAAATCTAATATTTTCAGAACAAACTATTTTTTTTAAAATATAGCTTATAGCAAAACACATACAACAACAATAAGGCTATGCACTCCACACTCATTGAACGGAAATAGGCCAAAAACAATAGCATAATTTAAGTGCGTAATGCAGAGAAGAAGAGTTCCAGAGCTGCATGATTATAACATTCTAACCTGTGCAACATTCATATCACGCCATAGGATTATATAAAATAAAAATATCATCGGGTCTGGTTCGGGCAGGGAATCTAAGCTCTAATTTAAATTGACCTGAGCTTATAAATATTTCTGGCTTATTTCTATCTTGGCAATGGAAAACACAGGTGCTCCACTGACTGATTTAAACCCTAACAACAGTCAACCATCAGATGCCAGTCCCTAAATGTTTATTATTAAATCAGGTAACTACTACAAGGTCTTAAAATAAGTAGACTGTACGTAGAGTAATAGTTTGATGGTGCAGGTTGAGTTACAGTTAGGGCTGTAGGTACTAGGCTAAGAGACTGTTACAGATGTTAACCTAGAGTGAATGAGATGATTGGAATTGGGTGGATTAGAAAGTAATGTGATGCTCAACTAAAACTCTTAATTTTAGATTGTTTAGAAGCTAAGAGAGGGTGATTAGATTCATTATCACATTGTGTTGGAAATGAATAAAGGGTATCCAGATTAAAACCCCTTTTTGCGCAAGCTGGGGATGGCATGGCAATGGAATTTTCTCCTGAAAGCAGGGCAGGAACCTTAGGAGGAACCAAGACACAGTAGACAAACTCCTCCTCTGATTGGTGCCAGATATGAAGTTACTTAGGACTTGCTAGATTTAGCGAATTGCAAGATTTTGCAATAAGATCAAGACATTGATTAAGTAAGAGTAAGAGGCCGGCTGTTTGAAAGGTAAGAGTTGTTTGTGATTGCTTTTGATTAGTTCAAGTAAATCGAAGGCGCTGTTCATGCAATGAATAGTTGTCAGTCTGTTATATTTAAGACCCCAGAAGAAGAAAAAGGTGAAATGGGACCACCTGTAATATCAGAAGTCCAGAAAGGGCAAAGGAACAAGCCCAACCTCAACAAAAAGCAGCATGATGCCCTCAGGAAGACTCAGGTTCTGAGGTTGAAGGCAAATTGTGATGTGGAACCTGAAAAGGGGCAGGGGGAGGTGGAAATTAAAGGGATGAAGGAGTGGATGATTGAGAGGAAGGGGAAAGAGAATGATTGACAGGAAGTAAGGGTAGACAATGAAAGTAAGGGAATAGTGAACGATTGAAAAAAGAAAAGAGTGGACAATTGAAGAAAGGGAAGAGTGGGCAGTTGAAGAAAGAGAAGAGTGAACAATTAAAGGAAAAGGAAAAAGGACAATTGAGGGGAAGAGAGAGTGAATGATTAAGAGGAAGAATGAGTGGACAATTAAAGGAAGGGAAGAGTGGACAATTTAAGAAAGGAGAGAGTTGACAATTGAAGAAAGGGAAGAGAGAACAGTTAAAGGAAAATTAAAAAAGGACAATTGATGGGGAAGGGAGAGTAAACGATTGAGAGGTAGGAGAGAGGGGGCTATTAAAGGAACAGAAAAAAAATGACGATTGAGAAGAGGGGAGAGTGAACAAATAAAGGAACAATAAAAAGGAAGTTTGAAGGAAGTGGAAAAAGGAACAGGAAAAATGTTTTAAAGAGGAAGGGAAAGTGGACAATTAATGGAATGGGATAGAGAACAATTGAAAGGAGGGGCGAGTGGACGTTTAAAAAAGGGGAGATTGAAGGAACAGGAAAAAGGATGATTGAGAGGAGGGGAGAGTGTACAATTAAAAGAGAGAGAAAGAAAACAATTAAAGGAAAAAAGAGAGTGGGCGAAAGGAAGTGAGAGTTGACATTTCAGAGAAAGGGGAGAGAGAACGAATAAGGGAAGGGGAGAGTGGATGATTGAAGTAAGGGGACAATTAAAGGAAGAGGAAAAAGTTGATAGAGAGGAAGAGAAAGTGAACAATTAAAAAAAGAAGAGAGAACAAGTGGAAGAGGACAATTGAAGAAAGGGGCGAGTGGACAATTGAAGAAAGGGGGGAGTGGACAATTGAAGAAAGGGGCGAGTGGACAATTGAAGAAAGGGGCGAGTGGACAATTGAAGAAAGGGGGGAGTGGACAATTGAAGAAAGGGGCGAGTGGACAATTGAAGAAAGGGGCGAGTGGACAATTGAAGAAAGGGGGGAGTGGACAATTGAAGAAAGGGGCGAGTGGACAATTGAAGAAAGGGGCGAGTGGACAATTGAAGAAACTGGGGAGTGGACAATTGAAGAAAGGGGCGAGTGGACAATTGAAGAAAAGGGTGAGTGGACAATTGAAGAAAGGGGGGAGTGGACAATTGAAGAAAAGGGTGAGTGGACAATTGAAGAAAGGGGGGAGTGGACAATTGAAAAAAGGGGGGAGTGGACAATTAAAGAAAGGGGCGAGTGGACAATTGAAGAAAAGGGTGAGTGGACAATTGAAGAAAGGGGGGAGTGGACAATTGAAGAAAAAGGTGAGTGGACAATTGAAGAAAGGGGGGAGTGGACAATTGAAGAAAGGGGTGAGTGGACAATTGAAGAAAAGGAATTAATAAAGAAACAGTAAAAGGACGATTGAGAGGAGGGGAGAGTTTAAAATTAAATGAAAGGAAGAGTGGACAGTTGAAGGAAAAAAGTATGGACAATTGAAGAAAGAGGAAAAAAGACAATTGAAGGAAGAGGATAAAGGCTGATCGAGAGAAAGAGAGAGTGGATGTTTTAGAGGAAGGGGAGTGAGGATGAATGAAGGAAGGGGACAATTGAAGTAGAGGAAAAAAGGCGATAGAGAGGAAGGGACATTGGACAATTAAAGGAGGCGAAGAGTGAACAGTTGATGAAAGGGGTAGAGTGGACAATTGAAGAAACAGGAAAAAGGATAATTGAGAGGAAGGTGAGCGTGGACAATTAAAGGGAAAAGAGAGTTGACAATTGAAGGAAGAGGAAAAAGTACAATTGAAGGAAGAGGAAAAAGGCCGATAGAGAGGAAGGGACAGTGGATGATTCAGAGAAGGGGACAGTTGAAAGAGTGAATGAGGGGAAAGATGAGTAGAGATGGAGCTGAACCAGGTGAAACTGAGGTAAATCAAGTCAAACTGAGGCAGGCAGGGCTCATCAGCAGAATCCATCTGAAGTGGGCGGAGTCGAGTAGATTTGAGTTGAAGTGACAGGTGTTGAGTACAATGGAATGGAGCAGAGCTAAGGTGAAGGTAGATGAGCAGATCCAGGTGGAGTTGAGTTCAGCTATGCATGGTTGAGTAGAATAAGATGAGCTTTAAGATGTGTTAGCGTTGCATCTTTTTGAGGAGATAAAGTTGAGTCCATTTGGAAGAGGACAACTTGAGTCTGTTTGAAGGGGAACTGGGTCCTACTGAAGAGAGCTGAATCCAATTTGAGGCAATGTTAATCCATTTAAATTTACAAAAACCCAAATCTAACCCCAGCCCACAAAACAAAAGCCTTTCTAAGTTTAAAAAGCTAAAAGAAATCTGTGCTAGGCAAAAAAAGCTAGCTTCCTAATTACAAAGAAATGACTCCTGTGATTTTGTTAATGTTAAAAAACAATGCTATCTTTATGCCGTTAAATGCTTCAGTATGCTATGTGGCTATTATGTTATGTGTCTATTTACTGTTGAACCTAAAATTATTTTTTAAAGGTTATTAAATGTTTAAAAAAAAATTAAGCAGGACTGATATGTTTAATTATTTTAAATAAACACATTTCAGCTATTAATAGAAAACATATTGTTTAGGATTTAGTGGCCCGTTAAAGATGATGTAACAATTTCAGAAATTTTATAGAAAAAGAAAGATACAGCTTATCAATTTAAGTTATTTTAAAGTAGCCTAAATCATGTTAACCCTTTGTATTGGTGGGTTGATTATTTAGCTTTCACAGGGGACACACATTTTGTTGTAGGAAGATTTGTCCTTTAAGATTTGTCTTGACAGAGGGTATATCAGTATTAACCCTTTGATGCGCAGCATGGGTCAAAAATTAATTTTTGCATTCATTTTCTTAAGAAATTAATGTATGGCTTAAGGAATTTGTATGATATGTTTTAGTAATAAATTAATTTATTTCAGAATTTAAGGTATTCCTAAATTAACTTAATCACACATCCTTATTTTATTTTATTTTTACCTTTCTAACCTTTCTAGAATAAAATCCTTTTTTGTATCACTACCCCTCTAATGAACACATTCATTTTCTTCATACGGTCATGTATGGCTGAGGGTTTCTATGATATATTTTAGTAATAAAATTAATTTAGTCATTTAGAAATAAAGGTATTCCTCAATTAACTTACTTGTTTTTGATCATCATACATCCTTATTTGATTTTTACTTTTCTTACTTTTAGAATAAAATCCCTTTTTGTATCTCTACCCCTCTAATGCACACATTCATTTTCTATGTTAATTCATGTATGGCTAAGGGGGTTTGTATGATATATATTAGTAATAAATTAATTCAGTCATTCAGAAATTAAGGTACTCCTCAATTGACTTGTTTTTGATCATCATACATACTTATTCTATTTGTACTTTTCTTACTTTTAGAATAAAACACCCTGTTGTATCACTATCCCTCTAATGCACAAATTCATTTTCTATGTTTTCTATGTTTTATTTTATTTTTATTATTTTTAAAAAGAAGCTACTTTCGCATTTCTACATCAAATTTACACACACGGGTCAGACACCACCCACATTTACTATTTCACTGTGATTCAAAACAAGTTAATTGAGGAATATCTTGAATACTGAATGTCTTCTTGCAAAGATATAGAGAACAAAACAAAAACAGCATGATTAGTAAATAAATTCACATTTTAAAACAAAAACGAAGGACATTTAATAGCCGTACGCTAAGTTAGGCCGTGCGCCAAAATGTGTCTATGCTGTCAAGAGGCCATTAAATGAACATTTAGAGGAAATGATGCCCGTGCTGCCTGATTTCGTATGCAGTAATGATGAGAGAGAGAAGTAATTGGCATTGATAGCTACGTAACTACCAACAGACGCCACTCCGGGTCGTGATTTCAAATGGATCTCTATTGACAGCGTATTATTTATTCCAGCTGAGCCGGAGCCAGAGCGGCTCCCGTTTTGGACTTTTAGTGCACCATAGAGGGCTTAATGGCTAATGGCTTTTGCACCCTACATAGTGCGCTAGGCGTCAAACAGGGACTCGTATCAGTCCGGGATTAGCAGTGATGTGGGTCACGGAGCGCTCAGCCCTATAACGGCCCAATCCAATCTAGGTTTGCATTCGCCCAGACAGCCACTAAACAAAAAGAGGAAGCTTAAGATAAATACAGAACCATCAGCCAATAGAGCGCTTAAGAATTCTCTTATCAAATGAGAACACATGGGTCTCATCTCAGAGAGGCTGAAACTCCAGTTTAACCACAGAAACTTGCCAACGCGACACTTCTGCTCAAAACCTCCTGCAATACTTTTTCACTTTTTTGAAAGCTGCTTTTCAAACTTCTGTTCTGTTGAGTCCACGCCACTTAATATACATATAAAAAAAGTTCATTATTACATTATGATGTGAGGATTTCTGTTCGATTATGTGGTTTGTGTTTTGTTTCTAGTTTGATGCCAAATCATATTAACACTCATTGTTTGATATGGATATGTGTCGCTGATTAGTGGAATTGTGCTGTGTTTCTTCATGTAAGTCACTTGGTTTGTTTCCCCCTTTTTTTGTTACTGAAAGCTAGAAAACCATAAGAAAACATTTAGTGAGTTTTACAGAGTAAAACGTGTAGTGGATTCAAATCCATATACAGCACCTTTAAATCACAAATTAACAAACATTTTTGTACAATTTTGTGCAGAATAAATACATTTTCTTCTAAATGTTCCCATTTTCTCCAAATTTACCATTATTCCACCCGTTCAGCTGCTACTCAGCTGTATATCTCACATCACTAGTGATTCCTCCGACACATGTAAAGTCAGCCAACACATCTTTTTTTTTACACTCGGAGGAAAGCTCAGCGACTCGATTCTGATACATCAGCTCACAGACGACCTGTGCTGATCGACATCACCATAGGAGTGATGAGGGGAAAGAGCGCCATCTACTGTACCCACCCAGAGAGAAAGCAAGGCCAATTGTGCTCTCTCAGGGCTCCGAAAGCTGACGGCAAGCTGCATGACCGGGATTCAAATAGTGGCAGTGCTTTAGACTGTTGGACCATCCTGAGCCCCAAAACACAGCTTTTTAAAACATTTTTAAACACAAAATGATTTAGTGCAGTGAACCATGAGAAAACCTTCACTGAGTTTTGCAGTGGAAAACGTGTATGTAATTAAAATCCATATACACCACCTTTAAATTAACAAATCTAAATCAATAAACACTTTTGTTTAATTTTGTATTAAAGAAGAGTCAACCATCGTTTTTGCACAAATGTATGTCTGTAGTAGATGTTCAAAACTGGTTAAACTGTGTGTTATCTGTTTTTTTTATTATTATTATTGTTATTATTTAGATTTCTGTGCTTGATACAGTTTATATTTTATGATAGGCTAGATTACAAAGAAAGTTCATCTTAAACAAGTTTAATCTATAGAAACATATTTTATCTGAGTAAATATTGCTTATATATTGTAAGGGACAGGTGCATCTTAAATGTGTTGGTCCACCGTGTTATATCAAGTTCAAAGTCTTTCCTGGAAAATCTTACAGCACATAAGACAACCTTTATAACTTTTATGATGCAGATTTCATTTTCCAGCTGGATGAGTATGAGTTTCACATTTTGAACTAAATTGAAATATAGTAACTTTTCAAGGATATTCAAACTTTTTATAATATATATATATTACTCTATATTAACCAGTAGTGATTAGGAATAATTTACATTATTAGGAATCGATTTCTTGAGAAATTAAATTACGGCAAAAAATACAAATTCCATTATATTCAATGCAATAACTGATAATAACAGTAAGTTATTTTCTGAGGTCCAGACAGTCAGAGCTGGCTGTACGATCCGTACCATCCACAGGCGCAAGGATGACTCTGGTGTGGTCGTAGGCGATGACGTTAGCGTAGCGGTTCTTGGGTTTGTTCACTTCCAGGTTGGAGTGCTCCCACGTGAACTGCTGCCCAGGATCAACAGACTGCGAGAAACAGAGGGAAGAACGACAATAAAAACAACTTATTTCTGCAATTATAGCTAAATAAAGGTTAGATCAACAGTGTAAAGGCTGTCTGGTTTGGCTGAGGCTGGTGGATTTGTTCTCCTGAAGTCGAGCAGACAGCGAGCGTTGACTCACTCGGACGAGGGACTGAGTATTATTGCTGTTTCTCCTCCCTCATGACAAAACTCCTCACAGCTAGTCCTCAATAAAACATCTGCCGTATAATAATAATACAGCGCCTCCACTAGCTCACCGCTATAGCAGCACCACTGACTGTGATCAGCTCCAGCAAGGTCACCTTGGATTTTATGACCAGCTCTTTCTCTCTCTCTCTCTTTCTCCATCACTCACTCTCTTTCTTCTCCTCCTGCTTTCATTTTCCTTCTGGAATTTCTTTCAGCCTCTATCTCTCTCTCTTGCTTTCTTAATTTCAATTTCAGTTTTTAAGGGCTGTATTAGCACCTGGTTTTAGAGCACAATAATTGATTGTGGTGACGGACAGTTCTGGTGGAAACAGGAGAGTTGAGGTGCACATTGAATTCTGCGTGATTTGATCAGCCGTTCTTTTATGTTTTTTGGATACACTCCGGGTTAGCACCCGAACATCCCTTTCAGACAGCTTCCTCTTACAGCGTCCACAGTTAATCCTGTTGGATGTGGTCTGTTTCTTCTTGGTGGTATGCTGACATTACCCTGGATACCGTGGCTCTTGATACATCACAAAGACTTGCTGTCTTGGTCACAGATGCGCCAGCAAGACGTGCACCAACAATTTGTCCTCTTTTGAACTCTGGTATGTCACCCATAATGTTGTGTGCATTGCAGTATTTTGAGCAGAACTGTGCTCTTACCCTGCTAACTGACCTTTAACCTTCACACTCTGCTCTTACTGGTGCAATGTGCAAATAATGAAGATTGGTCACCAGGCTGCTTCAATTTAGCCATGAAACCTCCCACACTAAAATGACAGGTGTTTCAGTTTCATTGTCCAACCCCTGCACATTTACAGAACATTCGTAGAAATTCTTAAAATAATTCCCCTTCTCTCTATTCCCCTTTTCATTTCCTCCTACTTCCTTCTCCTTTTTTCTCTTTTTGTCTCTTTTTGTCTTCTCTAATTCTCGTGGTCTTGCTCCGCTTCTCGCGTATGCTTCTTTTTACCCCTCCTCTTTTCTCTTTCTTCAAGTCCTCTATCCTCATCTCTTTTCTTCTCTCTCCAGATTTCTTTCTATTCATTTTTTCAACTCCATTCATCCCAGTCTTGTATTTCTCTTTATATTACATTCTTATTGCCTTTTATTGCTGTCTCATTCTCTTTATACTCAATCTCTTCATCAGTCTCTCTACCTTCTTTCTCTCGATCTTTCAACCCTTCTGTATCTCTGGCAGTCTCTCTACTATTTTTTATTTTTGATTATTTTCTAATATTTATTTTTTAACATTATTTTTTCTTCTCTTTTTTCATCATTCTCTCTCCTCTCTCTGTGTCTAACATTATTTTTTTTCTCACTCCATCATTCTCTCTTTCTTCACTCTCATCCTTCTCTTTCATCAGTCTCTCTATCTTTTATCTCTTTTTCCTGTTTTAATCATTCTCTCAGTCTCCTTTCTCCATCAATCCCTTCAGGCTTCACTCTCTCCTTCATATCCCTTTCAGTCATTCACTTTTTTAATCTCCTCTCTCAATCAATCTTTTTATTGTCTCTCTCTTCCCCACTCTCCATCATTCATCCATCGTATCTCTGTCCAACACTTTCTGTATCTCTTCTCTTTTTCTATTAATCTTTCCATCTTCTCTTCATCATTACTTTGTTGTTTCTCTCGCTATCATCCATACATCTATCCATCCATCCATTCTATTTATTTCTATCCATCAGTTTCTGTATCTCATCTCTATTTCAATCATTCTTTCCATCTTCTCTCCATTATTATTTTGTCTTTTCTCTGTCCATCATCCATCCATCTTATTTCTGTCCCTCACTTTTTTGTATCTCTTCTCTATTTCATCATTCTGTCCATCTTCCCTTCATCATTTTGTCTTTTCATGTTCTCTTTTATCATCCATCCATCTTATCTCTGTCCATCACTTTCTGTATCTCTTCTCTATTTTCATCATTATTTTATGTTTTCTCTCTCTATCATCCATCCATCCATCATATCTCTGTCCATCATTTTCTTTATCTCTTCTCTATTTCCAACATTATGTTCTCTTCTCTCTCTCTATCATTCTCACCATCATTATGACTATCAGCCTTTATCCATCATTCTATCATTTTCTCCATCTTTTGTCTTGTTGCAGCTCTAATCTTCTCTCTCCATCTTTGTCTCACCATCATTTATCTCTCATTCGCTCTCTCTCTCTCTCTCTCTCTCATTAGTCACCTCGTACTCCTGGGAGAGCCGCAGGTTGTCGTTGGCCTTCAGAAGCTCAGTGTGTTCTGCCAGCTCGGAGATGGGGATGGGGGGATGACTCATCATACCTGCAGGGGGTCAAAGGTCAAAGGAGGGCACAGGCGGGAGGAGAGAACAGGCCAAAATCACCGTTAGTCACAAAATCAGCTGAGAGACCTGCTGAGTGTGTGTGTGTGAGTGTGTGTGTGCGTGTGTGTGTGTGTGTGTAAGTGGACTAAAATAGAAGGTGTGTGCGTGTAGAAACGTAGGAATGTGTTGTTCTTTGTTCCACTACATTTGTGTGGGATACGGTGTGTGTGTGTGTGTGTGTGTGTGTGTGTGGCGGGCGGGAGGGATTGTGTCGGAGGACGGATCTAGACTTTCATCCAGGCAGGTGTGATCTCACAGCTATGAATCATAAACGAGCACACCTCCTGAGAGATCATCACTTCATCACACACAGAGAGAGAGAGACAGAGAGAGACAGAGAGAGAGAGCAAGGGGATAGAGTGAGAGGGAGAGATATATAAAAAGAAAGAGAGAAAGAGAGACAGAAAAAGAGAGAGAGAGACAGAGACAGAATGAAAGAGACTCAGAGAGAGTGTGAAAGAGAGAACAGAAAGTGACAGAGAACAAGGGGGTAGACAGAGAGATACGAGGGGAAAGAGGGGATGAGAGACAGAAAAGAGAGAGAGAAACAGAGAAAGAGACAGGATGAAAGAGACTCAAAGAGAGTGTGAGAGAGTGAGACAGAAAGGACAGAGAACAAGGGGGGAAAACAGAGAGAAACAAGTAGAAAGAGGGGAAGAGAGACAGAAAAAGAGAGAAAAAAAAGAGACTCAGAGAGAGAGTGAGAGAGAGAGAGACAGAAAAGACAAACAGTGCAAGGGTAGACAGAGAGATACGAGGAGAAACAAGGGAAAAGAGACAAAGAGAGAGAAAAAGAAAGAAAGAAAGAGGGAGAGAACAGAGAGAGAGAGAGTGACCACAGAGAGCGAGGGAGTAGAAAGAGAGGGAGAGAGAGAGAGGAAGAGAGAGATACAGAGAGAAATAAGGGAAGAGAGAGTGTGTGTGACAGATAGAAAGACAGAGAGAGAGAGACAGAGAGCGAGAGAGAGAGAGAGAGAGAGAGAGAGAGAGAGAGAGACTTATCACAATGAATACCAAGCAAATTTGTTTGATGCATCGTATTTAAAGTGGCAATCGGTATTATTTTGTTTCTAAACTGAAAGCAGAAGCATTTCTGAATGGAGAAGAATATGGATAAAATATTGTGTTTACTGGTACCAGTGTGCTGGAACAACCGTCCCTGCTAAGCCTAATAATAAATTCATTCTAAAAACTGGGGTGTCGAGTTCTTCTTCTGGCACATGTTTTTTCACGTTTTTTACATACTTACGTCACATGTACAGCCTCAGAAAGAGGTTTCGGCTCAGTTTTACTGAATGCGAGCGGCTGGTGGAGCAATGGAGACTTCAGAAGAGGAAGCTCAGACCTCAGTAGCTCATTCACCCATAATAAAACCAAAGAAATGAAGGAGTGATGCTTCTGACTGAGCTCTCTCTCTCTCTGACTGAACATAACCTGGAGTCGGATTCATCCGCTCTGAATGGAGACCACATCACACCCGCCCAGTTTAATATGATTCTTCCGCATGCTCGGTGCAATTACCCATTCTCACCAGAGAGGTCCCTAAATCCCAAAACTTACAGACATAAGCTTTAACTGGCTACTGAAGTTTTTAGAATTACACATAAACACACACACACACACACACACATTCTCTCTGTGATCCTCTATTAAAACCCATCCAATAACCTTTTTTAAATAAACACAAACTGCACTACAGCTCAACTACTGTTATTAAAGTGTATTAAACTCTCTCAGTGCTGCTTGTGAGTGTGTGTGTGTGTGTGAACAAACTGCAGTGCCTCCTGCAGAGAAGAGTGTTTATCACACCGTGGCACCAATATCTGTTTATGTCGAGTATCAATTAATGCTTATGCACCAGCTCTAAAGGTCAGATTTAATTAAAATGTTGAAGCTCTCTCTCCCTCCTTCTCTCTCTCTCTCTTTCTTTCCAGCCTCCCTCCCTCTCTCTCCTGCACCCCTCTGCCCCCTTTCTTTCAGCATCTCTGTCCTGTTCCCTCTATTCTTCCTTTTTCTTCACTGTATCTTTCTTTCCATTTTCTATCCCTCTACCACTCTTCCAAAGATGAACAACAAATCAACGATAAAATCCATACATCCATACATCTATCTATCCTTTCTTTATTCCTTTCTTTGTTTCCTCCGTCCATTCATTCATCATTTCTTTATTCCTTTCTTTGTTCCCTCCATCCATCTATCCTTCCTTCCATTCATCCAACTATCCATTCACCCATCCTTCCATCCATCCATTCATCCATCCATCCATCCTTCCATCCATCCATTCTAGCACTTCCGCCTCACAGCAAGACGGCCTGGGTTCGATTCCCGGCTGGGGCGTCCCGGGTCTTTCTGTGTGGAGTTTGCACGTTCTCCCCGTGTCTGCGTGGGTTTCCTCTGGGTTCTCCGGTTTCCTCCCACAGTCCAAAGACGGCACGTTCAGGCTAATTGGAACTTGATTGAAATTGCCCATTAGGTGTGAGTGTGTGAGTGAATGTGTCTGTGTGTCTGTCTGTGTCTGTCTGCCCTGCGATGGCTTAGATCGTAGAACTTTGTGATTAGACAGTACCTTTCCTGCCACGAAATAGCCGACGAGCTGATGTGGCGTTGAACTCGACTACCCAGCCCAGCCCAGCCCATCCATCCATTCATCCATCCATCCATTCATCCATCCATTTATGCATCCATCCTTCCATCCAATTATCCATATTTCCATCTATTTTCTCTCTTGTCATCTTATTATCCACTGATCCATCCACACACCCATTCATCCAACCATCCATCCTTCCTTTTTTCCAGCCATCCATCCATCTATCCATCCATTGTGTCTTTAATTGTCATCTTATTATGCACTGATCCATAAATAAACCCATTCATCCAACCATCCTTCTTTTTATCCATCCATCCATCCATCCATCCATCCATTGTGTCTCTTATTGTTATCTTATTATGCATTGATCCATCCATCCATCCATTATCTCTTATTGTCATCTTATTATGCATCGATCCCTAAATAAACCCATTCATCCAACCATCCTACTTTTCATCCATCCATCCATTCATCCATCCATTCATCCATGCATCTATTCATCCATTTTTCCATCCATTCATCCATCCATCCATCCATCCATCCATCCATCCATCCATCATGTCTCTTATTGTCATCTTACTATGCATTGATCGATCCATCCATCCATCCATCTATTCACCTATCCATCTCCCCATCTATTCACCCATCCATTGTGTCTTTTATTGTCATCTTATTATGCATCGATCCATCCATACACTTATCCAACCATCCATCCATCCATCCATCCATCCATCCAAGCTTTCATCTAACCATCCTTCCTTTCATCCATCCATCCATCCATCCATCCATCCATCCATCCATCCATCCATCCATCCAAGCATTCATCCATCCATCCATCCATCCATCCATCCATCCAAGCTTTCATCTAACCATCCTTCCTTTCATCCATCCATCCATCCATCCATCCATCCATCCAAGCATTCATCCATCCATCCATCCATCCATCCAAGCATTCATCTAACCATCCTTCCTTTCATCCATCTTAGTCCAGTCATATTTAGTGTTTGTATATAAGTGGCCTTTTCCTCAGGTGGAAGAGGACTGATGAGGGGTGTGGCTTCATTCTGTATCTGTTAATATAAATGATCAGGTCTGGGTTCTGATCCTCTCTGTATGAATCTGTTCAGTTCTCTCTGTTCTCACTCAGGATCAGAACAGATGTGTGAAGTGTTGTATTTTATTGAGAGGGTTTAATAGAACAGCAGATTACAGTACTGAGATAAATTCAGCTCTGCTCTGTAAAGTGATTTCTTTAGATATCAAACTGAACGATGTTACAGACAGACAGGGCCAGACCAGGTTATCAGAGCTGGCTCTGTAATCCGGAGATGCTTCATTTAAGGGTTATGCATAGAGAATATGCATATTAAGAGGGTAATTAATAGTTGAATATTTTGCATATTACACGCTGATGAATAATGTATGTGGGGCTCTGAATCTTTTACAGAGAGAAAAATACTTCACCGGAATTAGAAACCTGACCATAATAATCACAGGAAATGAATGCAGTCATTACACTCGCCGAGCCCTTTATCATGAAGACCTGGCCACCCACACATTAAAGCAATAATCTTTTAATGACTATCAGTCAACAACATAGCAGGACGATTTTGCAACAGTGCAATTCTGCTATTGCATTTTGCTGTATGTAATTTTTTTTTTTTTTTTTTTTTTAAAGCTGATTAATTGCTTTCCTTGGCCGGCATTAAACTCTGAAGAGTTTTATAAAGGTATGTGGTTTTAAAAAGGCATGCTTAGTAATAAAAACACCATGAACAAAATGAGACAAAACTAAACAATAGAGAAAAAAAGTCTTGAAGTAGGACTTTTAGGGCTTTGAACTTAACGTCTTACACTTTTAAGGTAGAACAGAAAATGAATATATAACAATCCAGGTGAAGTTTTAGACTGTCTATAATTTCTGCACAAGCAAAAATGTATATGAGTATGGTATTCCAGCATCTGTAGTATCTTTGCATTATTAATTACCAGTATTTGTAATTACAATGTATTTGTGCTGTAAAATTGTGTAATGTTTAATAATGTCTTAACCAGTGTAAATTAATAATATGTTGAGACATTATATTACCATTTAACAGTGTTTATTACTGCTATAAATACTGTTAATTACTGTGCCTCGATTGTATAGTGCTACCTGTTTATGTTTAATTTATTCATTTTATACAGTTGCAAGAAAAAAACATATGTGAACCCTTTGGGATTATATTTGGATAAATCTGCATAAATTGGTCATTAAATGTGCTCTGATCTTCATCTAATTCAAGACAACAGATAAACACAGTCTGCTTAAACTAGTACATGTTTAAACATATATACAAAATGTATATGTTTAAATCATAGACTGTGTATAGCTGGACAGAGCATCGTCTCTCAAAAGTGAAGCCACCACAGGTCGGGCGCCCCCTGCTGTTCGGCTGCAGAAAGCTGTGTAACCCCACCCATCCCCATAGGTTTCAATGGCAAAACAGACAACTTTCAATCACGTTTTTTTCCAATATACTGCAATTCTACCTCCATTATTTAAATGCCACAGCTAATGTAACCTCTGCTTACATTGTTCATTTTTATATTCCCACAGAATGCATTTTTTAAAACGTTATTCAGCTCTATTAAACAAAGGTGTGGTTGTTGTAAAAGGGCTGGTCATGGGCGGGACCAATAACAGTCCGTCAGCTCCACTCCGCTCTGCAGCCTGTGACCTCGAGGCAGCCCTCAGGGGCGGGGTTATTTAAATGAGTAGGCTGTCTCTTCACAGTCTTTCTCCCTCCTCTGGTCTCTACTGCGCAGACTCGGGTATCAGGATCGCCAACATGGCGGAAGATTTTGGCTTTATTTTCACTGAATGAATGGGAACGGAGACACGGCGTCCATCTTTTTTTACAGTCTCTGGTTTAAATGGTTTTACTGAACTCAACATAAACACAACTAAATATTTAAAAGATATATTTATATTCCACATGCTATACTTTATGTGAATATTCCTAATAATGTAAAGTCTTATTGCTTTTTTAATGTGATATCATATTATCATAATATCATTAAAATGGCAATAATAATAATATCGCGATACTTCTTTTTTTAAGACAATATATTTTCCAAACTAAACAGTTATCGTAACTGCTCTAATTGAGACTGTTCTGAGATCAAAGATGGGTATTAGTACTGAATTACTAATAAATTATATTGTGCGAGTGTGGTGCAATATTTCTCTCTCTCTCTCTCTTTCTGTAGTGTAAAGCTATTACAGGCTCTTTGTGGACGGACAGATCCTCTCTCTCTCTCCGTTCAGCTTCTGAAGGACAGAGGCTGACCCTGCAGGTCGTTCTTCATTTTCACCAGCACTTCCACACAAAGCCCCAATGTTCTCTCCACATATGTGCAGGGTCGGGCAGTGTGTGTGTTTGTGTGTGTGTCCATTTGCATGAGTGTGTGTTAGTGTGTGAATGTGGGTGTGTGTGTATACGAGCCTGGAGTCTGGAAGTTGATGCGTCTCATCTCGACGGGGTCGGTGGGGTGATGAGCCATCATTTCAGCGTTGTTCAGTAAACACTTGGTGCCCGGCTCCGAGTCCTTGCGCTTGCTAATGAGCACAAACACACACACACACACACACACACACACGCAAACACAAACACCCACAAACACCCATGCTCAAACTCAGGCCTGCATTAGACTCACGGCACACCAATCAATACGTGCAATCTACAGGCATAAACCAGCAATTAATAGCAGCTCCGGCAGCAATCCGCTAAATGTTATATAACAGAAAGCCAATGGGGCTATTATTAGCCATGCCGGTTCCCCATTAGCGGCTTCTCCAGTCTGAGATTGGAGATTTTTTTTTTTTTTTCCCCTCCAGAATAAATACTGTATCTCCCATCGGCAATTAGAGCCCAGCTCTGGCTTACCTGTCCGGTTTACTGAAATCCCAGCAGAACGCAGCAGCACAGCAGAAGAGAGAGAGAAAGAGAGAGAGAGAGAAGGAAGAGGAAGAAAGAAAAAGAAGAAGAAGAAAAAAATAATCAATATTTTGCATTTGTATGCACAGGCTACATGACACCTCCTGCAGATAACAGTGCGTTCCATCGGGGAGCGTTTAAGTCCAGGCCCGGAGGGAACGCTCGTTTCCGGACTGAGTGGAAACAGGCCTGAGAGTGGTCGGGCTCACGGGTAGATTTACACCACGGCTCAAACGCTCACGAGCTGTCACTGGGGACGAACGATTATTTTATTATATATTTTTACGCATAACCATTTATTTATTGGCTAGCTTTCAATCAACATTTTTTTTCACAGTGTGAAATCAACACACAATTTGAGTAATCTATAGCGCACCGGTCAATTGCAGATCATGCAGCTGGATTTGCATTGAGGGCGTGTCTGTATGTGATTGGTATCGTGAGGGCACAAAAAAATAAGCCATGCTCAGCTCGAAACATGCAAAAAGGCATGCACTAATTCTCTTAATTAATCATGTGTATGATTCCCTTTAGGAGGCAGGTGAGCTCTGACTTTGCGCGCTCGTGTCTTAACAGCGAGTCTCAGCAGAGTTTAGTACGCTGAAATAGGATTAGACGCTGAAATAAGTGTTGACTGTTGTCAGGGTTTTAACCAGTCAGTGATGCACCTGTATTTCCCACCGCAAAGATAGAAACACGCCAAATATTTACCCAAACACATCTCAGACCACCATGCCCATAGGTTGCAAGGTGTGAAAATAAACTATTGGTGTAATATAGCAACAGGGTGTATAATAGGGTCTATAGTCTCAATTCAAATCTGACATTCAACTGGCACTAACGTTAGTATGTTAGCTAGCTACTTGCTAACGTTAGCTAGCACTCTGTTAAACTTAGTTCTTTCCCTGGTAACATAGCTAACTTGCCGCTAAGGTTATTAGTGTGTTAGCTCGGTGCTAACGTTAGCTAGCTCTCTGTTAAACTTAGTTCTCTCCCTGGTAACGCAGATAACTTGGCACTAACGTTAGTATGTTAGCTAGCTTGTTGCTAATGTTAGCTAGCTCTCTGTTAAACTTAGTTCTCTTCCTGGTAACCTAGCTAACTTGCTGCTAACGTTATTAGTATGTTAGCTAGCTTGGTGCTAACATTAGCTAGCTCTCTGTTAAACTTAGTTCTCTCCCTGATAAAGTAGCTAACTTGCTGCTAACGTTATTAGTATGTTAGCTAGCTTGGTGCTAATGTTAGCTAGCTCTCTGTTAAACTTAGTTCTCTTCCTGGTAATGCAGATAACTTGCTGCTAACGTTAGTATGTTAGCTAGCTTGACGGTAACGTTCACAAGCTCTTTGTTAAACTTAGTTCTCTCCCTTGTAAAGTAGCTAACTTGCCACTAACTTTATTATTAAGTTAGCTAGCTTGATGCTAATGTTAGCAAGCCCTCTGCTGACCAAAGTTCTTTCCCAGATTAGATGTTTACAGGGGGTCACTGTACTTTCTGACCGTCTGAAAATGTAATACCTACAGCAAATTTACAGTAAATTTAAGACAATTTCAGACCTTAATTATCCGGATTTTAATGTAAGACATTTTAAGATTATTTACGTTTTTTTCAAGGACCCTCGGGATCCCTGAACTGAAGATCTTCTGCACATCTTGACTCCTCATGGATTAATTTGTGTCTTTTGTGATTACAGCTTTTGTACCTGCTGAAATCATCCTGTTTTATATCACATATTGCTAACTTTTTTAAATCAGTTGAAGGTCTGAAATGCAGTATATTAACAAATCTTGGTTCATACTGTTCATACTGCAATCAAATGAAAGTAAAAGGTTCGAGGTTGTGCATTATATTTATTCATGCTATACCGCCTCTCCCTCTTTTATTCTACAGTTTTTCATCACTTTGGAGAAATCGAACTCTACTTCTTTTATGTGTTTTTTTTTTAAAAAGCTTCCTGCCTATGCTAAGGAATTGCTCAAGGTTAACATATCTAAAGTATAAGCTTTATATATTTAGCTCTAACAAAACCTGGCTTTATAATATTGAAAGCATTGTGAAATACAGTTCCAGAGTTCTACATGCGGATTCAAAGGAGAACAGTTTGAAAAGAAGTTCAGTGTGTTTCTTGAATGAATCGTGGTCAAGGTCGAGCTGGTAATTTGGTGTATGGAAATATCTCTCAGTCCGAGACTATTCTGCCCATTCAGAGCGCTCTCCAGCCGAGCAGAGCCAGGTGGGTGCTCTTCCTCCGGCGGACGTAATTGTTTCATTTTGCAGGGAAGGTGGAAAAGGAAAGAAATTAAATGGAGCTGAAAACCTCCGCCTCACGCTCGTCCTCGTCCCGGCGCTCGCTGCTGAATCTCAGACTCGTTACATTGTGCTCACTTTGTGTCCCAACTTGTGACTCTTTTTCCCCTTTAATAGAGCTGCCTTTGCCTGCTGTTCCATTATCTCCTGATATCATTTAATCTTTTTCTCCGATACTATTATCTTCCGCTACCAAAATAGAAGCCTGTTACATATTTAATCACAGCTTTTACACTCACTCTCCCCATCAGACCGGTGCTGCATTATTTCCTCCACCATTCTGTTACAGAGCATATCTTATTCTCCTTCTATTCCAACCAATATCTGACTCACATGTTCACTTCTTCCTTCATTCAATCACTTATTTTATTCACTAAAACTGAAAAATGCCCACTCAATTCAGCACAAGGCAGAATTCAGCAGAAGAATTTAGCCTTCATGAGCAGCCATAATTGTGAAGAAGGAAAAATCAGAAAAACATACCGTATTATAAGGCGTATTATCAATGAACGTCTATTTTCATACATAAGGAGCACTGGATTATAAGGTGCATTAAGCAACACTAGTTAGGATGTCTACATTGAAGTGAACAAGGTTGTCGCCATGTTTTCCTTCTTATAGAAATAAAAAATAAAATAAAAAATATATTTATATATTTTATATTTTTTATATATAAAAATATATATATTTTAAAGTGAAACGAGTGCTGGATATTAATCTACGCAGATTTCGCTCCTGAAAGCTGTTTGTTTGGGTGAGTAAAGCACTTCCGTTTATTTACAGTAAGCTCAAATTAAGCTTAAAAATGGTTTCAGTGAAGTTTCTCCAGCACTAAGGCTGGGTGCAGCAGCGGAACCTAAATGCTGCCCGATAGCGCTAGACTGAGGAACCCAGAGATTTCGGGTAAGGCAGGGCACTATCAGTTAGCGGTTCGTTCCAAATAGCTTGTTTTAACACGGCAAACATGTAGACTACAGTATGATATATTCACCTTTAAACGATGAAAGAGATAGCACTTAGCGTGGTTAGCCGCTAATGCTAATGCTGCTCCAGCAGTGCTAGCTGGGGTTAACAGCAGGCTACAAGCTGATAATACTCACTTCTGAGCGGTGAAAGAGCTAGTGCTTAGCGTTTAGCAGCTAATGCTAATACTGCTCTAGTTTTGGTGTTGGAGAACTAAACTGAAACTCCTGTATAACTCTGTACTTCAGCGGAGTGACTTTACTGCTCCTTAATACCTGACTGGTTAAATTTATACACAAGGTGCACCAGATTATAAGGTGCTGATGATTTTTGGGAAAATTAAAGGATTTTAAGTGCACTCTAAAAAAAACTTTTCCAGCCTTTTGTAGACCTGCCCAAACTGCTGCCATCAAGTTTTAAATGAGGTAATATTTTTCTTATATGAGTTTATATGCTGTGTCCTACTGAGAATATAGATCTTTAGATTTAAACACCATTGAGTGTATGTGTGTTGTAATATTGATTATAATCTGTGTTTGTGGAGGTGACAGTAGTGCATAAATCAAGTAGCCCCTCCCATCTCAGTCATTTATGCTAAGATTTCTTATCCTGTGTGAACTCCTAATAATTTTTTTTCAAGAAAAAAATACCCTACACTACCTCACCTCTCTATGTAAAACGAATCCCTTGCGGATAGGGCTTATGTGTTAATTGAGTTTTAATAAAAAGAAACTTTAGAATTCCATTGAATTAGACATTCATGAACACAATATTACAGATGAGAATAAAAAAACACAGCACTGTTGTTACTCCTAATAACTTACTTCTTGTAGAGCAGGATGGCGATGACGATGCAGATGATGAAGATCACGGCCAGGACCGGCCCTACAACCCAGATGAGGCCGTCCCCAGCATCCAGAGGCTGGGGGTCCGAGTCGGGAGCGATGACCGGGTCACTGTAAGGACTGGCCACAAACATCTTCTGAACACACAAATACAGCAGTGTTACACACAGCACAGCATCATCACCACCTATATACAGCTCTAGAAAAAATAAAGAGATCATTTCAATTTCTGAATCAGTTTCTCTGATTTTGCTATTTAAAGGTATATGCTTGAGTAAAATGAACATTTTTGTTTTATTATATAAACTACAGAGAACATTTCTCCCAAATTTTAAATAAAAATATTGTCATTTAGAGCATTCATATTCATAAAGCTTTAAGAGTTCAGAAATCAATATTTGGTGGAATAATCCTGGTCTGGTTTTTAATCACAGTTTTTTTCATGCATCTTGGCATCATGTTCTCCTCCACCAGTCTTACACACTGCTTTTGGATAACTTTATGCTGCTTTACTCCTGATGCAAAAATTCAAGCAGTTCAGTTTGGTTTGATGGCTTGTGATCGTCGATCTTCCTCTTGATTATATTTTAGAGGTTTTCAATTTGGTAAAATCAAAGAAACTCATCATTTTAAGTAATCTCTTATTTTTTTCCAGAGCTGTGTATACATCTATAGATAGATCATACAGACCTATTTACTTAGTGAGGTGTTGTCTGCAGGGTTTTTGCACTATTTTAAAAGTCAAATTAAATGCTTTTTAAGATCTTGCAGCTAATGCTAGGTAGCTCTCCGCTGACATAAGTTCTCTTCCTAGTAACATTAGCTACCTCCCCGCTAAGGTTAGTATGTTAGTTAGCTTGCTGCTAATGCTAGGTAGCTCTCCGCTAACATAAGTTCTGTCCCTAGTAACATTAGCTACCTTGCCGCTAAGGTTAGTATGTTAGCTAGCTTGCTGCCAGTGTTGGGAAGGTTACTTTTAAAATGTAATCCCTTACAGATTACTGATTACATCACTCAAAATGTAATTTGTAACGTAATCAGTTACATTACTTCAAGTGAGTAACGTAATCTGATTACTTTGGATTACTTACAATATTGTCATTTTTTTAAGCCTGAATGAATATAGCAACCACATATTGCATATTATCCTTTTATTTTTCTTTCCAGTTAACAAATAGATAAACAAATAAAAAAGCCTTTTCAATCACTCTATAAAAATACTTATGAAACCATTTCATCAAACAATTTTATGAAACACTTCTATAAATTGATGATAAAACCATTAAAAAACATAAAAAACCAAACAATGTAACAACAACTGTAAGCTATCTACTTGCAGGTTTGCCACCAGTGTTAATTTTGACAACAAATTTTGATTTAGTCTTTTAGATTTAGTTTTGTGATGAAAATAGCATTTAGTTTTAGTCACAATTCAGTAATTTAGTCGACTTAGTTTTAGTCAACTTAATGTCATAAGAATATAGTCTACTAAAATTACAGTAAATTTAGTCGACTAAAATGTAAAGGGTGTAAATGTAAATGCTTTTTTCATCAGTTCCCTTGAATTATTAACTATACACTTATACGAAATGAAACGTTTAATAACCAATTGAGTAATATTGTTAATGTTTGAATGTGAAATATATTTATATATGATTTAATGTATATTATTATTATTATTGTAGGTGTGTGACTATATATATTTTACATTTAAAATTTTGCTCTAGAAATCAGGTCATAAAACAACTGAATAGTTAAATTATAGTTTGAACAGAGCTGTAGATGCAAAAACAGCTTTTAAATGATCTAGTTTTATCTCCAGCAGTAACCCAGCACACCTACTGGAGCTACAGTCTATAAATGAACACACATTCACACACTGTCCTGTAGAGATGCTCTCAGGATGTACTGAGAGACTTCATGAGTTAAAGTGAGAAAAGTGAGAAAGTGCTGTAAGGAACTTTACACAGACTTTTGGGTTCATAGATTCACTTATTTTATTGTTTTATTTTGGATATATTATTGAGTTCCTTTCTGACCTGCTGCTGATTTAACACTAGCTATATCTTTCCCACTGTGAGACTAAACAGATGATCTGATCTTAATGAGTGAGTTCTGTATCAGTTCTGTGTTTTAGTGCACTGCCGAGTTAAACACCCCATCAGCTCATGAAATAACATCAGTATTAAAACGCTGATCTCTGCATGGAGATCTGTGGGACTCTGGTCTGCAGAAGCTGAAAGATTAGTGGTGTTTTTACCGGAGATGGAGTCGCTCCACACGGTTTACACGTTATCTTGTTTTTTGCGACGTCAAAGGAGAAATATATCGCCCCTCTCTCTCTCCCTGCTGAACACTGTCGAGTTAACTTCCAGTCGAGCTCCGTAACGACAGTTTAATTCCCGGGTTTGTAACTGAGCGCGCGACGCTACTGCAGGAAAAACAGGTACTGATTGGATGAGTACCCCGCTTGTCCCGCCTCTCCACCTTCGCTAAAGTAGCAGTGATTGGATCTCTTCCTAACTGGTCACTACCTTTCACAGAACTAAATCAGTTCTGATTGGATTTCGTCCCTGCCAAACATTTTCGTCTCGTTTTTATTCGTTGACCAAAATGTCAATTAATTTCGTCTCGTTGTGTGTGCGGAGCCGCTGTCTGCCCCTCCTCCCTGTGTGTGTGTGTGTGTGTGTGTGCGCAGCGAGACGGGAGAAGGGGCAGACAGTTCAGTCATATCAGAGCGATTCACCGCAAAATGTTATTTGCGTTTTGTCAGTGTTGGAAGAGCAAAAAAATAGGAAAGTACCGCAATGTAATCCTTTAATTTTAGCAGAGTAACTGTAATCTGATTACCACTTACTGAAGCAGTAACTGTAACGGATTACAGTTACTTATAATTTGTAATCTGATTACGTAACGCCGTTACATGTAATCCGTTACTTCCCAACACTGCTTGCTGCTAATGCTAGGTAGCTCTCTGTTAACATAAGTTCTCTCCCTAGTAACATTAGCTACCTCGCCGCTAAGGTTAGTATGTTAGCTAGCTTGCTGCTGATGCTAGGTAGCTCTCTGTTAACATAAATTCTCTCCCTAGTAACATTAGCTACCTCGCCGCTAAGGTTAGTATGTTAGCTAGCTTGCTGCTGATGCTAGGTAGCTCTCTGTTAACATAAGTTCTCTCCCTAGTAACATTAGCTACCTCGCCGCTAAGGTTAGTTTGTTAGCTAGCTTGCTGCTAATGCTAGGTAGCTCTCTGTTAACATAAATTCTCTCCCTAGTAACATTAGCTACCTCGCCGCTAAGGTTAGTTTGTTAGCTAGCTTGCTGCTAATGCTAGGTAGCTCTCTGTTAACATAAATTCTCTCCCTAGTAACATTAGATACCTCGCTGCTAAGGTTAGTATCCGCTAACCTTAGTTATCTCCTGGCAACGTAGCTAACAATGGGAGTTGTGTACTGGGAATACACCATAGAAGTCAGTAGTACCGCCCACAGTGGACGGCACTGTATAATGTGTGGTACTGATGGTGATCAGCGGCTTCTGACTAAGAAATGAGACACAACCAGTAGCGTATTTTTCGCACTATGAGGTCAATAAATCAATAAAATGTCTATTTTCTGGTCTATTTTCACACATAACATAAGGTGCACCGGATTATAAGGCGCATTTTAAGATACACTATAGAGAACTTCTAATTCAGCAGGTCTTGCTGCTGGGTACTGGTGAGGGAATAGCTAACTAACTTAAGTAAAGCTAAGATAAGTAATAAAAAAATATATATTTTTAAAGTGAAACGACTGCTGGATGTTAATGTACACAGATTGTTCTCATTTGAGTGAGTAAAGCCCTTCTGGTTATTTACAGTAAGCTTAGATTCCTCAATTTCTTCAGCACTAGGCTGGAACATTAGCATTAGGGGCTAACTGCTCCAGCAGTGCTAGTTGGGGGTTAGCAGCAGGCTAAAGGCTGATAATACTCCCCACAGGGAAATAGTAGTTAATGCTAATGCTAAAAATATGTTACATAGTGTATCACTATACACACAGCATCACATCCTACACACACACATGAATTCAGTAAGCTCAGCCTCCTTACCCCGGTGGTGGAGTTCAGCTCTGCTAGGATGAAGAAGACGTACTCCTGGCCCGGCTCCAGCGCCCGATTATCGAACCCGCCGTAGTCCAGCTGGTCCCCGAGGGCGAAGAACGCGGGGAGGCTGGAGGGGGTGAAGCGGGCGGTGATGTAAGCCCGGCGCAGGTCCACCTGCCTCTGCCGAGGGTCTCGCTGCTTCTGACTGATGTCCTTCAACAGCTGAGAAAAGAACTTATAACATTATAACCAGTTTATCACCAGTTTATCAAACGACACTAGTTTTATTTTACCTAGTTTAATTATAGCAACTGAATCTCTTATAATAGTTAATAAATCATTCCTAGCAGATACAGCATCCTTATACACAGCCTGGCCCAAAATAAAAGTAAATGATGTGGGGTTGATGCTGCAGTTGGTCTGCAGGTTTAGGTTCAGCAACAGTATGTGTTGACAGAATGAGGTCAGCTGACTATATTCAGCTTACCTGAATATACTGAATATAGACCAGGTTATTATATCAATGGATTCTTTCTTCCCTGATGATTACAAACATATTCCAAGATGATAAAATCAGGATGTATGGGTCTGGAATTGTAAAAGAGTGATTCAGGGAGCACGAGATCATCATTTTCACACATGGATTGTTCACCAGAGAGTCCAGAGTCCTTAACCTCATTAAGAATCTTTGGGATGTGCTGGATGGAGAAGGCTTTGTGGAGCGGTCAGACTCTACCATCATCAATGCTGCAAATTTTTGTCAATCGCAGATTGATTTAGGGTAATTAAGGGTGTGACGGTATGTTTTCGGTATGTTGAGAGTGCAAAAAATGCACCTTGTGCGGCTCAAAACGTGCAAAAGGCTTGAACTGATTCTCTTAATTAATCATGGATGTATTTTGGGCGTAACGTGCAATAAACAGTAATGCCAATAATCAGTGTGCCAGTTGTCATTTCCTTTAAGAGCCAGGTGTGCTCTGACTTTGGCGCATTGATATCTTAACAACGGAGGAGAGGAAATTTAGTGGATACACTTTTTTTTTCTTTCTTGGACGTGGTTGTGAGGTCTTGTATGACCTTTTAGATGAGCTGTTGCTGCACTTTTGGGGTAATGTTGGTCGGCCGCCCACTCCTGGGAAGGTTCCCCACTTTTTTGCTATTTGTTATTTGTGGTTAATGGCTCTCACTGTGGTTCACTGGAGTCTCAAAACTTTAGAAAGGACTTTATTATCTTTTCCAGACTGATAGATCTTAATTATTTTCTTTCTCATTTGTTCCTGAATTTTGCAGGTTCTATTTAATAAGTGATTTCTTGGTTGAAAACAGGTGAGGCAGTAATCAGGCCTGGGTGTGACTAGAGATATTAAGCTCAGGTGTGATAAACCACCGTTTAGTTTCTCCCTTGTTAATAAAAACCTTTAACTAAAAGCTTCATTTTGTGTTTACTAATAATTAAATTCGATAGATTTAAGAGTGACAAACATGATAAGAATAAGAAATCATGAAGGGGCAATTTTGTTTTACACCACAGTACATATATACAGAAAGACTCAAATTGTCTCAAATTGTAACTGAAAATAATCTTGAATTTCATCTATAAGCAATATAAACATGATTATAGCCTTCTGTCCATCTCTAGACTTCTTTTAGACACATTACTCTCATATGATGAGTGACGTAAGTGATCTGGACAGTCTGAAAGGTATCAGAAGTCGGACGCGGTGCATGTGTCTGATGGAAGTGTCGGAGTGAGAAATTTTCATTAATGATTTCATTACTCAAGTGAATCAGGGGATTCATGGAGATGTCAGCTTCCACACTCTCTCTCTCTTTCTCTCTCGCACTCTCTCTTTCTCTTCTCTTCAGGGGAGTAATTGATCTGTGACTGGCATTCAGCGAGTGAGTGAGTGTATGTGTGTGTGGGCGGAAGTTCATAGCTCGGTGTTGCGTCCGATCACGTCGTGTGCTGAAGCTAGCTCCAGACTGACAGCGCGAGCAGCGCTAACTCCCTCAGCACCCAGCTCTACAGCACTGCCAACCCAGTACTTATCTCTGCTGAGTGCCCTCATCACTCAGGTCCAACAAACCCACCCTGACACGGGATTTACACCCACCAGAGCTGCAACTGGAATTCAGCATATCAGAGGACTGAAGTCCACCTAATTATACTACAAGAACCTCAGAAAATGCGCAAATAAATATTGTCATAAAGGAGAAGTCTGTAGGTGAATTATTATTCTAATTTTCTGTACTAACTCATGAACTCTAGCGATGTTTCCACACCCAGTTTGCCAGGTGTAGGACACAATAGCTGGCAAACACAGCACACAGCAGCTTCTGCATCATCCTAAAAAGCTCTAGACAAAAGCTTAGAGCCCAGAAGGACTACAAGATGGATGCCGAGCTGCTAATTTCTTCTGAACAGGTTGGTTGAGTTTACTGAGGGTTAGCTAAACTAAGCTAATGTTAGCACTAGTGTCTCACTGTTGCTGATCTCGGATTGTTAAGCTTCTTTTAAGTTTAATCTCATCCCAGGCCTATTTTCACACTTAGGTTGCCAGGTATGGAACAAAACTGCTGGCAAACACAGCAAACTGTAGCCTCTGCATCCTCCTAAAAAGCTCTATCAGCAGAGATGGAGTAAAATGGAAGTAAATAAAGGCAATGCATTGGATAGATACATAAAGCTTAGAGCCCAGAAGGACTACAAGACAGATGCCGAGCTGCTAATTTTCTTCTGAACAGGTTAGAAAAGTTTACTGAGGGTAAGCTAAAGTTAGCTAATGTTAACACCAATGTCTCACTGTTGCTGTAATATCGCAGGTAATACATTTGGAGTTCACTGTTATTCAATCCTAAATTAAAATTTTCATCAGTCCTATTTCCTCAACCAGGTTGCCAGGTATAGAACAAAACTTATGGCAAACACAGCGAACTATATTATCTGCATCCTTCTAAAAAGCTCTAGACAAAAACGTAGAGCCCAGAAGAACTACAAGACAGATTCCGAGCTGCTAATTTTCTTCTGAACAGGTTAGTTGAGTTTACTTAGGGTTAGCTAAAGTTAGCACCAATGTCTCACTGTTGCTGTAATATCCCAAAGAATACAGTACTGTTATTCAATGCTAAATTTAATTTCTTTCCAGTCCTATTTCCACACCCTGGCTGCCAGGTATAGAACAAAACTGATGGCAAACACAGCGAAATGAAGTCTCTGTATCTATCTATATAGCTCTATGAGCAGAGACTCAACTAACCTGTTCAGAAGAAAAATAACAGCTCAGCCTCTGTCTTGTAGCCCTTCTGGGCTCTAAGCTTTCTGCGTCTATCAAACGCATTGCCATTATTTACTTCCGTTTTTCTCTGTCTCTGCTCATAGAGCTTTTTAGGAGGATACAGAGGCTGCAGTGTGCTGTGTTTGGCAGCTTTTGTGTTCTTTACCTGGCAACCTGGGTGTGGAAATAACACTGGGGAGTGAATAAAATTTTATAAAAGTGAACTCAAAATGTATTATCGGGATCAGCAACAATTTGATCGATGCAGAAAGCTTAGAGCCCAGAAGGACTACAAGACGGTTGTTGATCTGCTAATTACTTATGAACAGATTAGATGAGTTTACTGAGCGTTAGCTAAAGTTAGCTAATGTTAGTGCAAATGTCTCACTGTTGCTGTAAAATCCCAGGTAATACAGTTTGCTTGCAATTTAGGTGAAGCAAGCATGTGTTAAGCATTTTAATGTAGAATTGCTTAATTTTGCTGAGTTCAATGGTAACACTTTCTATGAATGTCATCTTTATTAGACGCTATAACAACATTAATAACATATTATAATGCATTCATAAGGCATTATAAACATGGCTATACATGTTTTTAAAAATGCATAACCCATTATAGCCATGTTTATTAAGCATTATGACCGGTGATCATAGTACATTATAAGCTGTGCTTATAATATATATGTTAAAATAGTATATATCTATCATTAATAATCTAGTCCTGCAATGAAAATCTGGCACTTTACTTAGAGCGCACAAAGACCTGTTATAATACATTATAATTGACTATAATTAATATTATATTCAAGACAATAATAATTTATGAGTGGTTAAAATATATTTATGGGATTATTAAGGGTGTGTTTATAAATTGGAAGCTTTTTTAGTCATGATAAAGTCTGCAAGCAGGGACTGAGTTTCTTGGTATTGATGTATAACATGTTATAAACACAGCTATTAATGCATTATAATCACAGTTCATGATGCATAGTAAACATTGCTATAATGAATTATACATTTAAATAAATATGTATAGCCATGTTTTCAATGTCTTATGACTGCATTATAATGTGTTATGAGTATGTTTATAGAGTCTTATAGAGATGACATTTAAAGAAAGTGTTACCAAAAAACTCAAATAAATAACAATAAAAATATGATTTATTGTACAGTCCTGATACCCACTAACTAAAGATCTTGTGAAAGTCATCCCAGAGGCTTATGAGGTAACAGTGTTCTTATAGCTCACCCCCTCCAAGTCCATTTCATCAGGGCTCTTCAGGTGCCGAGTGACTCCCCTGGTTCTTTTTAGAGGAACCACCACCACATAGATATTCCTGCCAATACACAGAAAGAGAAAGAGAGAGAGAAGGAGAGAGAGAGAAGGGGAGAGAAGCAGAGAGAGAGAGATTGTTAGGTGGCTCTTCAGGCCTTTCATTAGCCAGGCCTGCAGCAGAGTTATGGAGGCTGCTAATGAATGTTTTCAGCACTGAGCTCCCTGAGGAGCCGCAGGAACATAATAGCAGGTTCCAGCCCGCGGACATCAGCAGCACACCGGCACATACAGGTGAATTTAATGTAATATTACACTTTTTACTCAACATACCAATTTGTCATCAGGCAAACCCTCATTTAGCGGCTGAAGATAAGTACTGTGAAATCAGACCATCAGACCAATGGGCTTCCCCATTGGTCTGAATTACTGACTGGAATATGACAGATATACATTCCCTTTAAAAATATTAGAATAGTAAGATTCCTTTTTCCTATTTCTGCTGTGGGTTTGATATTAACCCTTGTGTGGTGTTCATACTTTTGTTACTCGTTTACTTTGTTACTTGTATTTAATTCAGCAAAATTAAGCAATTCTACATTAAAATGCTTTACACATGCTTGCTTCACCTAAATTGCAAGCAATATAAACAGCTTACATGGTTAATATTTGCCCTTTACCTTTCTTATATTACATTTCTTTCAAAAAGTGCTACTCTTTTTTAATTAGTTTTTTAATAAAATGTAAAAGAAAATGAATTAAACTCAAGATATGAGTAGAAAATTTGTTTAGTTTCAAATTTACAAATAAAGCAATGTTTATTAGCCCTTGGCCAAACATACTGTATGTAATATAAATGTTGGGGGGGGGGGGGGGGGTGTACAGTGTGTGTTTATCGAAAATGTGTTTTGATATATGTTTTTTTTACAAAAAATGAGCCAAAGCCAATGAGTTTGAGTTAGAAAAAATATTTTTTTTGTATCATTTGATGAAAAATGAAAACGGGTTCCACAGACAAGAACACCACACAAGGGTTAAAAGATGAACCTAAAGACTAAAGATCAACATTTCAGCTTTCATTTCCAGTTTTTTATACCTGCATTTGATGCACATTTATATAAATATTGTTATGTAAAATATTGTTCATAGCTATAGCCCTAATATAGTAATAACCCTAGTATAGTAATGTCCTGAAGAAGAAAGTCATCACTGGTGTACTAAATAACAGGTGATGAACAGGTAGACCAAAACAGACAGATTTTCTTAACAGAAACATTGCAAGTTCTGCAAATAAGGCCCTAAAACAACTGTTAGTAACATCAGCAACAACCTCTAGAGGGCAGGAGTGAAGGAATCACAATCTGTTCACAGAAGAAAAACTTCATGAACTAAAGTAAAGAGGCTTCACCAGAAGATTAGCGAATTGAACAGGAAGACCGAGCTGGAATTTGTTCCACCCCTTCAACTGCTACTCAGCTGTATATTTTCCCATACTAGTGATGCCACAACACAAGGAGGGTAAGGACTAGCACACGCCTCCTCCAACACACATGAATCAGACTCTGCCTCTTTTCAAACATTTCAGAGAAGCATCACAGCAAACTCGGAGGAAAGCACAGCGACTCAGTTCTTATACATCAGCTCACAGACGCAGTCTTGTGCTGATCCACATCACCCTTTGGAGTGATGAGGGGAAAGAGCACCATCTACTGTACCCACCCAGAGAGAGCAAGACCAAATGTGCTCTCTCAGGGCTCTGGCAGCTGAAGGCAAGCTGCAAGACCGGGATTCGAACCAAAGATCTCATAAACATAGTTTAGAACGTGAAATGAAACGACAATCCCATGGGATAAAACATCACCTGAAACACTTCATCACTTGATAATTTCTGTGTCAGTTCAAACAGTTGTAAAAAAATAGAAAGGCAACTTTACAAAGTGGCAAATACTTTTACTTGCTTTTTCAGATATTGGGTTGTACATTATTCAAGAACATAAGTTCTGGACAATTTCCTTAACTTTTCAATTTTCAGAACAGAACCATTTCCATTCTGAGGCAATCATGTGTGCAATTTCTTTGTATAAAGGAAACAAAAAAAGGACAGAATTCATTCAAACTGTAGTCTAATTTATTACTTATTCTTCTTTCTGTGATATTTATAACCCCCCTATGTTGATTAAGGAGGGGAATTGAGGTCAGGAGCCCCCTATCACTTTCAACCCAGTGTTGTTTTCTAAGATACTAAAGCTTTTGATTTCCAACTGAAATTGAATGTCTGTCTGATTGCAAAGACTCCAACATCTTTTTGAAGTCAGATTGAAGACTGGTGCCTCCGGGGTAGAGTGAACTCACTGCTGTGACCGGCTGGAGGAGTGCAGCTCTGAATCAATCTGCTAATGAATAAATGATTCATTGACTGATTCATTCAATTACATCTGCTTGTCCAATTCAAGCACTGTTTTTCTGTTTTTTCTTGTCATACCCCTTGAACTTTTTCACATTCTGTCCCTTTTAAACCCACAAACTTTGACCTAAATCTATTTTATTGAGATTTTAAGTGATAGATCAACACAAGGCAGCACATAATTGTGAAGTGGAACAAAAATAATACAAGGTTTTAAAAAATTTAATCAAATAAAAAGCTGAAAAGTTATGTACAAAAGTATTCAGCCCATCTACAGGGGTTGGACAATGAAACTGAAACACCTGGTTTATTTATTGTCCTGAAGGACAGTTCTGGTGGAAACAGTAGAGTTGAGGTGCACATTGAATTCTGCCGTGATTTAATGAGCCGTGGTTTTATGTTTTTTTTTGATACAATCCGGGTTAGCACCTGAACATCCCTTTCAGACAGCTTCCTCTTACAGCGTCCACAGTTAATCCTGTTGGATGTGGTTGGTTCTTCTTGGTGGTATGCTGACATTACCCTGGATACCGTGGCTCTTGATGCATCACAAAGACTTGCTGTCTTGGTCACAGATGCTCCAGCAAGACGTGCACCAACAATTTCCTCTTTTGAACTCTGGTATGTCACCCATAATGTTGTGTGCATTGCAATATTGTGAACAAAACTGTGCTCTTACTCTGCTAATTGAACCAATGCAATGTGCAATTAATGAAGACTGACCACCAGGCTGATAACAGAACAGAACAAACATGCCTAGAGTCTTCATACTAAATCACTGTGTATCTGGTGAGCTTCATTACAGTCTGTGGTCAAGATCACAGTGCATCAGACCCAAACATAGAACCCAATCAGAGCGAGCAGATTCATTCTCAGCCTGTTTAAATACAATCAATGACTGCGTGATTAATCTCAGCAGGTCATTAACAAACGAATGAACGAACAAACTCTCGCTGGATTAAATCAGCTGTATTGAACTAGAGACGGCAAAACGCTAAACCAGGTGATGCTGCCGCCATTCAGGACCTTGTTTACAGGGTCAGGTGGTCAGTAACGTGAGTGCCCTCCCCTCCCCCTATATGCACTGTGATGGAGGGCATCTGTGATTTTAACTGCTCAGCTCAGCTCAACAGGCAGGAAGTCGAGCGCAATACACACTGAGCCGAAGTCTGAATTATTAACATGGCAGGAACTGAACAAATCCTTACCGCGCTTGCATGTGTGTGTGTGGGTGTAGCGGTGTGTGTGGGGCTATGCATGACTGATATATGTGTGGGCATATGTGTGTGTGAGTTCCAATGCCCTTGAGTGTGTGTGTGTGTGTGTCAGTGTGTTCACGTGTTTGTATGAGGTGGACAGCATGTGTGTGTGTGTGTGTGTGTGTGTGTGTGAGTGGTTTGCATGCATGTGCTTGAGTGTCCTTGAACGTGAGCTGAAATGTTGGTGTGCAAGGATTTGACAAGGATTGTGGGTATAAATCTGAATCTGGCGTAAGCTCTGAAAAAAATACAATACATATAAATGTATACAGGTCTTACCAAATTGAAACCTCTGGAATATAATCAAGATGAGAAGATGGATGATCACAAACTATCAAACCAAACTGAACTGCTTGAATTTTTGCACCAGGAGTAAAGGCATAAAGTTATCCAAAAGCAGTGTGTAAGACTGGTGGAGGAGAACATGATGCCAAGATACAAAAACTGTGATTAAAAACCAGGGTTATTCCACCAAATATTGATTTCTGAATTCTTAAAACTTTATGAATATGAACTTGTATGAACTTTGCATTATTTAAGGTCTGAAAGCTCTGCATCTTTTTTGTTATTTCAGCCATTTCTCATTTTCTGCAAATAAATGCTCTAAATGACAATATTTTTATTTGGAATTTATTTTATTTGGAAAATGTTGTCCGTAGTTTATAGAATAAAACAACAATGTTCATTTTACTCAAATATAAACCTATAAATAGCAAAATTAGAGAAACTGATTCAGGAAATAAGTGGTCTCCTAATTTTTTTCAGAGCTTTATATGTATACTACTGGTCAAAAGTTTTAGAACACCCCTATATTTTAGTAGAGCACTTCACATATTAGATGTGTCACAGTCCAATGGTAATCTGAGCTAAAGGTGTTGTTGCCATGTGGGTCAGCCAGACGTCTTCTTGTGTGAAGGTGTTTGAAGGTATTTGTTGCACTATAAGACGCACCGTATTATACAGTATATATTAGTGCACTATCAATAAATGTCTATTTTCAGGTCTATTTCCATACATAAGGCGCACCGGATTATAAGATGCATTAGGCGACACTAGTAAAGATGAGCAAGGAATTAAACAAGGTTGTCGCCATGTTTTCCTTCTAATGGGGAAGCTGAGGGAAACGCCTAAATAAAAATAAAATAACATTTTCTTTTAAAGTGAAATGAGTGCTGGATGTTAATCAACTCAGATTTCTCTCCAGAAAACAGTTAATTTGGGTGATTAAAGCGCTTTTCTTTATTTACAGTAAGCTTAGATTTTCGATATTATATATGATGGAACTGGCCCTCATCAGGATCGCCCAAGAAAAGTAAGACCAGAA
Source organism: Astyanax mexicanus (assembly GCF_023375975.1). Classification (NCBI taxonomy): domain Eukaryota; kingdom Metazoa; phylum Chordata; class Actinopteri; order Characiformes; family Acestrorhamphidae; genus Astyanax; species Astyanax mexicanus. Next base: position 27,455,694 of record NC_064411.1, read on the forward strand.
ATTATCTTGGTTTGTTTAACACTTCTAAGTTACTACATGATTCCTTATTTGTTCCTTTATAGTCTTGATGACTTCAGTATTCAATAACAAAAATGCCCATATCAGAGCATCCTTAGTTCTTATGCAAATCTCTACATCCATACCTCCTGCTACGTGATAGGCTATATTCATACTGCCTTCCATCTGTAGGTCTAATGACGAAGGTCTTACTCATACGCCTTGCATAACTCAACGTGTTTGTGTTGATGCGTTAATATAACTCTCCTCCCTACGCAAAATCTGCCGCAATACACTGACATCGCAATAAATACGTAAATGTAGATTATAACGATTGCATTAGTGTGTGTGTGGTGTAAATATTTTTCAGGATATGGATGGATTTGTTTGTGGTGTGAATGCATCTCAGGCCTCTTCCTAAAGTGGTTTTAGTGCTTGGATTTGTTTTGTTTTCAAAGCGACTTGCATATGTTTACGTAAATATTAACTAAATGTATGACTTGCCATTATTCAGATATAATCCTGATAGTTAACACAAACTATGTAAGTAAGTGTAAACACAGTCTAAGTATCGTATTTTTCTCACTATAAGGCGCACTTACAGGCACCTTATGTAAGAATTTTACCAGTGTGTATACTGGAATGTAGCCTGCTGCTAACCCAGGTTAGCACTGCTGGAGCAGCATTAGCATTAGTTGCTAACCGTGGAAAGTGCTAGCTCTTTCCTCGTTCAAAGGTGAGTATATCGGCCTGTAGCCTGCAGATAACCTCGGCTAGCACTGTTGGAGCAGCATTAGCCTTAACTGCTAACCATGCTAAGCTCTAGATCTTTCGCCATTTAGAGGTGAGTATTATTGGCCTGTAGCCTGCTGCTAACCCTTTAATAGCACTGCTGAAGCAACACTATCATTAGCCGCTAACCACAGCACTAAGCGCTATCTCTTTTGCTATTCAGAGGTGAGTGTTATCGGGCTATAGCCTGCAGCTAACCTCAGCTAGCACTGCTGGAGCAGCATTAGCATTAGCCACTAACCACGCCAAGCCACGTAGTGGTGAGTATTATCGGCCTGTAGCCTGTTGCTAACCTCGGCTAGCACTGCTGGACTAGCACTTGTTTGACTTGTCTGACTCACCTGAAATGTTTTGTTTATTTATTTTTTTTAGATTTACAGTTTTGTTTACTTAACTTAGCTTAGCTTTACAGGTCTGCTTAATTTAAAAGGAAAACATGGCGACACCCCTGTTCCTTACTAGTGTCGCATAAAAACACTTTATAATCCGGTTCACTTTATGTATAAAAATAGACCAGAAAATAGACGTTCTTTGAGAGTGCGCTTTTTATAATCCAAAAAATACTATACATTATCAGATAAGTGCTCAAAAACTGCTGTACTAGACTGTAGTATTAGATTTTAAAAACCAGTGATAAAGCTCAGAAGTGGCTCATGAGTCAAAATATTTGTCGCCCTTTAATTATAGAAACACCCATATATACTCATAAATGTGTGTGTAAAAGTGTGTGTATTTGTGTATTTTCTCTGCACTCACCTCACAGTGGTCTTGGTGTCCAGTGAGGGCAGTATAATAGTGATGGTGGTCTCGGTGTCTCGGGTGTGGTCGATCTCGGGCCGGGCGATGACGATTGGTGGAGAGGTTTTGGCGTGGATGCGGTGCCTCAGGCCTCCCATGTTGCCCTCAGGGCTGGTGATTTTAAAGTCGTAGCTGGTATCCGGCGCCAGGTTGGGGATGACAGCCTTCCTCAAGTGAGCGTCCACCTCCATCTTCTGCCGGTTATACTCCACCTGGAAATATATTCACATTGCATATTATTAATATATATTGTGTTATTAGCATAAATATGTAGATCATCAGAAATAAGTGTTTTTCATCAGTGCGCTTTTTTATAATCCAGTGCACCTTATTTAAGAGCAGTAAAGCAAGTTTTAGTATAGTTCTCCAGCAGTATTAGCATTAGCCGCTAAACGAGCCGAGTATATCGGCCTGTAGCCTGCTGCTAACCCTGGCTAGCACTGCTGGAGCAGTATTAGCATTAGCTGCTTGCTCTTTCGTCGTTTAGAGGTGAATATATGGGATCCAATAATGGTTGGGTTTGAGAATGGCAGCATCAACTCAACCTTTAGTGCAACACATTGTCCCCACTTGCTGATCTGGGGAGCCACCTTGTTTGACACTCATATAAGTCACCCCTAGTAGTGTTTTTGAGGACATTAAACAAAATGTGCAGGACTTCCTGCGGCCACATATGTTGCCTCTCATGGGAGGGCTTCAAACTCACAATTTTCAGCAGGATAATGCTCACCCACACATGTCTTCAACAGACAATTTGCAACATTTCCTGGACTGCGCATTCACAGAATTTATTGCCAATTAATTTTGCTCTATTATCGTAATCACTTACATTTATTATCATTCTTACATTAACACACACAATTTTCAATGATGCTGCCTTTCTTAAACCCTATCCGGATGGGATTAGCTTCTCAGGGGGACGTCTATGAAAAATATTTAAAAATATTTCATTGCATCCGGACTTCAATTGAAAAAAAGGAGGACCAGTGAGTTTTTTTGGCTTTCTCGGTCACATGACATCAAATCATCACATGATATCATGTTTTGTACACGGAACATGATGGCGGCATCTAAGCGCTCTAAAAGACACTGGAGCAGAGAAGAGACATCTCTTATTATCCAGCTATCTGGAGATTAACTTATTTTCTACATTGATTAATTTGTTCAGTAGTTCCTCCATTTCCACTCGCTGTTGTGTTTACGTGGATCTACGTGGAAACAAGCACCCACGGTGCGTAGCAGTGGACAAATAGCTGTTTTATTAAACGCGAGGTGATGAAACTCAGAGATATGCGTCTGGACTGGACTAAAATGACCGGAGGACCTCGGAGCTCAGTAAAAATCAGTAGATAATTCAGCCTGTAATTTTCTCAGAGGACGTCTGAGAAAAAAACACATACATGGTCGTTCCGGACAGGAATAAAATCACAGAGGCCCACCATAAAAGAGAAAATTACCCCAGAACCCCCTGAGAAACAGTAGCTCAACTGGGCAAAACTTAAATTTTTATTTTGATTCTGTTGTAGAGGCATGTCTAGGCAGCAATCTCTCACCAAGAGGTACAGTAACCAAAAGCAGCCTTGGAAAACCTATTTATAAGGCAGCATGTTTACGCCCTTTTGTGGCAGGACACAGTATGTATTTTTTTTTAGTCACAGAGGGTATCTTATATTAAAGTAAATCTTTGAATAGTTGTTTCTTCCACTGTATGTTTTTTATACAGAAGACAGGAACTACGATATCTTGTGCTAAGTGAAATTTTCTATAAAATTGACAAAAACATGTTTTTACACCCTTTTGGACTAAAGTATAGTACAAACCTTTTTCCTGCTTGTGTTAAAGCCCAGAGAAAAAAGTGGACTGCATAGTTTGACTAATTAAGCACTTCTATAATCAGAGCCTATAATATTAAACTGCCTGTGGGCAAGACAGAAAAAGACAACTTCACTAAAATAAAAAAAGGTGGTAACCTGAATATGATCACAGCCCCTGCTATAAATTGGCCACCACTAATGTGTTCTGTTTTCCCGAAAGATTATATTATTAACTAGACTGGAGTGATGAAAATTGCATACTGGTGCATAAAGATAATGTATAATAGAGCAAACAACTGTCTCCCATTGGCAGAATTTCACTGATTTATGAGTCCAAACAGAACAGCGTCAGACGGGACAGAACTGCTATTACTCCCTCGTGGAATGTGAAAATTTACAGCAGCTGCAGCAGGACTGCAGAAACCACAGATACACTAATATGGGTTTATGATCATTTACATTTTAAATATATACAGAATTTACAGATAATATACACAGAAACTAGTATCATAAACCATTACTTTTGGCATGTCCCATGGAAGCTAAAGCTAAAACACTGCACTGACCTGTACAAAATATATATGGCATCCCCTGTATTGAACATAGACGTTATTGTTTGCATGGAAAATTCTAGCCAGATGCCGCCGGTCACCATCATTACCATCTACTGCACTGCACTGTCCACTGTGGGTGGTAATATTTTGCCGTATTGCTATCTTGGCAACGGAAAACACAGGTGCACCACTGACTGATTAAAACCCTGACAGCAGTCAACAGTCATATGTTTATTGATATCTTGGCAGTGCAGGTGCACCTTACATCCCCGCTCGCTACACACACACACACACACACACACACATGGACAAAAAATAAAATAACATTGCTGTTCCTGTAAATGACCTGCTCACGCTCCTTCACAGTGTGTCAGTTTCCTCTGCTAAGAAGCGCAGAAGCACTGCACCATTAAAATACCAATCCGCCAAAGTCAGAGCGCACCTGCCTCTTAAAGGGAATGACAACTGACACACTGATTGTTTTTTTTTTTTCATGTTACATTCAAACTACACTCCCATGATTATTTAAAATAATCAGTACATGACTTTGCGCGTTTCGAGCAACGCAAGGTGTACTTTTCCTGTCTTTATGATAGCAAAAACACACTGACACTTCCTAAATCAAGCTGCATGGTTGATGCGTTCGCCTGTAGATACCTAAAATAGTGTTCTTGTAGTGTACTCAAAGCTTTATCCACATGTGTATGATTTTTAATAACTGATTCATAAAGACATTGATTAAAAATGAAACATTTTATATGTTTATATTATATACATTAGCTACTATGTGACGTGATGTGATGAGACTCACAGTAAAGCGGTAGGGGGAGCTGGTCTCTGGGAACTCCCACGTCAACAACACACTTGTCCTGGTTGCCAGATTGACCGAGAAGTTTCTTGGCACATCTGTGCACACACAAAGAGAGAGATAGAGGGAAAAAGAGAGAGAGAGAGAGTAAATTAGCCTCCATTAATCAAACGCTAACTGAGCTCACGTCAGTGTGAATAACAGAGAAATATGAGAGCTGCAGAGATCAGGGCAGAGTGGGCTCCAAGCTCTGGCGGGCAGCAGTGCAGGGAATTCTGGGAACAGAAGAAGGTGAGAGCATGACGGTAACAGTTGGTCGGATGCAGAGGGCCACATATGTCACGGTGGCGATGTTCCAGGGAGAGCTGGCCTAGATTCCTGCTGAAGGCTCTCTGAGAGAGGAGTCTGGAGCGGGGAAGAAGATGGACGTGGACAAAGAGTGGCGAGGCTGTGAAACTGTGCGTCAACGGAAAGATGCCAAATTCTAGATTAAAGCCACACAACACACTGGACTGGGGGATGGGAGGGGATGAGGGGGGTGATAAAGGAGTACTCCAGCACTTTTCATCATGCTATTGGTAAAAGAGATGCCCATTGGCTGATATTGTAAGATGATGAAAATGAAAGAAAAAAAAACTAAGGATGCACTGAATATTTGGCAACCAACATCATTCAGCCAATAATGCCAGTGGTTTGATCAGTTAAGTAAAAAAAAAAAAAAAGACTGAATAATTTATATCGAACAACCGTGTTCAATACATTTTTGTAGTCCTATAATTGTTTTTTTTTTCTATGAAAAGCAAAGAACAGTAAAAAAACAAATAGAATTTTGTTCAGTTTTAGTTTTCAGTCAAAAATCTTAATTTCTATTAAAATCTATAGAAAAAAGAATAAATAATAATAATAATAAATAAATAAAGGCCTGTTACAATTATGGACAATATTTATCTGACAATATTTGTACAGAATATAAACAATATTACTCATTATATTTGTGACAAACAAATAGAGTCTATTACCATCAATTATAAGATAAGTAGACTTTAAACAGTTTAAAACAGTTTATTTTCATATATTATTTTATGTTTTATTCAGTAAGAATATTTATTGTATTGTATAAACTCCAGTTACTAAAATATCCTATATTATGCTAATACTGTATACTATCATTATTTCACTTGTAAAAATGGTCTCATTCAGAAACATGAGTTATTGTGAGAGGCATATTTCTGTGTTTATTAAATTTAGAAATTGTAGTGTTGTAGGAAAAATATATATTTATACTATTTATTGTAGAAACCCATGTTTTTGTGTTCAGTTTTAGTGGTGTTCATGTTCATTTCAGTACATTCATAAAAAATAATTAATAAAAAATACACCCAACAATGGCAGTACATTTATTCTATTTGATTTTTGCAATGGTGAAAAAGGTGACATAATTAATTAAAACCATAGGTTTTAAGGTGCACCTCACCCTTTAATTTTTATTTCAATTCTACTAGTCAGGTATAAAGGAGCAGTAAAGCCACTCCAATGAAAAACAGAGATATACAGGAGTTTCAGTTTAGTTCTAAGCACTAAGGCTTGATGCAGCAGCTTTAGTATTAGCTGTTAACTTTAGCGCTAGCTCTTTTGCCATTCAAAGGTGAGTATACTGGACTGTAGTCTGTGTGTTTACTGTGTTAAAACAAGCTAGGAACTGTTAGCTGATAGTGCCCTGGCTTACCGGAACACTCAGTTCCTCAGTGTAGCGCTGTTACTACCGCTTAGACAAAATACTGTAAATCTAAGCTTACTGTAAATAAATGAAAGTGCTCGACTCACCGGAATAAATGTTTTTTTTTAGGAGAGAAATCTATGTAGATTAACATCCAGCACTCATTTAACTGTAAAAGAAAATGTTTTTTTTTTTATTACAGTTTTGTATCCCCCAGCCTCCCCATTAGGAGGGAAACATGGTGACACTCATGCTCACTTCAATGTAGGCATCCTTACTAGTGTCACTTAAAATGCGCCTTATAATCAAGTGTGCCTGGTGTATGAAAATAGACCAGAAAATGTATCTATTTCATTGATAGTGCGCCTTATAATCAAGTGTGCCTGATGTATGAAAATAGACCAGAAAATGTATCTATTTCATTGATAGTGCGCCTTATAATCAAGTGTGCCTGATGTATGAAAATAGACCAGAAAATGTATCTATTTCATTGATAGTGCGCCTTATAATCCAGTGCACCAAAAATATATCTGGTATTTAGCCAAATCAGCCATTTATTTTGGTTTTGGTAAAAAATTTAGTTAATTTCGGTGCATCCTTTAGAACAAGAACAAATGACTGAGTAATCCTTTAAGGGAGGGGAAGACAAACAAACAAATAAGATAATCAAATGAATAAATGAATCAGATCAGTTAAAGGACAGTAAACTGCAAACATCTGCTGCCACATACATGTGCATCAAAGGAAACTGCACATTTTTTTACTGCCACACAACAGACTGGCATGGTAGAGGGTAGCAGGTAGGGGGAAGTGGTTAGTGGTAAAAGTGGGCTGTGTAAATTCCTGACAGATAAATCAGCTGAAGGGTTCTGTTGTGAAGAAAGTGCTAAAAAATAAAACCTACCGCCACTGACTTACCCTTACATTCTCATCCAATCAGATCACAGGATTCTACAGGACTTACTGCTCACTTCCTCCACTTACCTGCAGAAGCTCCACCCCAGTGACTGTCAGACTGTTACCTGGGCATACCTGTAAAAGTGTCAGTCCCCGTCACGCAGGTACGGGTGGGGTTGGGTGGAGGTAGGAGGTGGTGGAGGTAGTGGTGGTAAAGGTGGTGCTGGTTGTGTCGGTGGTGGTGGTAGTTTTCTTGTATCCAGGTTTGGGATGGGGTACAGGGGCATCAGAAGTGGAGAGGCAGGCCCTGAATAATTGAGGGGTTCAGAACCAGACATACAATACAATACTGTGCAAAAGACTGAGGACAGACCATAATAATCCTTTACATTAATTGTATTAATCTGGGCAATACATGCAGAAATATATAGGGGACGAATGTGACACTATGATATTTTTATATTAAGAACAAATATTGAGGGAGAAGTCATACTATGGTGATATTATATGACATATTGTATTGCAATATATGGCATTATTTGGCCATATATTGGCCAAAAATAGAGAAAAAAAATTAAATTGTAATATAATAGATTTTTTTAAATTAATATGGCATTATTCAAATACAAAAATAGAGGAAAATGTACATTGTGATATTTTAGAATTTTAGAATACATCTATTATTTAAATATATATCATTCAAATATTTAAATAAGAGATAAACAATATATTTAAAAGAAAAAATCACATTGTGATATTTTAGTATTTTAAGATAAATATTAAAAAAATATATATATGATTTAAACATTTATTATTTAAATGTTTAAATCATAGATAAACAATATATTTTAAAGAAAAAATTTCATTGAATTATTTTATTTTTTAAAGATAAATATAGCAATATTTGAATACAAAAAACAGAGGAAAATTTACAATGTGATATTTTATTTTTAAAGATAAATACGACAGTATTTGAATACAAAAATAGACGAAAATCACACTGTTATATTTTAGATTTGTAAGATAAATATGGCGATATTTAAATACAAATATAGAGGAAAATTCACATTGTGATATTTTATTTTATTTATTTATCTATTTATTTTTTAGATTAATATAGCAATATGTGAATACAAATATTCTGAGAGAATCTTATTGTGACACTTATTACAAGCTTAAAGTCTTAAGCTTAAAAAAAGGTGTGATTAATTGCGATTAATTACAGAATTCTGTTGTGATTAATCTAAGTAATGTTTTTAGTTTTTTATATAGAAAGCACATTCATTATAAAAGGGTTAGGTAAATTGTCCTAATAATTTGCACAGTATTATAAATGGTCTTTCTGTTGATTGGTTAATTGGTTGTAGCCTTTGGCTGGTCGGGGGGTGGGGTTTCTGTACCTGTTTCGAAGGCGGAGGTTTGGTAGCGTACAGGTGGGCTGAACGGACCGGGCCCGACGCGGTTGTGGGCGCGGATGCTCACGTCGTACTCCTGGTTGGGGTTGAGGCCGTGGATGGTGTAGCTGGTGTCCAGAGACATAAGCATGATCTGTCTCGGGTCCTGCAAACTCCCCGTCTCTGCGTACGAGACCATGTACCCGCTGACCACAGGACGTCTATTGACGTCTGGAGGCAGCCAGGAGAACTGCAGCGAGCAGCAGGTGGCGTTAGCGCTCTCTGAGAGCAACGGGAACCCGGCCGGGGGGAACTCGGGCACGGTCAGCTCCTGCAGGACCTCCGGGCTGTACCCGGAGCGCCCCCTAGCGGAGAGGAGGAAGGAGTAGGTGGAGCCGGGGACGAGGTCCGTCACGTTGTACTGACGAACGCGAGACTTAAGGGATGTTGTGAAGGACGGGGTGTCGTTCTTTAGGCCGTAGGTCAAACGGAAGCCCAGAATGTTTGATTGAGGACCACCGGACCTGTTTTCGACCACCCAGGATACCATAGCGGAATTCTCCTCTATTAACTGCACCGAAAATGATGGAGGGTCAGGGACTGAAAAAGAAAGAGAGAAAGAAAAGAAATTGATCAAAAATTATTTTATACATTTTTGCCAAATTTTAAGATATTCCGACACCACCATCTTGGTAAGGTCCCTCTATGATGCTCCCGCCACCATGCTTAACAGTTGGTTTTAGTGCTCTTGGGGTTGATTGCTAGTCTTTTACAATTTTTGTTGATCTTCTAAGTAAAAAAAAAAGTTAACAAATCTTCCTCTAAACACTAATATGAACAATTGATTTCATTTATGCTTTAAATCTTAATTATCATTGATTAGTTTTTCGGGGGGTTTTTTGTTATGTGAATCTGGCCATTCTTCTTTATGTTGTGTAAGAATTATTTAAAAAAAAGAACCAACAGAAATGCTCCAAAATGACGTGGGTGTTTTTGCATATATATTGCATATATATAGCTATATTCTCCCAGATTTTGTTTATAAAAATAAAATAACATTATAAAATAATGTACATCTATGTTAATATATGTTAATGTGTGGTATACCGTTACTTAATGCATTGCCAGATCTATCCCTGATAGATTAAAATGTGTGGAATGCTATTGGCCATGCTATCATCTCTCCACCCATAAAACAAAATCTATGTGAACTGCATGATATGGATTATTATCACAGACCACCATAAAGAACCTCTACCACTCTCTCCATGCTGAGACATCTGGCATGTTGAAGCATTTCACATGCATTATACATGTGTTACACACTACTCCTGTATGTGTAGCTCAATAAATATTGCCCGTTTCATATCATATATCATATCATATCATATCATATCATATCATATCATATCATATCATATCATATCATTGTTTGATTGTCTCCCTGAGACATACCTATTCCAGGGGTCTGCACTGTCTGTGCCAGGCTACGCGCTCCGTCTCCTTTAATAGTGTAGGCAGCTACTGTAACCGAGTAGGTGGTCTCAGGCTGTAGCCCACCTATGATTGCATCCTGTAACACATCAGATAACAAACGGACATAAGTCTGCATCACAATTCACTTTTAATATCACTTTTTTTCATTTGTGTCTAATCATTAATACACTTTTATTCACAATGTCATCTAGGATCACGTGAATTTATCTTTTCAGGCACACACTGAATGCTGGCAGTGCTTGGACACCTAACTTTTATATATGTAGTGTCTAAGCCTGTCCAACAATTCATTTATGCATTCTTTCTGTCACAAACTAAAGTAAAATTTTTGATATTATTATATTCATATATACTCATTAAAAATACAAGGAAACTAAGACATAGTAAAAAGTGTTGGCAGTGCTTGGGCCCCTAATAATAGCCATTTTTATTATGTATAGTCTAAGAGTGTCCAGTTATGGGTCTGCACAGCTGCACTGTTCTGGAGTCAACCTATTAAAAAAAATCTATTCTCTAATAACCATTTTTATATGTGTAGTAACTGAGCCTGTCCAAGTATTAAATTCTAAATAATGACATAATTAATCAATTAATTAATTGATGCAATCTTTCTGTCACAAACTACAGTCCAATCTATTAAAACTTTATGAATATGAACTTGTTGTTTTCTTTGCATTATTTTAGGTCTGAAAGCTCTGCATTTTTTTGTTATTTCAGACATTTCTCATTTTCTGCAAATAAATGCTCTAAATGACAATATTTTTATTTGGAATTTGGGAGAAATGTTGTCTGTAGTTTATAGAATAAAACAACTATGTTCATTTTACTCAAACATAAACCTATAAATAGCTAAATCAGAGAAACTTTTTCAGTGCTCTCTTAATGTTTCCCAGAGCTGTATACTCTATAAAAAGTAAGTGTTGGTAGTGCTTGGGCCATTTTTAATCTGTATAGTTCAATCAATGTAAAGTACAGCTGTCTAATACAGTTTAGACTAAGCCTGTCTCAAATTTCTGAACCATTCTAATTCATTCCTTCAATCATTCTCTCCATCATATATTACAATTTGCCTTTGTTTCTTCCTGCTTTCCCCAGGCAGTTTCTCTGATCACTGCTGCCTGGCAGCTCACAATCAAGAATTAGATTTGCGTGTGTGTAGCGTGTGTGTGTAGTGTGTGTGGTGGTGTATTGTGTGTGTGAGGTGAGGTGGAGTGTGTGTGTGTGTGTGGCTGTACTGTACAGACACTTGTGCAGAGAGAGCACTCAATGCCACTTGCTCTAATGAACTCTGCGCTGACGGCCTGGAAAAGAAAGGGGGAAAAATCGCTGCCTCATGCTTATCTGTCTGTGCTGTGAGACAGCACAATCACAGAGAAGTGAAGGGCAGCGAAGACTCCGCGAGGAGATTTCATAACCAGCTTTACGCAACACACACACACACACACACACACACACACACACACACACACACACAAACACACAGTTCCGCCTCACCTCGTCTGCCTGACATACTCACATATTCTGCCGCATCATCCGTTTTCCACTAACATAGTGCCAGCAGGAAGAGAGGAAAAACACACACCGTGAGCGAGAGAGAGGGAGAGAGAGGCAGGGTATGTGAAAAGAATAAGGCAAGAACAGGGCGAGCGTAGGAGTGGCATAGAGGGAGAGAGAGAGGGAGTAAGAGTGAGTGCTGAATTTTTGTGAAAAGAGAAAGGATGGCCTGTAGGATGAGTGAGAACAGATAAAGGAAGGATCTCTCGAAAAGAGAGAGAGAGAGAGAGAGAGAGAAAGCATAATAAATCGACTCATAATCAATACCTCAGTAGTCATCCCTCATATATAAAAAAATGGAGCTTGTAACAGCTATAGTCAGTATTAATGTACTTGGTAAATATACTTGGCTTATCTAGGCCTTATCTAGGTTGGAACTTTGGTGGTTAAGCACTAAGCGGGCTAAGCGCTGCCACTATGATTGGGTGATTGCCAGTTCGCATCCTGTTCATGCAGCTTGCCATCTGCTACCAGAGCCCTGAGAGAGCACAGTTGGCTTTGCTCTCTCTGGGTGGGTAGATGCCGCTCTTTCCCCTCATCACTCCAAAGGGTGATGTAGATCAGCACAAGGTGTCTGTGAGCTGATGTATCAGAACCGATGAAGCTACTCAGTAACGCTGTTCAAAAAGAGGTGGAGTCTGACTTCACATGTATCGGAGGAGGCATGTGCTAGCTTTACCCTCCTGGTGTTGGGGCTTTACTAGTGATAGAGGGAGTCCTAATGAGTGGGTTTGGTAATTGGTCATGTAAATTTGGGAGAAAAAAAAAAAAAAAACAGTTCCACAAGTTTTTGCATTTGTGTTATTTTATTATAACACAGTAAAAGCTGAATTATATCAATAATGCTTTCTTTTCACACTGATATGCTAAATGTTATGGGATGGGATCTAGGATTGTATCCCTTGAGTTTTGCCATGTTCTGCTGTAGCTAATGAACATGGAATTGAACTGTGGGATGGGTTTGTGGTTTCTCCTGTATTGAATGTGAAAATGATTTCTGCCACTCGATTACATGGACAGTTCTAGCCAGACACTGCTGGTCACCATCACCATCACCAATATATTAAGGGGTTGGACAATGAAACCGAAACACCTGGTTTTACAAGACAATAATTTATTGTGGTGACGGACAGTTCTGGTGGAAACAGGAGAGTTGAGGTGCACATTGAATTCTGACGTGATTTGATCAGCCGTGGTTTTATGTTTTTTGGATACAATCCGGGTTAGCACCCGAACATCCCTTTCAGACAGCTTCCTCTTGCTTCCACAGTTAATCCTGTTGGATGTGGTTGATCCTTCTTGGTGGTATGCTGACATTTCCCTGGATACTGTGGCTCTTGATACATCACAAAGACTTGCTGTCTTGGTCACAGCTGCACCAGCAAGACGTGCACCAACAATTTCCTCTTTTGAACTCTGGTATGTTACCCATAATGTTGTGTCTATTGCAATATTTTGAGCAGAACTCTGCTCTTACCCTGCTAATTGAACCTTCACACTGCTCTTACTGGTGCAATGTGCAATTAATGAAGATTGAAAACCAGGCCGCTCCAATTTAGCCATGAAACCTCCCACACTTAAATGACAGGTGTTTCAGTTTCACTTTCGGGCGTAACGTGAAATAAAATCAGTGTATCACTTGTCATTTCCTTTAAGAGGCGGGTGAGCTCTGACTTTGGCACATTCGTATCTTAACAGTGAAAGCTTTTGTGCATGTCAGAAGAGGAAACTGACTTGCTTGTTCACGCTGTGAAGATCATTTCACCAGCAGCTCATTTAAGGGTATTGTTGATAAAAGCTGAATTTGCCTGCTGCAGCACGTCTGTGTGTGAGTGTAAGGAGTGGGGGTGTACGCGTGCTGAGCTTGTGCCTCGTAAACTGCTAGCACTAGCTGTGCTTAGCGGCTAATGCAGGCCAACAGCGCTACACTGAGGAACTCTGAGTGTTTCAGTAAGCCAGGGCGATATTAGCTAGCGGTTCGTCCTATGTTGCTTGTTTTAACACGGTAAACATGCAGACTACCTCTGAACGTGGAAAGAGCTAGCACTTAGCACGATTAGTGGCTAATGCTCATGCTCCTCCAGCAGTGCTAGCCGGTGTTAGCAGCAGGCTACAGTCTGATAATACTTTACTGCTCCTTAATACCTGACTGGTAAAATTCATACATTAGACGCATCGGATTATAAGGCTCCTTATAGTGCGAAATGCCGTAAATACTATAAATATAAGCAATTAGAAGCTAATTTGTGGACATATTGGGCAAAAGTGAATTAAGGTAAAATAAAACTATGGTAATTTTATGATATTAAGGTGGTGGGTGTGGTGTGATGACCTCACCTGGGCGTCATCCAGCATGATGTCTCTGATGCGAGGCAGGCCTTGAGACTCCCCGTTCTCCAACCGAGCGTAGTGCACCTGGTAACCACGGACCTGCCCGTTCCGTTGCCCTGGCAACACCGATTGCCACGACACCTTGATGGCGGTAGAGTTCAGGGGTTGCACCTCCACCTGTGAGGGTGGTGCCCCTGGAACTACAGAAACAAACATATAAACACACAGATCTGCACTGTACCAAATATATAATATCAGCAAAAAAATATTACATGATACAAATCGCAATACTTATTGAAAATATTTAGTTTTGTATTTGTTTTGCAGTTTTAATGCACTAAATATGCTACACTTAATCGGCAAGAAAATCGTTATTGCAAAAATACCCTGAAATATTGTGATATTAGTTAATTGGAAAAATAAGGGAAGAGAGATTCCAGTCTAGAGAAAGATATCATAGCACATATTTGCCATTTTTTTTATATGTGGTTGTTTTTTTTAATATATATTTTGTTTTTAAAGCTGTCCTCAATAAAACATATCAAAATAATATATATTTAATAAAATGTGTTTGAATTGTGTAACAACAGCATATTTTTGGCTAAATTGTTTATAAAACTTAAATGATTAGGTTGTTTGTGTAAAAAAATTAGTAATCAAATACCTTTAAAATAGCAATTATTCGCAAAAACACAACATCTGCTAGACTGTGCCCTCAGGTTTCGCCTACGAATTGTGTATTTGTATTGTACAAAGATAAAAAAATATATATATATATATATATATATATATATATATATATATTGTATATTATATTTAAAAAAAACACTATTATAAAGGAACTGTAATTTTTTTGTTTGTTTTAATTTGTACTGTATAGTGTTTTTATTGTAACAGCACAATATAATTTTTTTATTTTAAACTAAAGTAATCTGTTAAAAAAAACAGAAACCAACAAGAAACATTAGCTTTTTTTTGCATATCTAGGAAAATAAGCACTAACGTGATTAAAAATAAATATATAACATATATAAAACAGTATAGATCAGTATTAGACATATAACAGAACTACTCATTGAGCCAATCGAATATGCATTTTTTTCCAGCCTGATACACGTTTTACAGTATAATATATTAAAAAATTAAGAAATAGAAATTAGTTCCAGTAAAAAAAAAAAAATATATATATATATATATATATATTTCAACAATATTTCCATCCAGTAAAAGACATGTTAACAGTGTTTTAGGAAATGGTTTATAAAACAACCCTGCTGTCGAAAGCACCTCATCACTTACGTCACCTTCACACTTCTATTTGTGTAACACACTCTCCCTCTGCCCCCCCCTACACTCCTGCCCCCACCCCCCCCCCCCCACACACACACACACACACCCACACTGTCCTGGTGAAGCACTGGGACTGTGTCATCTACATCTCTGAGCAATTAGCAGCTCACCACTCATGCTCCCAGGATGCTGATCTTCCATCGCTCAAAACAACAGCATCCACAGAATCCGCCTGCCCGTAACCATGCCAACAGCAAGCAGGGGAGCAGGACCTGATCAGCAGATAGCAGCTACTCTGTCTATTAGCGAAGTTACTGTATTAAAACTGTACACCAGGAGCTCTCGAGTGGCACTACTGTCTAAGTGCTGGAACTCTCACCTAGAGATCAAGAATTAAAGACAGCATAAATGGCATCGCTATCTTTGCATGATTTTAATGACCAATTATAAATAAATCTACTAAAATACTAGATCTTCCTTATCAGCTGACTTGCCACAGACAGTAGGCATAGATCCCTCCGTCAGACGAAGTCTGCTGGCTAAGCCTGCTGTGTACTGCCTGAGGTTCTCAACCAAAATGCCTGAAAGGGTGTTTCTTTAACTGATCTAGTGGGTGGGGCTTTCCTCCCATCAGTCAGTGTGATGCTAGCCAGGATAGGGATCTATTAGTTGATGTATAGCAAAGATACACTGTGATTTTTTTTTTACAATGGTGGTGTTTTTTTTACCAATTATAACCAGTGTTGGGCACGTTACTTTGAAAAAGTAATTAGTTATAGTTACTCGTTACTTCTCTAAAAAAGTAACTGAGTTACTAACGGAGTTACTCCACTATAAAAGTAACTAGTTACCAGTAAAAGTAACTATCCCGTTACTTTTAATATTCACCCGTTAAAAAAAAAGGAAATCAATTATGCATTTACTATTATTATTAGAAAAATAACAAACGAAAATGAACCCAAAATGTTGACAAAAATATAATCTAACGAATTTCAAAAAAACAAAACGAAATTCTTCACAGAACCAAAGAAAATTACTTGTAATACTGAAAAAAAAAACGAAAAAAACGGAAAAACGCGTCTGAGGATGAAATTAAACAAACCAAGCCACACTCAAAGGAAATATGTATATATTAAAATAACAAAACAAAATAATGGACAAAAACAACAATCTAATGCCCGTTAAAATGGTATTAATATAACAGCTTCACCAAAAGAGAATAGAGCTTAGATCGGCCCAAAAAATCCGACCCGACCCAGCCCGTGCACATTCTGCCCAAGCCCGAACCATAAACTGTCATTATGAGCCCGAGCCGATCCGCCCCATAAACTGTCTGTTTTCGGTCTGATTGAATGAGCGAAATATAATCAGAATTATGTTAATTAACACTGTAACATAAAAGCATAGAACTATTATTTAATTTAAATGATTTTTAAGAACAGCTACACACAGTGCTGCAGGTCAAACGCGGAGGCGTTCACGTGCGCCCAGAGCTACGTGATTACATATTTCATTTTTATTATAGTTTAATTTTATTATTCTTTTTTTTCTGTTCAGTAAGTTTTTAGGGTGGGCTTGCTAGTTTTTATTAGTTTTCACACATCTCATCAGAGAGATCAATCTAAGAAACGTGAGAGAGGAAGAGAGAGAGAGAGAGAGAGAGAGAGAGAGTGAGAGATTTGCGTGTTCTGGTGTATGAGCTACTCACAGGTAAATGTTCTCACACACTGTATCTCCTGTTTCTCTTTCATCTGCCTCGCATGCATATTGTAATCCCATTCATAGTTCTGCAGTTTCTCAGTGTTTTCTGTCGTATTTTGCGGCTAGCGCGAGCGCTTTACACAAGAACTAACGGACCACGAGGTGCCGTGCGCTCGGCACAACACCGCCCGCTGTACAATAACGCTTATAAATAAATTAAACACGAAAATGAGGGTATTCTATCAGTAATTTCAGTTCGTTTTAGTTAGTTTTATAAACACAAAATACAGTTCGGGTTAGTTATGTTTTTTTTCCTTTTAATTACCGTTTTTATTAGATTCAGTTAACACAAATGTTTTTCACTTTCAGTTTTCGCTATTTCGTTCGCTTTAGTGAACAATAATAATCGGTTACTTAGCAACATTGTGATTATCACACCAGAGCTTTATATAAAATAAAAATAGGAGCCCGATTTCGGGTCGGTCCTCGGGTCAGGTCGGGTTCGGGCAGAGAATCTAAGCTCTAAAAGAGAAAGCAGCAGCACCACAAAAACCGGAGCAGCTAAAAAGAGCTTAACGTACTTAATTCGGAACTTGGGCAATCACTGAATTGATTAGAGCACACAAATAGTCACAATTGTGCCTCATTTCATCACGCCAAACCACAGGCACAGCGGCCAGAAGCTCAAGTTCACCGGAAAGAGGAGGGGTTAACCAGGGCAAAGCGAAGTTAAAAAAAAAAGTTAATAGAGCGGCTAAAGTAATGTGCAGTAACGGGGTGTGGGAAATGGTAAAGGCGTTATAGTTACAGTCAGAGTAATTAATTAGATTACTCGTTACTGAAAAAAAGTAACGCCGTTACTCCCAACACTGATTATAACCAATAATGGAAGAATTGTTTTTTTTACTAAAAATCTAAAAAAACATTAAATCTCCCTTTCCTGCTGACTTGCCACAGACAGTAGGTACAGATCCCTCCGTCAGAAGAAGTCTGCTGACTAATCCTGCTGTGTAATATCTGAGGTTCTCAATCAAAATAACTGAAATGGTGTTTTGTTTAACTGATCTAGTGGGTGGGGCTCTCCCCCCCTCATCAGTCAGTGTGATGCTAGTTAATATAAGGATCTGTTTGCTGATGTATAGCAAAGATACAGTGTGATTTCTCACGATAGAGCTGTTTTTTATTACCAGTTATAATTTATGATGAAAGAATTGTTTATATAAAAAAAAATTACTGTATATCTGAGGCTCTCGAGTGGCACACCTGTTTAAGCGCTGGTTCTATCATTGGGAGATCAGGAATCCAAGAGAGTATAAAGGGCCTTGCTAGCAAAGATACATTGTGATTTTTCACGATTGTGGTGTTTTTTTTATTATCAATTATAAGTTATGATGAAAGAATTGTTTGTTGACAAAATATCGATTAAAATACTAAATCTGCCCTTGCCACAGGCAGTAGGTACAGATCCCTCTGTCAGACGAAGTCTGCTGGCTAATCTTTTTGTGTACTGTCTGAGGTTCTCAACCAAAATGACTAAAATGGTGTTTTTTTAACTGATCTAGTGGATGGGGATCTGTTGGCTGATGTATAGAAAAGATACACAATTTTATAAACCTGTATATCAGAGGCATTAGAGTGGCACAACTGTCTAAGTGCTGGTTCTATCATTGAAAGATCGAGAATCCAAGAAAATGTAAAGTGTCTTGCTATATTTGAAAAACTGTAAACCCAGGGCTCTTGAGTGGCACAACTGTCTAAGTGCTGGTCCTATCAGTGGTAGGATGGGAATCCAAGAGACTACAAATGGCCCTCTTCCCCCATCACTTCTGTTAGCTTACATATGGCAAAGTTATCCTGAGATTCATGAATCATGAAGGGATTACTGTATTACTGATTATAACAAATAATTAAATAACTCTGAGCTCTTGAGTGGCACCACTGTCTAAGCGCTGGACTGGACCTATCACAGAGAGCTCAGCAAAACAAGAGATCATAAATGGCCTTGTTCTCTGTGGATGGATAATATGGTCCTCCCATAACTGTTTGAATACATGTGTGAAATACACATACATCAGTATACGTATATTCCTACTGTTACCCCTAATGTCCCGCAGTGGACTGTATAAAAGCCTCTGGGGCTGCTGATAGTTTCAGAACGATTCTTCCTCCAGAGTGAAAGTCTGTCAGTAGGTCTGAGCATATGTGAACGTGAGTCACGGTTGTGAAGAAAATGAATTGTAATCTGGTTTGCTGTCGCGCTCGTCTTGCTCCTGTGTGTGAGTCAGTCGGCTGTAAGGAGATAAAAGAGACTATAGAGAGTTGCCTCTTTTGTTTGGGCACCCCTGAAAATTTTACTGATTTTTCTTTATAAATCATCGGTTGTTCAGATCAGAAATTTCAGTTAAATATATCATATAGAAGATGAACACAGTGATATTTGAGAAGTGAAATGAAGTTTATAGGATTTACAGAAAGTGTGCAATAATTCCTTAAACTAAATTAGGCATCAATTTGGGCATCCTAACAGAAAATGACATCAATATTTAGTAGATCCTCCTTTTGCAGAAACAACAGCCTCTAAACTCCTCCTATAGCTTTGTTAATATTGTAGCCACTGCTTCAGAATGTTATGAAATGTCACAATAGACTGCAGATCAGTCTGCAGAGAACTTTACAGACAAAAAAGTGAAGAAAGTGATGATGGCCAACCCATTCTTAAAGCAACTTGTTTGTCATATTATATAAAATTTAACTGTTTATTTTGTTTGAAGCTGACATCTGTAAGTTTTGGAATTTGGGGGATTTAGGGCACCGTCTGGTGAGCATAGGTAATTGCACCGAGCATGCGGAAGAATCATTTTAAACTGGGAGGGTGTGACGTGGTCTCCTTTCAGAGAGGATGAATCCGATTCCAGGTTATGTTCAGTCAGAAACTGCAGAAACTGCATTTTGCCATATTTAATTTTCCAGCTAACTGTCACTGCTGTCACTGACAGCATATCATCTAAAATGTACAAAATATGCTTTACAACATAGAATAGAAACGGATCGTACCAATAAACACAATATTTTGTGCCTTCTACATTTAGAAATGCTTCTGCTTTCAGTTTAGAAGTGATTGCCACTTTAAGTTTTTTATTCTTTAAATGAATCAAATATTTGTTCTTTTTTTTGTAATATCAACAAGAATATATTGTCATCGTGAAAATACCCAGTAAAGCTAAGCTAAGCTAAACGAACTACTTATATAGCCTAAATAGCCTACAAATTTACTTAGCTACATAGTCAAAACCATAGACATCTTATACCTAGACACCACATAACATTCCTTCCTGGCGTGTCACTTGTGTCACACTGAGGAAAGTGTAAAATACACCTTTAAATATCACAACTCCACCCATTTTTACCATTTTTACACACAGTTTGGTTTGTTACAAACAGCAAAGATGTTAAATATGCCATACCGTATATTTGTCTTTGTTAAAGAGCATAAAATATTTTCGTATGAAAGCAGGTATTTGTAATGTGTAACAGCATCCTGAATCATTACTATATTTCTGCTGTTTGTAACAAACCAAACCGTGTGTAAATCAGGTGTAAATTGGTGGAGTTGTGATTATAACAGGTGTATTAAACACCTTCCTGAGTGTAAATTAATGCACTCGGGGTACAAGGTTGCCTCCTCCTCCAATATGGTGGTCACACAGGCACGCCGGCTCCATTAGACGGCATCAGTCAATGCGGCATCTATGTATATGATGTCTATGATCAAAACTACTTCGTTAGGTAGTTAGCTTAGCTTAGCATAGCTAACTACAATAGAATTTGTTGGCGGCTTCTGCAGTTTGGCAGGTGCTTATGGGAAGCTCAGCAGTAGTAGTGTTAGTAGTAGTACTGTATCTTACCGTCTTCATCCGTCCGACATTCCAGAGAGGCGCTCTCAGGTCCCGAGCCCTGGGCTGTGACCGCAGACACAGAGACTCGGTAGCGCCTCCACTTGGCCAGACTCTTCAGCAGGACCTGGCCCACGCCGGTCTCGGTGCGAATAGTCTTTTCTGGTAGCGCCTCCGTTCCGTTCTTGTCGTCGCCGACGTCCTGGTAGCGTAACTCATATCCTGTCAGCTCACCGTTCTGGCTTTCCTCCGGCGGCGGACGCCAACTTACCAGCAAGGAGGAGGAGCTCGGGCTCGAGCAGCGAACCTCGCCTGGCGCCGCCGACGGCTCTGAGCGGACGGACGGACAGACAGACAGACAGACAGACAGAGACATAGACAACCAGAGACGAAGGGAGGACAAGATCGGAGAGACAAAGAGAAGATAGATGGAGAGAGGGTGGAGTGACAGATATAAAGAAAAAATAAATAATAATAATAAAAAAGAAACAAACCAAGCAAAATCACAAGCAAACATATACATACAGCTCTAAAAAATATATATAAAAGACCATTTAAAAATGAAGAGTTTCTTTCAAATTTTACCAAATTGAAAACCTCTTGAATATAATCAAGAGGAAGATGGATAATTACAAGCCATCAAACCAAACTGAACTGCAGGAGTAAAGGCATAAAGTTATCCAAAAGCAGTGTGTAAGACTGGTGGAGGACAAAATCCAGGGTTATTCCACCAAATATTGATTTTTGAACTCTGAAAGCTTTGCATCTTTTTTGGTATTTCAGCCATATTCTTTATTCTTTATATTCTTTATATTTTCTGCTAATATAAATGCTCTAAATTACAATATTTTGATTTGGAATTTGGAAGAAATGTTGTTTGTAGTTTATAGAATAAAACAACAGTGTTCATTTTACTCAAACATAAACATATAGATAACTAAATCAGAGAAACTGATTCAGAAACTGAAGTGATTTCTTATTTTTTTTTCCAGAGCTGTATTTTATGTGGTAGTGACAAGATACTACTGCAGATCTGCAAATGATCTGCAGATGATCTGGAGATGCTCTGGAGATGATCGTATTCCCAGGATAAGAAGCACATCAATAAAAATCTAATTAAGGCTCATAAATTAAATTTGACGGGAAACAAATAAGCAAGTTAAACGAAAGCAAACAACAGCGAGATGACAGGAGCAAAATGAATGAAATGAATGAAAGGACTCTGTCAGTGTAATGATGATGAAGAAGATGAGGCCTACCTCGGGGTCTGGAGCCTGCGTTAGGCTGTCTAGGCTTCTAGCCGGCTGTTCATTTGAGAAGCTCAGGCGCCGCCGTGTCACTACAGCGCAACGGTCAGCCGTCCGGCGATCAGAGAGAAACATATTGAGCCGGAATGGACAACCCAATTAAAGGGAAAGTGGGTGTGTAATGGATATCTGTCACCTGTCACCTCTCATTCTGCTCGTGCACAAAAAAGAGATTGATGGATGGACGGACGGGTGGGTGTCCAGGCTGGAGGGAGGAAGGAGGATCGGGCTTCGGGAGTCCAGATGGTGACAGTTTACGGCGACTGAAAACCAAGCCTAGCTCTCTAGCCCCGACACACGACCTGTCATTTCATTTAAAATCCATCAAGGGTTATTGGAAAGGGTGGATTACGTCTTTTCTTTCACCCCTCCTTTTTCTTTCAGAGGGCTTATAAAGAGCTCCTCCTCAACATATGCTGCAAATCAGCCTTGATTAACTTTTTTTTATGAGTAGATAATGAAGGCAGCATCAGAGAGTCATTATTTTGGCTCTTATGGCATTTTAAAAGTGTCAGCCTTGTGCATCCGAGATAGGACTGGACAATAATTCAGTATCAATATACACTTAATAGTATCGTCATCAAAAGGAATGGTTTCAAAAATAGTTTCACCCCGATGGAAGTGTGGGATTGCTCATATCTATATCAGATCTACAAAGTCTTCCAAAAGTGTTCATAGTGTTTATACCACTTTTTTCACATTTTGTCACCTTACAACACAAACTTAAATGTATTTCAATAGAGATTTTAAGTGATAGACCACCATAATCTCAAACTCAGACAGGTTACTTTTCCACCACATATATCGCTTTGTATTTAGGCCACACAATTCAACTTTAGTCACATCTGACCAAAAAACCTTGTGGCAATCTGCAAATGTCTTTCTTTCCATAATAGTTTTTTTTTCTTGCCACCCTTCCATAAAGGCAACATTTGTGAACTTCTACTTATCCTATGGACAGATTCTTCTACCTGAGCTGTGGATTTCTGCAGCTCCTCCAGAGTGACCATGGGCCTCTTGGCTGCTTCTCTGACCAGTGCTCTCTTTGTTCGATCTGTCAGTTTAGGTGGACCATGGCCATGTCTTGGTAGGTTTGCAGTTGTAGAATTGAACAGTGCTCACTGAGATGCTCAAAGCTTGGGATATGATTTTATAACCTAACCCTGCTTTAAACTTTAAACTCCACAACTTTATGTCTGACATGCCTCTTGATTTCCTTGGTCTTCTTTGTCTGATGCTGTTTGTTCTTTAACAAACCACTGAGGGTTTCACAGAACAGCTGTTTATATTCATACTGAGACTAAATTACACATAGCTGAACTCTAATAACTTAACTAATTAAGTGACTTCTGGAGGCAATTAAATGCAATGGAGTTTATTTACTTTTGTGCAACTTAGTCTTGGTTTATTACTTAAAATCTCAATAAAATACATCTAAGTTTGTGGTTTTAAGGTGACACAATGTGACAAAGTTCTAGAGGTACATTGTAACGACTGAAATTTATAAATTTATCATTATATAAATTTTACCCATATCATCCAGCCCTAATCCAAGACCTCCAAGAGAGCAAATTCAAACCGCTGAAACATGACTGAATTCAACTGCTTCAAAAGGCTCTGGATTTTCCTTTAGGGAATAAAAAAAAACACCTGCATTGCAGGCCGTCCACAAAATCATCGTGTTAATGTATTCAATTGGATTCAAAAGCCGCCGTACAGCGATTAGGCTGATCCCACAGCCAGCTATCAGAGACGTTATAGCGTAGCTGTGTTGTAATATGCATAAAAGTGATTTACAAGAACATGCCCAGGAACATTACAGCAGATACGATTCCTTTGACTGATATAAAGCAGGAACGAGGCTCTGCTGCCAGGCATCTGATCTGACGGAGTAATGCGCAAAGCAACACAAACTAATGGAAACCATAAACACAACAGAAAAAAAAACAGAAAAACAGATTTAATGACAACCGAAATGACTTGAGAGGAAACATGAGACGAAGTGATGGAATTGTAAACAGCTAATAAAGCCTGACATGAGACAGAGTGAGCGAGAGAGACAGAGAGAGAAAGAGAGAAAGAGAGAGAGAAAGAGAGAAAGCGAGCGAGCCAGCAAGCAATACCAATACA
The DNA here is from genome assembly GCF_023375975.1 of Astyanax mexicanus. Classification (NCBI taxonomy): domain Eukaryota; kingdom Metazoa; phylum Chordata; class Actinopteri; order Characiformes; family Acestrorhamphidae; genus Astyanax; species Astyanax mexicanus. The sequence continues at coordinate 27,480,168 of NC_064411.1, forward strand.
TACCTTTCCATCCTTTTTTCTACTAAATTAAAAAAAAAAATTCTAAACCAGACTTTCTTACTGGGATATAAGTTAAAAGCATGCTTCCCCTTCACACAAAAACATAAAGCAAACTACTAAAAATAAAGGCTCTGACCAAAAAGTATAAGAGTACAAGAAGATAAAATAATGAAGCGAAGCAATGTATTATTTGGAGGTAGCTAAAACCTTGAAAGAAACTTTCCAAAAATCACCATCATCTATTACAATCAGATCAATGTCAGAAAGATACTTTGATTTGACCAACACGCTGATATGCCACATGTCTCGGAACATTGGTTACCACCAAACGTTCCTCAGAAAGATTCCTTAGATACCAGCAGACTTTCCATTGAGAAGTTCTTCAAGAAACCAGTAGAAGTTGCTGCAATTTAACTAGACAGATGTTGGGTATCAGTTTAAATACCTTGCCTTACCCTGAAAGTTTCCTTAGGAAACCAATAGTTGTTCTAGAAATTGACAGATATTGGCCAACTGTCAAAAAAAACGTCCAACTGAATTTATTTCGGCAAACCAACAACGGTTCTTCTATAGAACTGGATAGATGTTGGACAACAGTTTAGAAACCTTCCACTTAAAGATAAAGAAGTAGAGATTATTATTATTATTAAGTCCAGAGCCCTTCCACTGAAAGGTTCCTTAGAAACCACCAGTGCTTTTTCTATGAGATTTTGGAGATTGGCCCAAACCTTTCCACAGAGAGGTTCTTCAAGAAACCACTAGTACATACTGCTTTACAACTGGACAGATGTTTGGCAAGAGTTTAAACACCGTACACTGAAAGTTTCCTTAGGAAACCAATGGTTGTTCTTATAGAGAAATTGACAGATATTTGCTAACAGTCAAAAAAACTTCCAGTAAATTACTTTTAGCAAACCAGCAATGGTTCTTCCTAGTAGAATTTGACATCAGTTTAGAAACCTTCTACTTAAAAGTAAAGAAGTAGAGGTTCTTTTATGAAACTGAGCAGATATTGGTCATGAGTCTAAAGCCTTCCACTGAAAGGTTCGTAGAGAAACCAGCAATAATGCCTTTTTTCTAAAGCATTAATCAGATATTGGCCATTTGCCAACAACTTTTGCAGCCAGAAGCCAGATGCTGTTCTTCCATGGACTTGGAAAGATATTGGCCATAAATCCAAAACTCTTCCACTGAAAGGTTTCCCAAGGAACAAAACTAGAAGAAGTTTGTCTAAGGCATTGTGCAGATATTGGCCATTGGCCCACACATTTTCCATTGAAAGGTACCTTAAGAACCAGTAGTGGTTCTTCTAATGGTAAAGGACAGATATTAGGTCCAAAATCTTTCAATTGAAAGGTTCTTAAAGAAACCAGTAGGTTTACTGTGGTATTGGATAGATAGTGGACATCAGTCCACAAACTGGACAGATATTGGGTTATTGATCCAGAAACTTTCCATTTAAATGTATTTAGTAGAAACCCATTGATTGATTAATGGACATATAGTGGGTATCGTACCACAAATTTTCCATTAAACAAATTTTCCATTAAACTGTTTCCTTAAGAAACAGGTAGAGCTTGTCTAAAGTATTGGATAGATTATGACCATTAGTACAGAAACCTTCTACTGACACTTTCCTGAGGAAACAGTAGTGGTTCTTCATTAGAATTAGACAGGTATTGATAATCATTCCAGAAATCGTCCTTTGAAAGGTTCGCCAACATACAAAACCAACAGAAGTTTTTCTAAGGCATTATAAAGATACTGGCCATCTGTTTACAAAATGCCCATTGAAAGGTTATTTAAGAAAACAGTTGTAGTTCTTCTGTGGAATTGGACAGATTTTGCCAATGATTCCACAATCTTTCCTTTGAAAGGTTCTTTAAGAACCAGTGGGTTTACTATGACATTGGACATTGGGTATTAGGCAACAGTCCACACAACATTTCCATAGAGAATTTTCTTCAGAAACCAGTAAGGATTTTACTGTGGTATTAGACATATAGTGGGCATCAGTCCACTTAAAACCTTAAAAAAATCCTTAAGAAACCAGTACTGTTTTAAAGGAACTGTACAGATTTGAAATATTGGGCATTAATCCAATGAACTTTCCATTTAAATGTTCCACAGAAAATCAGTTGTGGTTCTTCTGTGCAACTGGACAGATATTGACCATCAGCCCAGCAGCATTCCATTTAATGGTTCTTTGAATAAAGCAGTAGTGTTGTTTCAATGGACAGTAATGGACAGATATTGCATGGTCCCACAGATTTTCCATTAAAAGCAGTGTTTTTCAAAAGTATTGGATAGATTTTTCAAATTGGTCCAGAAACCCTCTACCGACACTTTCCTCAGGAAATCAGAAGTGTTCATTAAATAGAATAAGCCATTAGTATTAGATTTTACACATCTATTCATACATATTGGGCATATTGGGCCCTATAGTCCCTTTATTAAAAGGATACTTAGAAAAAGGCATCAGTGATTTTTCTATGGAACTGTCCCTGACATGGCATTACATCCTTGTTTTTAAAAGCAATCTGATTCTCAGAACCCATTAGTCTCCAGTTAAACCTCTCCACTCCACATACAGTACAAGTATCTCTACAGCAAAGCCAGTGACGCACTCCATGCTAAACAGGCCTCCAAAGCATGCTTGGTATTTATGCCAAGCCTCTAGACAGTACAACAGTACGCTCCGTTGTTTAAAGCTAGTGATTTATTTTACTGTTATTGAGTCCACACACACACACCACACACCAATTTTGCACTCTCTCCCCAACGATTAAAGCATCAACGTTTCAAAAGGACCCTACTGCAGCCATGCCACATGAAATGACAGTAATAGATGGCATTAGTGTGGACGGCAGCATGGTTCATTTGGATCTTTGGTCCCCGTGATTGAGCCTAATTGTGTGAAAGCCGCGCGGCCAAACACCGAGCTGACGGGCTAAGAACAAGGGGCGCGGGAGTTATTAAAAATAATGGAATCCGCGCCGAGCCGTCCTAATAATCAATATAAGTGATAACGCTCTTCCTATGAACCACCCGAGCTCAATTACACACGCGCCCAGCCGCCGTCGCGCCACAGCCAGCATGCACAGCCATGTAACACAATAATTAAAGCACTGCAAAATAATTCAATTATCTTTATCAGAGATGACAAGTAAAATGAAATAATGACAATGTGTAATTGCTTTCAAAAGCGGTTATCTCCGAGCAGTGGCAAAGGAACTTGCACGGGCTAATTGGGCTTGGCTTGCATTTTCCAAAAGCTGAAGAGAGAAGGAGGGGGCGGGGAATGTGGACAGTGTGGACGTCCTGCTGGCACCATTACAGGTCAACACTCTGTGGGCAGAGGCCAATGTCAATTGAGTTCAACCTCTTGTTCTGACCTGAGATCAGCTTCTGACAGTTTCTTAAAACAGTCAGAGCCCCTAGCATATGCTGAAAAGGGAGAACGAAAACGGTCCAAGATCACCTAGGGGACCGCGAGAGTAGATGATTTATGGGGCGAAGACCGGACGTCAGGATCTGTCTCTGAAAATTAAACTCGCCCACAAAAGGTCACTACATCCTGAACTCCTCGCGGACACTTTTGGAGGACTAATAGATAATTATGACTTCTTTAAACGGGAGGTAAGGGTCCTATTCACAGGCAATGACATTTCCATTTTATAATCCTATTATACTGCCTATTATTGCCAGAGCTTGCGATAATACGTGGCCAAACCCAACGGGACTCGACTATTCTCCTCAGGTTTGGCAGTTGGTCTGGAGTTCAGACATCATTTCTTAATAAATATCTGTCAGGCTTGGGTCGGGTTTAACACACCATTATTGCCCTGCAAAAGCTGCCAGTGGCCTTTTAGTCGTAATAGGATGGACCTTTCTCTAATAACTGGTGTGAAAAAAAAAAGCCAGGCTGGGTTGTGTATGAATACAGTATTGTCAACGTTGGGTGGTGGTTGAGTTTAAAATATCCATTGGCAGAAAGGTACAACAAAGGTATAATTGTGTTGGTACCAAATTAAGGACCAATTAAAAAATATATATTTTTCGCAAAGTACAACAGAGGAGGCCCACCAATTATTGAAAATATCTGTGCAAATTTCTCTCCAATAGGTGAACCACCTCCGGGTCCAAAAACCTTTTAAAGTGTTCTAATACACCACATGCACTTCCAACCACCCAAAGTGATTGGCTGAGATCTTTGACGACTGCCAATGTTGCCAATGTTTGCTTGGATGGAAGGAACTAGAAGTAAGTCCACACTCAACAATGGCGTGAACCACAACCATGAACAATGTAGAAAAATGGGCTGAAGAGGGATGTTGATTACCAAAAGCACTTTTACCAACAACTGCATAGAGGAGTACACTACTAATATCGAAGGAAAGATAAGGTTTTAGCCACCTTTAGCTACCCTAGCTAATGCTAGCTAGGTAGCTAAGCTAGCTGGCTTTTCCAAACATTAAAATACTAATAACAGCATGAAGGATTTATAAACATTACCTTTGTGGTAAATGGCACTTGCTTTTAGTTTAAATTAACTTTAACTGTATGGTGTAGTATTGACAACAACATTAGGTCATTTTAGCTAGTGCTTGAAGCTAGCATGTTGCTAATGTCACTAGCCTGACTCTCCAAGCCCGGTCAACAGTGCTGCTAATTCTGCTAACCTACCGCTAGCTAGCGTGTTGTTAATGCTGCTAGCCCAACTCTCCAAGCCCGCTCAACAACGATGCTAATGCCGCTAGCCCAACTCTCCGAGTCCAGTAAACAGCGCTGCTAATGCTCTTAGCCCTATTCTCTAAGCCTGGTCAACAGTGCTGCTAATTACACTAGCCAGGTGTTAGCCAGAGTATCGCTAATGCTACTAGTCCAGCTCTCCCCGCTTAGCGGCGCTGATAATTCTGTTTGCTAGCATTTCACTATTCCAACTATCCCAACTCTCTAAGCCCAGTCAGCGTCGCTGCTAATTCAGTTAGCCTGAAGCTAACTTGTACGTTGTTAATGCTTATGGTTAGTGTGTCACTAATGCTGCTAGCCTGACTCTCCTTGCCTGATCAGAGGCGCTCCTAATTCCGCTAGCCTGATTCTAGCTAGCGCATTGCTAATGCTGTTAGCCCGACTCTCCAAGCCCAGTCAGCGGCACTGTTAATTCCTCTTTCCATCTATGCAGAAACACAGAAAATTCTAAAGGTTTAACAAACTTTCAAGAACCAGATCATTACATACTAATCCACTCTAGTCGACCCGGTTTGTTCATAATTATTTAATTTAGATATTTTCATAAATCAGTGAAGTGCCTCTTAACTTTGCTGCTCTTCTAAAGTCATTAAAAATAACCTCCTCCGCTGTTGTGTGTCTGTATGGCCTCTGTAGAAGCAGACTTGGGAAAAAAAGAGAAAATGAGAAGAGAGACGCACTTATACCTCCCTACGAATATTAGTTTAAGGCGTACTGCAGAGATCTGGCTCTCATATTAATTTTTAGACGTGTCACATATAGGTTTTTGCAAGACGTTATTTCCCTTTAGGCTGAGGAGGAGAATAAATCATGGTGTGTTGTGCGGCTCGGAGTTGGGACTTATTATTTTGGAGTAGTCCTCCTCAGAGGCTTAGAGGAAGGGCTGGATCATGACCAGTTTTTCCGTCTAGTCCGGGATGCTGGAGTGAAACGCCAGTGGCTTAGGGCTGCGATCAAGATCTGGAAACAAACAAAGCCTGGTGGCAGATAGGATAGCGGGATTCGCCCGAGGGTGAGGCAGAGCGGTTTTCCATGCCCTGCTTTATATATTTTTTACGTATATTGAAGTACAGATGCATCGTTCAAGCTCCAGAGCTTATGTCCTGCACTTTACCATGCGTGAAACAGGCAGAAAAAACAGACAGACCATGACCAAGCAACAACATCAACTAACAACACGTCCCTTTTCCAGGCTCTTCAACGTGATACGATGAGGTCTGATAGGAAACAGTGCCAGGAGCTGACTGCCACCTTGTTTTCACCTATCTGGCTCTATCTGGATCTTGTTCTCTGCTCATATTACTGGGAAAAAATGGTGACGAGGTGCATTTCTGTCCTTAGCAAGGTCTTTATCAATAGTTATTATGCCTTACGCCTTGATTTGGGTGATATTTTACAGACAATCTTATTTTCACGAGAGATGTTCACAAGTCTTTGGGCACGAGTCCGAGTCAAGCTTAACGTGGATTAATTGGTGCGCAGATTTGGCACTTTTTCCAAGCAAGATAATGGACAGTTTTGGGGGCAGAAATGGTGAAGTATAGCATGTACCTCTCAGAATTATAGTTAAAAGGTGCGTTTTAGCATTTAAATAGAAGAAATGCTAGAAGATAATAAGCTAATAACAACATTTAATAATAACATAAAAACAGATATGAAATTGGAAAATAACCTAAACTAAAACTAAACTCAAAACGCTAAAAAAATATATAGTCTAATGAATTCCAAAAGATAAAAATGAAATAGTCAATACAGCAGTAAAAAAAGGAATGAAGTAATATTACCAAAAAATAAGCAAATATCCCAAAGTAAATAAACTGCTTCTGGGCGACAAAACCAAACAAAGGAATAACAAAAAAACAAAGAAATGAACAAAAACAACAATTTAACAGCCGCTAAAGTGGTGCTAATTTCAAAGCAGCATCTTAACAGCCAGAATATGCAGCAAAGACCAGCAGCGCTATGAGACGCAACACCTATAGAACAGAAGGAGCAGCGGCGGCGTGACAGTTCTAGTGAAATCATTTTGAATTGGGTATTGAACCCATGACCCTGTCATCAAAAACCCAATACTTTAACCACAGAGCCACCATCAACCCAACAACTGTTGCTTATACCAGCTAAAAAAAGATGGGGTCAGTTGCCCTAGGGCCCAACAGCGGCCACAGTTTGCCAAATCTGGACATTGAATCCACAACTTTTTTCAATTTCCAGCTACTGTAACCACTGAGCCACAATTCTTGGCAATCAATAAATCCTATATCATTGGAAAGCCTATTAATTCCTCTTTTAAATGCTGTTACACAAGAACATGCATTTGTGGGAAGAGCAGTAGAGCAGAGAATGTGCTGAGGTTGCGCCCATGAAAACAAATTGCCAAATCTTCTTTGCCAGTCCCAAAGAGCTTATTCTGCTATTGGTTATTACTATACTGGTTTTATTACTATACTGCCACTATACTATACTAAACTATACTCCTATATTGTTACTCGAATGTAAAAAAAAAAACAAATTCATACATAATCAGAAATACAAAACACTGATTTTTGTAAAAAAATCAAATCAAAATAAAAAATCATTCATGTAAATATGCCCCACCAAGGGCAGGTCAAATGCAAAAATGCAAAAAAAAAAATACATACAAATAAACACAACGGGCCAGACTGAGGTTAATTACAATTACTGAGATTATGCCAAAATATTGTATAATTACTTAATTTTAAAATAGGGCAGCACAATATTGAAAAAAAAATATTTTTTGTTCGGCACTATATAATGTGATATTAATCAATGCAGGGCCCATGACGTCACCAGCCCTGCCCCCCCCACCCTTGTGTCCGGGCCAATCAAGAGCTGAGTCAGCACCGAGCACTCAAAACTCGAGGAAAACAGCAAAACAACAGTATTTGGCTTTTTAATCAGGCATTTAAATGGCTTTTTAAAAGGTAAATAAAAGACCAACACATGCACTTCCTCCACATAACACATGCATCCCAAAGCATGCTGGGAGTTGTAGTTCAGGCCCTGACTGTGGAAAGAATCAGCGCAGCTGTAAATACAGTATATTTGGTATTCTGGTGTCGTCACATGTGTTCAATTAGCACATCAGGCTGGTGTGAACCCGGAGTCTAGGAGATCATGACACTGGATCCATCCTCACCAGGCTAAGTTGATGCGTATTGACATGTACAGCTGCAGTCTATTAGCGCCTGAAACTGTGAAGTTGAACAATCTATCACTGTGTGAAACTGTGTAAAATTCATTCAATATGATCTATATAATGCCTTTATTAAACCATAATTAAACCTGCCAATTGACTGATTTTGATTTCTTTTGAGTGGTGGTTAAAGGGACTGAACAACAATTTTATTTATTATTTTTATTTGTTTACTTCTCACATGCCAATATTTTTATAACATAATAAAAAACAGTCTCTTTCTTATTATTGAATCATTAACACAGACCTTCCTTGAGGCTGTAAGTGAGACCTGCAGTTCGTTTTAATTGTTGTTCTGGGTTCTTATGTGACCTCCTGGATGAGTTGTCCATGCCCTTTTGGAGTAATTTCAGTAGGATGCTTCTGGGAAGGTTCCCCAGTGTTCCATTTTTTCTCTATTTCTGAATAATAGTGAATCACTGAGGTTTCCTTATCTGTTGTATTTTTTGAGCGATGACATCCCAGCACGGTAAAGCTAAATCTACAAGAAACTCATTGAGAAAAACACCTAAAAAAGTAAGATCTCCTTCCTCAAACAATATTATTTACCTTTAGTGCTTCAAACATATTTATATGATGTTTCAAACCAAATAATATCAGTAAATAAAGACTCAAAAGTGTCCACAGAAAAAGAGTGAAACTACCTGCTTTACTCAAACTAAAGCTAGGTATGGTGTGCGCACTACTTTATATAGTTTTTATTTTACTTGCACATTTTTACTAAGTAGTTATTTTGCACTAAACATTTTACATTTATTTTTTTAGACTAAAAAGTTAATATTTTTGTGTCCTGATTAAAATACTGAAAGGCATAGGCTTCTCTGAGTATCAGATTTTTAGTATCGAGTATTATTGATTATCAAGAGAAATAACTCCGTCTGATGCTGTTTCTCCATGTATTTTATCAAAGTAATAATTAATAAACCATGTAATGAACTATCATCAATATTCTTATGATTTCAACTCATAAACACTCTAATCTAACCATTTTAAAAAAGATACATTAGGTGTGAATATATTTAAAGTCTATACATTCAAAAATAAGTAAAAAAAAATAATAATAAACAGGCGCTTGGTAAAATTTTGACCAAAACATGATCAGTTCCAGGAAAATATAACAATTCTGCTTCCTATTACATTTTAATTGATTATATTTTTGAACAGATGTATGGCTTCTGGAGTAAAAGAGATCAGGGCATGTGACTGTCTGATATAACTATATCATATATGTGTTATAAGACCTGAAAATAACCTGAAAAAAACATGCCAAAACAGCCTAGGGTTCAAAGGGTTAATATTTGTTAATTTATTTGACTATGTGATCTTCTGTTTTTACACAGTATTTATCAGTTAATTTACAGAATAATATCATGTTTTTTTTTTTCTATTTTTTATATATGTTCAGATTTTTAGTGAGATTTTCAACATATGTGATTTTTTGTTTTTACACATTATTTATCAGTCAATTTACAGAAACATATCAGTTTTTTTAATACAGATTTATTTCTGTTTTTGGGCAGAAATGTATATACATTCCTTTGCCCAATGACATAGTGTATGTTCTGTTTTTAATAGGATTTTCTCATTTTGTGGTGTTCTGTTTTTTCTATATATTTACATTTGTACATTTTTCTATATATTTACAAATAAATTTCACATTTTAAACAATATTTTTGTCAGTTTTTTCGATCTATGTGATCTTCTGCTTTTATACAGTATTTATCAGTTAATTTACAGAAAAATATCATGTTTTTTTTCTAAGGATTAATTGTATATAAAAAGAGCATGCTCGTTCCTCTCTCTTCAGAACGTATTTTCAAAATTTGTTTTAGGCCAAAACTTTTAATTAATGAATGAATGAATGAATTAATTAATTAATTAATTAATTATGCTTGCTGTTCTTTCCACGTCTTGCCGCGAACGTAACCAGAAATAAAGGGAAGGATCTTACTGTGAGCGGTGAGACCACCATGCCAAGACCAGTGCTTAAGCTTCCATAGCAGTCCATAAGGGTCCTTCACTGGAGACCTCCAGAGGCCAGACTGATCCTCACTTACCATTAATCTGGCCTTACCATTAACCACACCCACTTCTACCAGTCCATTCTAACTGGTATTAAAACTCAACAGGTTAGCACAATCAGCATATCGAGCAGTGGAACATCATACAGATTCATACTGGTGGAATATGTGTAGGTATGTGATAGCATTCTATAAACAGAACCCTTCATAAAAAAACTTAATCGAAATAAACAATCATGTGATTTCGAGCTGTTGAGTGAACGTTCCTGTGTGCTGTTGGTTCTAGGGCTTAAAGGAGGGGAAAAGCAGGGGAGGAAGAGGAGGAGGAGGAGGGGTAAAAAAAATAAATACGGGGAAAATAAGGTAGAGATGAAAAGTAAACAAACACAAACAGCATCCAGTCTGTTGGTGGCAGCTTTTATATATATATTTCCGTGGTTATATTTTGCAGTGCTGGATCAATTGTGATGAAAAAGTCATAAACACACAATGCAGGCATCACACATCACACTGTATATATGTTAATATTGAAACAATGCATGGATTAAGTGAAGGATTAAGGTGATGGACATGGTGATGGATGAGAGTGAAATTATGTTTTTAAAAATACATTTTCAATATTCAATGTTCAATATCAATTTCACTCAGATTGACCCTTTAAGGGAACAGAGTAAATACAGACATAATAAACAGTACATATCATATAAAAAACCCCAAGACATACTCTTTATAACCAGTGCCATCATCCTGTCATAAACTAACAGTGAGTAATCCAGCTGGGAAAAACAGTTAGTATTATGACTAACATGCTCTTCATCTGTTAGCATCGTGCAATTAAGTAACTTTTCAATGATATTCTAATATTTTGAGATGCACTATTATGTGTCAGTAATGCTTGGATATTTTTAGTCCAAAAAGTAATGAAATATTTGAAAATCTGTCAGATTTTTAGGGGATTTTCCAATCTATGTGGTTTTCTGTTTTTAGGCAGGATTATATATTTATATATGGATTTGCCCAATGACATAACACATGTTCAACTTTTAATTTAAATTCTATATTTTAAACAATGAGCCTGATTGTAAAATACACTGAACATTTATATTTGTTCATTTTAGTAACATTTTTAAGATTTTTTAGTAAGATTTTCAACCTATATGATATTTTTGTTTTTACACAGTATTTATCAGTTAATTTACAGAAACATTTACGTTTTTATACAGATTCATTTCTGTTTTTGAACAGAATTTTATATACGTTGCCCGATGACATAATATGTGTTCTGTTTTAATATAATTTCCTCATTTTGTGGGGTTCTGTTTTTAAAGATGTAATTTTTTCTATATATTAACGAATAAATTCCACATTTTAAACAATGAGCCTGATTGTAAAATACAATGAACATTAATATATTTTTTTCAGTTTTTCGACCTATGTGATCTTCTGCTTTTACATGGTATTTATCATTTAATTTACAGAAAAATATCAGTTTTTATATACGGATTAATTGCAGAAAAACAGAAAAATTTCAGGTAATGAAACTTTCTGTACATTTTTCAATTTTCTTTCTTTTTTTTTTTTATCGGATTGATGTTTTATAGTGCAGTGTCATGTCATCGATCTGTTATCAGCTATCAGTAAGTAATCCAGCTCAGAAAAACAAATAATAATTTCCTTATACGTATCACCAGTCCAGCTGTTAGCACTGTGGCTAATACGGTTCTTTAATTTTTTTTTAAAGAAGTGATAAATCACTAACAAATAATAACAGACACCCAGGTTTTCTATTTAATTTGGACTATTTTATTTGATTTAGACTTTAAAAAGTATGTCAAATATCTAAATTCTTTGATATTAAGACCTTAAATTGAGACATATTTGTATAAGTGGTCTAGAATCTGTCTCCTAAAAATTCTGTCTCTTATAAATTCTTTGTCATTTTTAAAGGTGAACAAAGTCACATCAAACAAATCTAAATTGGCCTATTGTTGTAACAGATATACAAGATATACAGTATTCAAGCTGAGCACAAAGGGCAGAATTTGCTATATATGATCCAACACTAGTATGGATCAAAGGACGGATGGGTATGGGATGGTTAGATGATTGAATAGATAGAAATGAAGAAAGGAATAACCAGTGTGATGCTGGCAGCCATTTTCTGGAGTGTTATTGGGTGAAAGTGTGTGCACAAGTGAGGCATGCAACCAATATCTTTCCCTGTTCCACTTTAACACACTCCACACACACACATTTACACTGTGATCAAGCTGAGAGAGAGAAAGAGAGACAAGCTTCCCTCTGGAATCAAGGGTAAAAAAAAATCCATATCACAGTTCAGATACCCCTCACCAGCCCACCTCTACATCCATCTGTTCCATTAAAACCAGCACCAGCAGTGGTGTTGTTTTATTTAAGACGTATCGATGATGCCGCTGAAGCAGTGGTTATTAAGGGATGGTAGAGACTGGGATGACTGGAATGAATGGAAGACGAGGAGAAGTAGGTGGGTGTATTAGGGTTCTGGAACCGTTCCAGTGGATTAGTTCAACACAATACAGAAGTGCTGGTAGGACATACTGGCTTGGGCGGTGCGCTGGGCGATCTCGTTGGTGAAGGCTCCCATGCCCTTGGTGGAAATGGCCGCCAGAGAGAACGTGTACTCGGTGTTCGCTCGCAGACCTTCCACCATGTATGAGGACCTGGGCTCGAAGCTCTTCTTCTCCTGTTAGTGTGAAAGATAGAGTTATTAATAGTAGATATGTTAGATATGAAAGGGTTTGGGAAAGTATTCTAATTTCAAAAATGATCTTAAGTGCAAGGTTACAAAGTACTTTACAGCTACAGTTGCAAGAAAAATATGTAAACCCTTTGGGATTACTTGGATTTCTTGGAAATGTGTTCTGATCTTTATCTAAGTCACAACAATAGACAAACACAGTCTGCTTAAACTAATACCACATAAAAAAAAAACGATATATTTGCATGGTTTCATTGAACACAACATGTTAACATTCACAGTGAGGGGGGAAAAGTATGTGAACCCCATAAAAAAACACACACTAGTTTTGAGGTTGCTGTTCTTAAGAAGCATTGCTTGATGTGAATCATGCCTCGCACAAAAAAAGAGCTCTAGCTCAAGAATTGTATGAGACTTGCATGAAGCTGGAAAAGGGTTACAAAAGTATCTCTAAAAGCTTGATGTCCATGTGTCCACTGTAAGACAGACGCTCTACAAATAGAGAAAGTTCAGCACTGTTACTGCTACTCTCCCTAGGCATGGTAAAGTCCTGTAAAGATGACTGCAAGAGCACAGCGCAGAATGATCAATGAGGTGAGGAAGAATCCTACAGTGTCAGCTGTAGACTGAATACAGAAATCTCTGTCACATGCTAACATTTTTGTTGACTAATCTACAATAAGAAAAATATTAAACAAGAATGGAGTTCACAGAGGAAGCTACCCTGCTGTCCATAAAAAAAACACTGCTGAACATTTGAAGTTTGCAAAAAAAAGAGCACCTGGATGTTCCACAGCAGTACTGGCTAAATATACTGTGGGCAGATGAAATCAAAATTGAGCTGTTTGGAAGGAACACACAACGCTATGGGTGGAAAAATTCAAAATCTCATCCCAACTGTGAAATATGATGCAGAACACATTTAATGACCAATTTATGCAGAAATCCAAGTAATTCCAAAGGGTTCACATACTTTTTCTTGCAACTGGATTTTGGAATCCCATAAAAATTCTCAGTACAACTTTAAAATAAGACTACCTTTATAAAGGGTTTATAAATGGCTTACAATTAGTTTATTAATGGTTACTAATTAGGTTGTAAAGGCCTTAAAAATCATTAATAATCAGTTATAACACATACATAGAAAGGGCAACAATGATGTTTGCCAAAGATTGAACCCACAGCCATCTATATTGTTGCCCTTATTACGTATGTGTTATAACTGATTATTAATATTTTTTAAGGCATTTACAACCTAATTAGTAACCATCAATAAACTGACTGTAAACCATTTATAAACCCTTTATAAAGGTAGTCTTATTTTAAAGTGGTACCAAATTCTCTTATAGCACCTAATTTTGAACCATTCCCCACGATTCCACCAACAAAAGTAGGTTCTGGAACCAGTGTTTACAACGACTAGACGCCATCAAAAATACAGATCAGCCCAACAAACGCATTCCGTCTGCATTCCTTACATCAGAATACGCCACCTCCACAAAAGCATTTAAACTTGTTTATGAAACATCAGGGGGGAATCATACCCCGCTTTCACCCTGCGTCTTATCACCCAGCTCCAGAAGACGCTTCCCCACCACTAACAATCAGGGGTCTCACCTGAGTGCCGTACTTGGCTGCTTTGTAGATAAGCTCATAGCTCTTGATGGGCTCTTTAGAGAAGGGAGGGTCCCAGAGCAGCTCCACAGCGGTGTCTCTCACTTTGCCCGTCCGGAATTTCCCTGGCTGCCCGGGCACTGAAGAATAAAGAGGTTACGAACCATTTATGATGTGAAATAGTGTTAGATTAACATGACATAGTAAAAAAAAAAAATGCTCAAATAACAGCATCATTTGTAAAAACCATATAATAACATGATTGAACTGATTTTGCTATTTATAGGTTTATGTTTAAGTAAAATGAACATTTTTATTTTATTCTATAAACTACAGACAACATTTCTCCCAAATTCCAAATAAACATTTTGTCATTTAGAGCATTTATTTGCAGAAAATGAGAAAATTGGCTGAAATCACAGTTTTCATGCATCTTGGCATCATGTTCTCCTCCACCAGTCTTGCACACTGCTTTTAGATAAGTTTATGCCTTTACTCCTGGTGCAAAAATTCAAGCAGTTCAGCTTGGTTTGATGGCTTGTGATCATCCATCTAACTCTTGATTATATTCCAGAGGTTTTCAATCAGGTAAAATCAAAGAAACTCATCATTTTTATGTGGTCTCTTATTTTTTTTTTCCGTGCTATATATTAAATAACTTGGCGTTAATGGAAAATGGAAGTTTGAAAAAAAGTAAAATAAAATGAGAGTCTATTCAAAGTAAATTTTTGGGCATTGTTTTTTATTTTTATTTATTTATTTTTTTTGTTTATACCAATATTGAAATTAAATTGCTTCGGTCAAAATTAAGAAATATATTGTAATATTATTTTTTCCATATCATCCAGCCCTCTATTGAGTGTTTGAACTTCTTGATTCATTACCAAACACTTCATGCATTACTGAGTGGGTTTAAACAGATGGGGCACCAAAACCATGCCAATAAACTGGTTCCCAATGACAGAGGAACTGGCAACCCCTACTTCTAGCCACTCACCACCAGGCATGACTTTCACGTGCACAGGATCAGAGAAGGGTCCGTCTCCAACAGAGGTGAAGGCCAGCACTCGGATGGTGTAGGTCTCGGAGGGCACCAGGCTCTGGATGGTGGTGATCACGCTGTCCTGCACGTTGTGGATCTGCCAGTTGCTCATTGGCTGAGAGGGGTCCATGGTGTAATAGACGCGGTATCCCTTTATCTGGCCGTTCGGCTCCTCTGGCTCCTCCCACCGGACGATCACGGTGTTCTGGGAGATGATCTGGGCCTGGATGTTGCGGGGTGGGCTGGCGGGGGCCTGCTCCCCGGTCCTGGCCTCCACCTTGTTGCTGGGGGGGCCTTGGCCGATGGTGTTGAAGGCAGATACCCGTATCTCGTACTCGGTGTTGGGGTACAGGCCGCCGATGCTGTAGCGGGTGGTGGTGATGCCGTCCACGGTCTCGAACTTGCTGTCCGGCGATTTGGCACGATACTGGATAATGTAATAAGACACGGGGTCTGGGTTTCCCGAATCCCAGGTGATGGTGACACTGGTCGCGGTGGTCTCTGTGACGATGGGGGTCCCAGGAGCTCTGGGTAAAGCTAAAACAGAGGAGATCAAACCAAAAGAAGGTCATTATACTGAATAAAAATATAAAGAACTTAGATGGTATTTTTAAACTAAACTAATTAATCAACTTTGATCAAAACTCTGTGGAACAAAATTGGAGATATATGTTTTTCTTTCTTTACAAAAAGCCATTAAACTTTGTTTTAAGCTTTAAACTACAATAGTGTTTTACATTAAAGAGGATTTTTTGGATATTTGAGAATTTCTGCACAATTATAGCCCATGAACAAAATTATTAAATGTGAAAATCAATCAAAACAGTGAATCAAAGAAAAAACTGCAAAAAAAAATTCCACTTTATATCAATTCTGTTGCATTTCTATTTATCTGTTTATCAGTTTGTCTAGTCTCTGTAGAGAAGTACTGCCAATATAATAGGACTCTCTTGGCCAAATCAATATAAACCTACTGACTGGCGTAATTTCTAATAGCAGGTGTGGGTTACAAACAGCCTGCCATTCTTATAGTTGATTTTATTTTTTAATTTACTTATTTATTTTTTATTACTGCTTATACTTTTTCATACTCCTTTATGCTCCTAGTTTTTTAATTCATCTGTATCTGTATTTTTTATTACATTTGATTTTTATACCTATGATTTTATGATTCCTACTAAATTCTTTTTTTATTTTATTAGTTTTATATCTTATTTTAAAATATGTCTTTTTTTCTTGACAATACCTTTTTTCTGTGTACATATTTCAGTACCACTTTAAAATAAGACTACCTTTATAAAGGGTTTAAAAATGGTTTAATATTAGTTTATTAATGGTTACTAATAAGGTTGTAAATGCCTTAAATTATTATAAATTATTAATAATCATTTATAACACATATGTAGAAAGGGCAACAATGACCTGTTGTTTGCCAAATAGTGAACCCACAGCCATCTATATTGTTGCCCTTTCTACGTATGTGTTATAACTGATTATTAATGATTTTTAACCTAATTAGTAACCATTGTTACTTTACATTGTTAACAATTGTAAATCATTTATAAACCCTTTATGAGGGTAGTCTTATTTTAAAGTGATACCCATATTTCTATATAGTTAAATCATGATCTGAAGTCGAGCCCTACTACTGCAAAACATCAAACGTACTTCCCGCCAGTGAAAGCTCCTGCTTACATTTAACTATAACCTGTGCCACAGCTTCTATGATGCTCACCTTTGTTTTTTTCTTATGTAATTTTTGGTTAACTTTTTTCATTTTTGTTGTTTTAGCTGTCTTTTAACCTTCCTTTTAAAGTTTCTATTTTTTAGTTCTCGTTTATTATTTTTTATTCTCCTTTATGTTCTTAGTTTTTTATTCGTCTGTAGTTGCATTTTGATAATTTTTTATTACTTTTGATTTTTTATTTATTTTTTATTTTTCTTTGACAATCCCTTCCCTGTGTATTGGCTCGACTACATTACAAATGAGGGAAATAGAAATAGAAAATGATTGATATACCACCAATGAAAGCTCCTGCTTACATTTAACTATAACCTGTGCCACAGCTTCTATGATGCTCACCTTTGTTTTTGTCTTATATCATTTTTATATTTTAAAAAAATCTTTTTTTCATTTTTGTTGTTTTAGCTGTTTAGTCTTTTGACCTTTTTTCGATTTTTTATTCGTCTGTAGTTGTATTTTTATTTTTTATTATATTTGATCTTTTATTATTTATTTTTTTCTTTAACAATCCCTTCCCTGTGTATTGGCTCGGCTACATTATAAATGAGGGCCACCTTCAATGTACTCCGAGTTTAAATTAAATTTGATTGATTTATTGATGGATTGATTGATTGATATACTGCCCGCCAGTGAAATCTCCTGCTTACATTTAACTATAACCTGTGCCACAGCTTCTATGATGCCCAGGCTGCTCATGGCCACGCAGGTGTAGTTGGCAGACTCTCGAACGCCGTTCAGCTCCAGAACGTTCCGCCCCACCGGCATCTCGTCCTCCGGCGTCAGGTCTTCAGAGTTCAGCATCCACTTCACGTAGGGCATGGGGGAGCCCACCGCCACGCAGGTGATGTTCACGCTGCCCCCCGGCATGATCTCGTGACTGGAGGGCAGGATGGTGAAGCGAGGCGGCACTCGGCGAACTGCGGCAGAGACAGAAAGAAAAAACAGACGGAGATAACAATAATGGCAAACGAAGAGGCGGGATCATTTTATATATATATATATATATACATATACTCATATATACACACACACACAGGGTGTACACGTCTATAGACACAGCTGAGGAGCTGACCGTAGCAGCTATCATTACATTTAAAGGGCATGTTGCCAGAAATAACAGAATGGTACCAGACAGCTGTGGTATAGTGATAAAAACACATAAATTAAATCCAGATCATTAAAGAAATAAAAGGTCAGCCAAGTCGCTCTAATAAACCTACACACTCTAAGCTGAGAGGAGACATTGTGTGTGTGTTTAAGGGCACAGAAATCCTTGATGTTTGCCATTTCAGGTGGTACTAATGTTTTGCCAGAAAAAAATTCTGACATTAAATAAACCTGCAATAACCTTAAACTTTGTGATCCTTTTTTTTTTTACAGTGAATTTAACCTAGATTGTTAAATCTTGTTAAATCTTGTTAATTATTTGATTATGAAAGAAATATTAGAAGAATTAGAATTAGATTATCCTTGTACTTTTATTAAATGTGATTTTTTTTTGTATCGGCAGATCATTTTGCCTAAATTAGTAAATTGTCTTAAGAATTAAAGCTTAAAACAGGCAAAAATATCTGCCAAAGAAATCATACAGTTGCAATAGATTAAAATAAGAAAAAAAGTTAGAAAAAGTGAGAAATAAGTCAAATTATCTTATAAAATTCTGACAATGCAAAAATAACATTTGTCAGATTTTTAAAACCACATTTAAGATGATTTCATTTGCTAAGATTATTATTATTATATTTTGTCTTTTGCAGTGTATAACACTGGCAGTATGAAGTATATTTAAAAGTGTGCTTATATAAAAATATCATCCATATATATATATATATATATATATATATATATATATAAATCAAGAAGAGTTTTTTTTTTGGTGTGGTTACAAACCAAACACTACTATCCCACAAGGCAATGCAAAATACATGGTTAGTACTAAATGGTTTTGTACGTTAATATTTTGTATAGTAATCTGCCACACTCACATTATTAAGATTATTAAGATATGCTGTATATTAGTATTAGTATATATTAAAACAATTTTAGTATAGTAGATAAGTATGTAGTAGACAATTGGGATGCAGCCATAGTTAATATACACTAATGGGGGGCAGTATTCCAGAGACTACACAACATTTTTGATTAGAGACTTTTGAATTCCATTGCTATCCAGTAAACTAACCCACAGAGCACTTTATTAGGAACATTATAGTACTATAATACTCATTTCTGGCCTGTTTCAGTTCTTAAAACAGCTACAGCTTTAATTTTCCAATGGCATTGGTTCCACAAGATGTTCAGAACAGTCCTTGGATATTTCGTTCCATGTTGACGTGACTGCTTTACACAATTCCTGCAACTTTCTCCAGGATAACCTCCAAGCTCTGGGACTTTCTCATTCTAACACATCCCATAGGTCTTCTACTGGATTCAGATCTGGTTAGCATGACTAAAAGACCACCATCATGTTCATTAAACCAGTTTGAGAAGTTTCAGTTTTGAGAAGCACCCCTAAGGAAACTGTGGTCATGAAGGGAAGCACAGGGTCAGCAAAAATATGGGCCTAAAATGTGGCAAGACCAATTTCTTCAGCCCGGACTGTTGACTGCTGACTTAGAGCAGGTTGAATCCATGACTTTAGGTTGTTGGTGCCAAATCTCAAACTTTAAATCTGTTTGATTGTAGATCCTAAACAGAAATGGAGCACAATTCTTGAGTTCTTGGCCGATTTAACTGTGAGCCACTGGAGCCTCAGCTATCGGTTCTTGGTGGATTTAAGTGGAACCCATTGTGGTTCTTCTTCTTCTTCTTCTTCTTCTTCTTCTTCTTCAGTTGTAGCTCATCCTTCTCAAACTTGTTGAGTTGTTCTCTTTATTCTGTTCTTCATTCTTTTCTCTTCACCATAATTGTAATAATCAATGTCTTGATCAGAGCTACTGTAGCCTTTCTGTCAGCTCCAACCAGTCTAACTTTTCACACTTTTTTTTTCCATTTGCAGAACTAACCTAAAGTGGATGTATTTTTTTCTGTGCCATTATTGCACCATTCCTAATAACTCCAGAGACTGTTGTGCTGACAATTCCAGGAGATCATCCTCCTGGGATTTTCTGCACACACCGCTGCCAGATGACTGACTGAATACATAAATAATTGCATGAATGTGTAGGTGTGCAGCCATCCCTAATAAAGTGCTCCATGAGGAAATGTCTCGAATGAATGCAATGCGGCGCATTTTAAAAAGTGCTGAAATCTGATTTGTTACAACAACAAAAAAAAATCTAAAGATATAGAAGGCTGTTTTCGGATTGCAAAATAAACTCTAGAGGTTTCCTCCTCAACACCAATTTACACTCCACTCAGGAAGCGTTTTACAAAAACACTACTCTACCTTCACCGGCGCGGCCGGGAGGGATGCAGACACTGAGAAAAACAATAACGATGCTTATTTGGAAAAGGCTGGTCATCCCACCCAGCTTTAATTTCACTCGGCAGCTGATTCTCCAGCTCCAGCCTTTGTACGGTCGGAGTTCCCCACGGATTTAGCTGAACAATGGCAAACGTCTACAGGATTTCTGTGCCTTCAGGGTAAAGATCAGACACAGCTCCAATCAATAGTTACAATAGATATGGACTTCACACACACTACAGGCTTAAGGAGCATCTAGGGCTGGGCAATATATCATAAATATCATATTTGCCTATTTGATACAAAATATTTAAAATAAGAGACCACTTAATGATGACATTTTTCTTGATTTTACCAAATTGTTTTCTTTGCATTTCTTTGAGGTCTGAAAGCTCTGCATCTTTTCAGTTATTTCAGTATTTCTCATTTTCTGCAAATAAATGCTCTAAATGACAATATTTTTATTTGGAATTTTAGAAATTAACATGTATGTATAAAATCTACATGTTTGTGTGAAAAAGTAAACCATGTAAGTAAAATAAAGTCCAGTCATTCTTAGAGTCATTATAAAAAAAAAAAACATTTTGATAACAATTAGACATTAAGAATGTCATCTCAATTAGAGTCTATAAACTAATGCATTCATTGAAAAAAACACATTTTCTGAATCAGTTTCTCTGATTTTGCTATTTATTGGTTTATATTTGAGTAAAATGAACATTATTGTTTTATTCTATAAACTACAAACAACATTTCTCCAAAGAAATATATATATATTGTCATTTAAAGCATTTATTTGGCAGAAAATGAGAAATGGCTGAAATAATAAAAAAAGATGCAGAGCTTTCAGACCTCAAATAATGCAAAGAAAACAAGTTCATATTCATAAAGTTTTAGAAATCAATATTTGGTGGAATAACCCTGGTTTTCAATCATAGTTTTCATGCATCTTGGCATCATGTTCTCCTCCACCAGTCTTACACACTGCTTTTGGATAACTTTATGCCTTTAGTCCTGCTGCAAACATTCAAGAAGTTCAGTTTGATCTGATGGATTGTGGTCATCCATCTTCCTCTTGATTATATTTCAGAAGTTTACATTTTGGTAATCTCATCATTTTAAGTGGTCTGGAGCTGTGTATCTGTTATATCGCTGTTTTCCTACAGTGATATGGCCCAGCCCTAGCAGTCTGATATTTTAGGGGGTTTATTCTCCTCTGCTGAGCACACGCTGCGCAGGAGTTTGAGGAGACCGCATGAGGGAGAGTGACCCCACGGGTCGTCTGCATGCCTGGATACACAGGAACAGTTGGACCACAGAGAGAGTAAGGTAACAGGTCGGGGTAACAGGAGGGTGAGGTAAAAGCATGAAAAAACTCTATTCAAGCGCTGGTCATCTGAGGTTATATACTGAGCACAAGAACAAGTGTACTTTCAGTAATTTAACTTTATACAAAATAAACAAGAGCTATGAGGCTAATGAAGCTAACGAATACCGGAGTCTTTTTAGCGCAAACCATCACTTTCTAGGAACTATAGCTGCTTTTTTATACTGCAGGGCCAAGCAGTTGCTATGGCTGTGTTATAACATTCCTGTTAACCTAATTACAGTTTTAACATCGCTAAAGCCAGAATACCAGGCTTATCCAATGTAGCTAACATAGCATTAGCATGCTAACGACCAGGCTCATCCAACTAGTATTATTTTAGAAGCCGGCAACCAAGCTTATCCGACATAGCTAACACAAAACTGGCATGCCACCATCCAGGCTTATCGAATGTAGCTAACGTAGCATTAGCATGCTGGCACCAAGACTTCTTCAACATAGCTAACCAAAGACTGGCATGCCAACATCCATGATAATCCAATGTAGCTAATGCAACTTCATTAGCTAATGAATGCAATGTGACATTAGCATGCTGGCAACCAGGCTCATTCAATGTAGCTAAGCTAGCATTAGCATTCTAATGACTGGGCTCATCCAATGTAGCTAACATAGCATTAGTATGCCAACCACCGACTTCATCCAACATGGCTAACATGGCATTGGCATGCCAATGACTGGGCTCATCCTACATAGCTAACGCAAGACTGGCATGCCATCATTCAGGCCTTTTCAATGTAGCTAATGTAACTTCAGCATGCTAAGGACTGGGTGTATCCAATGTAGCTAACGTAGCATTAGCATGTTAATGACCTGGCTCATCCAATGTAGCTAATGTAGCATGTAGCATTAGCATTAGCAACAACAGGGCTTATCCAAACTAGCTAACATGTCATTAGCATGCTGGTTAACCGGGCTTATCCAACGTAGCTAGTAGAAGACTGGCATGCCATCATTCAGGCTTATCCAATGTAGCTAACACACGATTGGCATGCCGACATCCAAGTTTTTAGCTAATGTAGCATCAGCATGCCAAAAACTGGACTCATCCAACATGGCTAACATGGCATTGGCATGCTAACGGCCGGGGTCATCCAATGTAGCTAACATGGCATTAGTGTGCCAATGATTGGGCTCATCCAACATGGCTAACATGGCATTGGCATGCTGGCCACTAGGCTTATCCAATGTAGCTAACGTAGCATTAGCATGCTGTTAACCAGGCTCTTCCAATATTACTAACGCAGCGTTAGCATGGTGGCAACCGGGCTCATTCAATATTACTAACGCTGCGATAGCCATGGTGGTGACCGAGCTCATCCAACGTTGGTATAATGGTGTTATCATGCCAAAAATCAGGCTTATTCAACTTAGCTAATGCCATGTTAGCCATGCTGGCAACTGGGCTCATCCAATCTTGCTATAATGGTGTTAGCATGCTAACAGCTGGGTTCATCCAACTCAGCTGAATGCCACATTAGCCATGCTGGCAACCGGTATATATTTCAAGCTGTTAATACAATCTTTTTAACGTGACCAGTATCTGAGAGTCTGAATAGTCCTCACTGTGTAACTGTGTAACTATACACATGCGCTCAACAGCATTGCTTCAGTTTCATCCTTGTCAGAATCTCTAGAGCTATGAACAAATTCAGGCTCTTTCTGAGAATTTACTCAAATGTCGCTGTAAAAACTGCACTTTATTCAACCACGGAATGTCAGCACTTTCTATAAACTTCCATTCCACAATCATTTTCCATTTTCCTTGCAACCTTTTTTTTTGCTCAAGATTCACTGTGTATTTTTTTGCTATTCACACTGACACACAAACTAAACATCTGTATAACATTTAAAAAGAAATGTAAAATATTCTGGCCACCTTTACCTGCTGTATAAATACAGCCCAAGCGTATAAGAGATTAATTATAGCTTCCATTACTCATTAGCTTCATTAGCCTCGACACTCCAGCTCAAAACAGTAAAGTTCAGACACCAAACATGTCTCGTCTCATTTAGGGTAAGGAGACCCTGTTTCATTTTCCACCAAACTATTCCTAATATGAAGTGACAATCATACATAACAGGCTTAAAATACATTTGAATTAAGGCCTACATCAAAGCATCTTATTTCTAGGGCACCAAAAACACAGGATTAGTGAAATAGTGAACAACCAAAGCGCTGGATCTGAGCTGCGCCATGTAGAACACGGCCGGTGCCGCGCGTGCACACCACTCGCACGGGGCCGCAACACCGCGAGGCAAGCTCACCCTCACTCCCGCACGACTAACACACTCAAACCCACCACCACTTTACACTTTACTCTCTCCTGCCGGCGCCAGCTCAGCCTCAGCAAAGAAATAAATAAACAAATAAATAAATAACAACACAACAAAAGGAGCAGGAGAGGAAAAATCGAAAGTTATGCTAATCCACCGGCTTGACGCGAGCGCTGCCAAAACCTGCGCGAGAGGGGAGAGATGGAACGGAAGGAAAAGAGCAAGCAGAGGCGGAAGAGAGGGAGGGCGAGAGAAAGAGAAGGCGTGAAAGGAGCGAGGGAACAGAAAAAAAAGGAAGGAGAGCTAGAGCGGGCGAGTGAGCGAGAGTAAGAATGGCAGAATGAGCTAAAGACAGAGAGAGTGAGAAAAAAACTAGTAAAAGTGAGTGAGTGAGCCAGAGAGTAAATGAGGTTCTATATATAAATATATATATATATATATAAAGGGTT
Source organism: Astyanax mexicanus (assembly GCF_023375975.1). NCBI lineage: Eukaryota > Metazoa > Chordata > Actinopteri > Characiformes > Acestrorhamphidae > Astyanax > Astyanax mexicanus. The sequence continues at coordinate 27,504,814 of NC_064411.1, forward strand.
TACCATCCACAAAGTTTTTTTGTGAATATTATTATATGTTCATTATAAAAATCTGAATAAAAAAGGCCAAAAATCCCTAAATATCAACTAAATCTATCACTTTTTACATGAGGATGACATGCAGACATTAAAATTTCATTAAAGCCAAAGTCCCCACTACCCAATACTAACCTATGATATGTTTTACTATCCAATACTTCCTTTACTCCCCTATATTAGAGACACTACTCTATACTACCCTATATTAACCTATGCTACACTACACTACCCTTCACTCTCCTATACTAACTATAGTCCCTATTTTGCCTTATATTTGCTAAACTACTCAGTGTTAACTTATACTACCGTATATTACACATTACTTCCCTATACTCCCCTATATTTCTTACACTACCCTATAATACACTACCCTAGATTATCCCACAATACCCTAAACTACCCTATATTAACCCATAATACCCTGTTATGCCTATTTATTTCATAATACCCTATGCCCTTTACTGTGAAGCTTTAAGTGTATTTATTGTATAATTGTTTTAGTTTGCAGTTTATGCACTAAATATTCTGCAATATTATTTGCTGAATTTTATTATTTTATGCTATATTATTAATTTTGCCACATTATGATTATACTGTTATACTCTTGTACTATATTCCTGAAACTAATTAATTATTTTTCTGTTTTCCTATATCGCCAAGTATACCGTTATCGCAAAAATACCCTGAAATATCATGATATTATTTTAGAGCCATATCGCCCACCCCTACTCCCCTATATTACTAACACTGCCCTATACTAATTTACTACCCTATACTTAGCCATAATACTCTATTATGACCTATACTCCCCTATATTACTGACACTACCCCATACTAACTTTTACTACACTACACTATCTCATTATCCCATTATCCCATTATCCTAATGTTGACATATTCTACATTATATTGAACTATATTCTACTATACTAACCCATGATCCCCGATAATGTCCTATAATCCCTACATTCCCTTATATTTCATAAACTACTCAATGTTTACCTAAACTACCCTATATTACACTATTCTAACCTATACTCACCCATATTACTAACACTTTCCTATACTAACCTATACTACACTACACTGCCCTATATTAACCCAAAATACCCTATTATTCCAGTCTTATACTTCCCTATATTTGCAAAACTACTCAATGTTAACTTATACTACACTATATTACGTTATACTAACCTATACTCCCCTTTATTACTAACACTACCCTATATAATATATATATATATATATATATATATATATATATATATATATATATATATATATATATATATATATAATATATATATATATATATATATATATAATATATTATAACTGGACTGAAAAATGGATTTGCACTGCTCTCCCAGAACTGTCTGGTGTGTTTGCACTCCCAGAACATGGTGGAAGTTGCACAAATATTTCATTTTCCATTCTGCTTGTTTTGAAGTGTGTTGGAGTTTGTGATAGTCTATTCCTTCCAAAGTTTCTTCATATGCCTTCAAAATGTTTGAATGGAAACCTGATGTTTGAGAGAAATAGACAATGATAAAATGACAACTTGAGGTAAAGACTAAAGAAAGAACATGTGAGGGGGAAAAAAGACAGGAAAAGGTAAATAAGCTAGCGAGAAAAATGAGGGTGTCTGAGAGAGAGAGGAAGAAAAAAAAGAGTGAAAAAAAGATTAAAAGAGATATGTAACAGTGCGACAGTGAGGGTGTGGGGGTGGGAGATGAGCAAGAGAGGAATGCTGAGAGAACGCTGAGAAGCACAGTTTTAGGGATTGAACACAGTTTAATGGGCTTCATGAAACTTCCAGGTAAATTGTCAGATTTAGCAGGAGCAGAGCAAACAGAGGATCAGAAAATTCCCTAATCCCAACCCACAAGACACGGGACAGGGACGCACAGACAGAGAGACTGGCACGGATGATGGAGAAAGGAGGGGGAGGGGACTGAGCAACAAAGCCTGACTAAGAACCGAGAACTGGGGCGTACGACTTAGCGCACAGCTCTTAGCCAGCAAAACTGGATTTTCATACTCCTCAATTCATTCAGCGTGCAATCAAATATAAAGAGAGAGAGAGCTCAGAAAAATCAACTAATTTACACAAATTTCCCTCACCCCGAACGCAGCTGATTAGTCAGGACGCGAGACGTCTTGCCTCTGAAATTTGCTTGTTTTGCACTGGAGCTACAAAGCTAATGTCGCTAACAAGAAGCCAATTAGCTAGGAAGCCCTAAATCAACACACAACTGCCTCAAACCATGCAATGTTGCTAAATAGACTCAAATGAATTTATTTGAATGTGGTTTCTGACACTGTATGACACACTAGCTAATACACATACACGAATTGAAGAAGTTTAGCTATCTGAAAAACAGTGCTAGCAGCTAACTTAAAAGCTAGCTTAGCTCAATTTATCTCCACTATCCCATTTTTACATATAAAAGTGAGTCACACAGTGTCAGAAACTATATAATAATACCCTTAAACACTTAAACGCACTATCAATGAATGTCTATTTTCTGGACTATTTTCACACATAAGGTGCACCATATTATAAGGCACATTTTATAGTAGACAATAGTAAGGAATAAGGGTGCCATGTTGTTAATCTACACAGATTTCTCTTTTATTTGGCTGAGTAAAGCGCTTCCATTTATTTGCAGTAAGCGTAGATTTCCAATATTTTCAACAGCGAAAACAGTTAGCAGCAGCGCTAGCCACAGTTAGCAGCAGCGGTTAGCAGTAGCACTACTCAAGGATATTAGCTAGCGGTATTAGCTAGCACGTAGCTTGTTTTAACATGGTAAACACACAGGCTACAGTCTGATATACTCGCCTCTGAACGGCGAAAGAGCTAGCGCTGTGATTAGCGGCTAATGCTAATACTGTTCCAGCCTTAATGCTGGAAAAACTTTACTAAAACTCCTGTATAACTCTGTACTTCAGCGAAGTGGCTTTAAAATATGGTACAACTATTTTAAAATGATTTAATAACTCAATATAAAGTATTTGTCTGCCTACATTTGTTTTTAGCGAACTAGCTTATCTACATTAGCCTCCCAGCTCCAGTGCAAACGTACTGTAGCAACATAATGCAAGATTTCATCACCAAAATACCTTAACTGACTGTTAATGTGTAAAAAATGTGTATATTATAATTTTTTCCAAGCAAGCCACAATAATATAAACATAAGAAACTGCAAATTTCCTAAATAACTCAAGGATCCCACATTTTAAAGAGTTAGCTAAAGCTAAATATATATTTATCTAGCACCAATTCACTAACATCCATTTCAAAATATTCACAAGCAACAGTGACAGTACCAGTCGAAAGTTTGGAAGCACCTTCATGAATCTTTTGCTTTTCTTGAACATTGTATAACATTGTATATGTATGGCTGGTTTGAAAAAGTTTCAATATTACAAGAGAAAAGTCAAAATATTATAAGAATAACTGTTTAATATTAAAAGAGAAAAGTAGATTAGGTAGATTAATTACTTGGGCTACCAGTTTAAGAAGCTCGGAGGGAAAGTAGCATTTTCCGCTCATGATCTGTTACAGGGCTGCTGTGATTATCATCAGTCAGTTACATTTCTAACCCACTGCTTATTAATGCGCTAGTGTTAAAGTTAGTGTTACAGATAATACAGTATCCAGATTTTGCCGTGGTGGCGACTTTAATCTTGAACTCAACTATTTTTTTTTTTAAGAGAGGCTCTAAAATGCTGGGAAATTCTTAGTGTCACTTTCGTCTCCAGGTAAATTCTCATTTGAGCTTTCCTCTTAATTGCACAGCAGTCCAGCTTTTCGAAACCCATTGCTTATAGACGATTTTGTTTTTTTGATAGGGGACACTGCTCCACGCTGTCAGGATCTGTTGGCAGACTTGAGCAAAAGTTACTTATTGCATGCGGCCGGTTTTGGTAAATTATTTCTCACCGCTTTTTATCTATATTATCCATCCTCGTTAGCCCATAAACAGCAAAAAACCCCACAAATATTAGTTACACACGTTATATAAGCCATAGTGTTCAAAGTGCATGAAAAAAGTAGCGGCTCATTGCCTGGAAATTATGGTATTTGATGTAATTGAATCATTTCGATTCTAAAAAGAAAGGCACAGAAGAAAATCCGGCACATAATATAATTTCTAATAACGGGAATGACAGGAGATGTTGATATACTGAATTATTTGACTGCTATTTGATTAAATATCTTAAGCACAGTGATCTTGGGAGCTAATGCTAGCTAAATAAACATGGCTACTTTAAAATTTAAGTCTTAAGTCTTAACAGTCTTAACTCTTAACTTTTGGTTGATTCATAGCTGTTCCTAAGTCTTTAGATCAGATATTATTTCCATTATGTCTAATAACTTTTGACTGGTACTGTACCTGCCAGTGTTTTTTTTTATAGTCTGTAGATGCTGGGAAAGGCTCTGAAGAGCTGCCGTTTCTCTGTTACCGGCATCTGGCAGCGGTAATGCATTACAAGGGTTGGTGCACACTTCGGATGCGGCGGGAACGTTAAATTTAATGAAGCGGTTCGGGCCCGGGTTCTTGTTTCTTGGGTGTTAGGTACTGCTGGAGCTCGGCCAGGTATCCGAGCAGGAGCGTGTAGTTGATTTTGCGGCTCGCGGGGGATTCGCCCGCTCAGGATCAAGCTTTTAAACGCTAGCTTTAGCCGCGGGGGAGGATGTAAGCCCAGTAAGACTGGTGTATAACACAACTCCATCAGCTTCAGGATAAACTGTTTAGCCCCGTATCTCCACCCAGGTAATCAGGTCAGCAGTGCTTTCTGGAGATTGGAGAGATTTAGCAGAGATTGGGAGCTCGGTATGGAGATTTAAAAAGTGCTATAGAAGGGCGTGAAGGCTGCAGATGGTGCCACTGGGAAAACTTCCCGGACTCAATTCAACAGCCTATTGGCTGGCGAACAAATCCGGAGCTAATCTGAACCAGGAAGGATTTTCTGACGGGTCACCTGACAGCTGATTTGACAGTTTTGATGAGCCGAGAGCGCGCCAGTGCGACACATCCTACTGAAACGCTGCTTATAGAGGCCACATGTAATTAAGGAAAGTCATTTCACACCATTTCAGATTTCCATTTTGATAGCATTCGCCAGAGGATACCCAGAATTGGACAATAAAAAAATTATCACACAAAAAGGAAAAAAACAAACAAACAAACAAACAAATGTTAGGCCTACAACAGCCATTACCTAAACTAAGGAAGAGTTATTGTAATGATGGAGATAATGAGGGCATGCATTACGGTCAATCGTGAACAGTGAATCGTGAACAGTGAATCGTGAACAGTGAGTCGTGAGTCGTGAATCATATAGCACATGCACGTTAAGACATTTAGAGCATTTAGACATTTAGACATTTAGAGCACTGCACCAATAAACAGCAAGCGGCAGCATTCAGCCAAACAACACCACAACACCACTGTTTCAAATCCAACAACTTAGAAAAAATAAAAAAATAAAATAAATATATATGCATATAAGCACGGGTCTGAATGTAGACTAATAGCGTGATTATTATAATAATTTAGTATCATTTATAATGCATGGTGCATTAATGCATAAAAAAGATCCAGGAAAAAGTAAAAAAAAAATTACTTTTGTTGCAGCGCACATGATAATATTTGTTAACATTTTTTTAAAATAATGATTAATAAAAATCAATATTAACCCTGATAATAAATGTATTTTTTAGTCTTGAAATCAGATTGGAAGCAAGCAATTTTCAATGTGTTCTGTTGTTTACTGTAAAGCTTTATGAGTTTACTGTGAACCTTTATGAGCTAAAAGTTCTGCATTATAATACATTATTTTTATGTTACATTTATATTCATGCTTTTGCATTATTATTGCTTCATACAAATTTAAGAGTCTTGTTAAGTTACTGTTTACAAAACAGATGAAGGGCTACATATAATTTATTACTGTTATTGCACAAATTGTGAAAAAGATTTTTTTTCATTTTTCTCCCAATTAAGCTAGGCCTATTGTCCCATCCATTCAGCTGTTTATATCCCCCATCACAAGTGATACCACAACACAAGGAGGGTGAAGACTAAAACATGCCTCCTTCGATACATGTGAAGTCAGACTCTGCCTCTTTTTGAACTGCTGATGATGCAGCACAGTGCGCTTGGAGGAAAGCGCAGCGACTCGGTTCTGATACATCAGCTCACAGACGCAGCCTTGTGCTGATCCACATCACCCTTTGGAGTGATGAGGGGTAAGAGCGCCTTCTACTGTACCCACCCAGAGAGAGCAAGACCAATCGTGCTCTCTCAGGGCTCCGGCTGCTGATGGCAAGATGCATGATTGGGATTTGAACCAGCAAAATGTTCGATTTGAATCAAAATTAGCAAAATATTTTTATTCTTATTTAAGTTTTAAATTGGGATGAAAACAGCAGTTTGATTACCACTGATCTGAACATGACTCTTCTTCTTCTTCTGTTCTCTTTTTATCTATATTTAATTTTATAAAAGCCATTATTAAACCATTATCAAAGATTCTCTTTCGGGCCGCGGCTCAAACTAATAAGGCAGCGACAGCCTGAGGTCTGAGGAGCCGTCGGATCGGGCCAGCTGAATCGGATTTGGCATTGTAAGACAGGCGGCATTAAATTGAATTAAACTGAATTCTCATAATACGTGTTTGCTCTCGCGGAGATGCAGCGCCGCCTCTGCTCCGAGAACTGTGCTGAGCACGAGCGCAGCTTATTGGCTTATCATTTTTTATTGGCTTATAATAAGGGAGGCCATTTTGGAGACAGCTGGAGGAGACGGCGGGAGGCCGTCTGCCCGAGGCCCCACTGACACCACGGGGCCGGCGTGGCATCGCTGCCCACATTACAACCGTGTTACTTCAGGGCTGATCTGGGCACAGTTTGTTTTGTGAGGGTTGCTGGGGGATCTCCACGCTGCCCCCATTTTCCCTTAACCCAAATCTACACGATTAGTCAAGACTTGTTCAGTGTCAGGTCTGCTTATTAAATCTGCACTGGAGATACAAGGTTAACGTAGCGGTAACAGAGCGTATGTCAGTGATGAAAACATTGTTAAATATTAATGATGAATAAGTAATGTCTAAAATAATTATTTGAATTGATAGTAGTTGAAACATTATTAAACATTACTAATGCTTACATTTTATACATCAACTTTGTGCTCTCTCTCAGACTCCGGCTGCTGATGCCCGTTGCAAATTACTAATTTAACTCAGTTATGTGTCTATTAATAATTTGTTGAGACATTCGGACTGTTAAGTATTGTTAATTTATATAGAATCATATTAGAAATTAATCTTACATATTATTAAAAAAACACTAAAATGCCAAAAAGTCTTTGAAAAGCAGTTTGTGCATCAAATTGATGACGAATTGTAAAGCACCAAAATAGACTGGGGTGCAAAGGGTTTAAGTTATTAATGCCTTGTTGTAAATATCAGGGCTCTCCAGATTCAACCAATGAGGTGTGAAGCTACTTTGAGCCTGGATAACAGTGTAAACGGTGTTAAAAGTGATCTTAAGCACCTGTTGTAAAAAGTGCTGGGCAAAAAGCACATTACTGTATCTCAGAAAGCTGCAGGAGAGCAGAGGTGTGCTATTCAACGAAATTTAGTATTCTTTATCATGTTTTACAACACCAAAAGTCAAAAGTGAAGTTTACACCGGAGTTCTCCTTTAAGTACTGTGAATTAAGAACTTCAATTAAGCACTGCACACTAAAACAAAATAAGGGGAAAATTTACTTTAAAAAAGTTTTTTGAGTAAATTAAATTTTAGATCAGTTTAAGTAAATTTAACTCGGTTTCAAGACTTAAATGTTACATAGAGTAAATAAGTGAACTGAACTTCAGTCAATCCTTTCTTTTACTAAACTTTACTACATTTATTTTTAGTAAACTTTACTTAATTTCTGCATACAATATTACCTAATTACAATTACTTAATTTATACAATATTTAAATTATAAATATTTTTTTAATTTAAATAGTTTTAGTTAAAACACACATATTAAACTGTCTCAACACACACATGGATGGCATGTAATGCATTAAAATGAATGTATTACAGGCCATCCATATGTTGAGACAGTGTAATATGTGTTTTAACTAAAAATATTTAAATTTCAGGAATTAAAATGTATTATGTATCATAAATTAATTAAGTAGTATTGTATAAATGAAGTAACTGTAATTAGGTAATATTGTATGCAGAAATTAAGTAAAGTTTAATAAATAGGATTGACTGAAGTTCAGTTCACCTATTTACTGTATAAATTAGGTAACAGTGTATGCAGAAATTAAGTAAAGTTTACTAAAATAAAGGATTGACTGAAGTTCAGTTCACTTATTTACTCTATGTAACATTTATGTCTTGAAACTGAGTTGAAGTTACTTAAATGTATTTAAAATTAAATTTACTTTAAAAAAAAAGCAAAGGCAGAAAGTTGTGAAACTTTTTTAAAGTAAATTTTACACATCTTTTTTTTTATGTACTATGAAGCCAGTAAGTAATCTAATGTTGCTTTAAAAGTGAAGACCCATTATTCAGGTCCTTGTAAATTAGACCTTTAGAATGAACAAATATCTAATGAAGCTCTTTCTTGCGACAGACTCCGAGGCGTCAGACGCTCAGGACGCGTTTCACCCTCAATTAACGTGCTTGGTGAGAACGGGGCGCCTGCGCCGCTCCCCTGTTTGGCGGCGTGTCACCCCGAATCGCGTTAAAGTTTGATTCAGCGCTGTGTGACAGTCTGAGAATAGAGCGATTTAAAAGCTTTCACCGTCAAGATGATGGAGCGCAAATAAAACGCTGTCTAATCACAAACGGACCCGTCTCTGTGCAAGACAAAGAAAAAAAAAACTGAATTTCACAACAACAGAAGACCGATCATGCCAGAGCATGCCCATGCCCTTCACAAGAATGAGCCAATAAATAAATAAACGAATAAATGCATAAATAAGTGCATTGCATCACCAACAAGCAGCCAAATCAGAATTGATAAAGTGCATTTAGTCCAGAACCGAAATGTTCCTTCATCCCAGCCCAGTCTGACAGTACGTACTGACAGGATTGATTAAAAGGTGCTGATACGGTAATCAGGGTTTAGGCTTGATCAGGGATTATGATTGTGTTTTATCGCTGCTTAATCCCTATTGATATCTTAATCCATGCGGCACTCCGTGCAGTAATCCGGATTTTATAATGCGAGGAGGAAGGTGAGAAACTCGCCGTCCAATCACTCCTCCCGAATATTCCTCACATGGCAGCTCGCGCCGCATAATCTACTGTAACCCACGTTTACACAATCTGGCGTGACACACTCTCCGCACGAGGTGATTAACAGTTCGTATTAGTCAACACATGGGATTATGGGGGTTGGAGGCCACATTGGCTGTTAGATGACAGCCCATCTAATGGCGCAGCAGTTCAGTGAAACACGTCACGTGTCGGGTTGATTCAAACTGTTCATGCTAATAAACTGTTTCTGACTGTCTTTGAGTCTTTGAGTAAAACTAAAGTAGTCCTGGATTACATTTAAATGAAGGTCTATGAAGGTCTAATTAAGATAACTGTTTGTTTTGTTAACAAATATGTATATGTATATGTGTATTTGTCCCCAATTTGTCCTTAAATTATCTTAAACAATTGAACCATGCAACATTGGAAGAGTAAAGACAAGTCCATGTCTGCTCCAATAATCAGATTTCACCTTGTTTACAAACTAGCCATCTACATAATACACTTGGAGGAAAGCACCAGATCCCCAGCTCCGATACATCAGCAAACAGATGCCTGTGCTGATCAACATCACAGTAGGAGTGATAAAGGGAAAGAGCTCCATCTACCCACCCAGAGTGAGCATGACCTATTGTGCTCTCTCTGACTCTGGCTGCTGATGCCAAGCAGCAGGAACTGGGATTCAGAACCACGATTCACTGTCCATAGTATCAGTGTCTTAAGTATGATGAGCCACTAGAAACTCGAAACTCGAGTTTTCCAATAAATTCTCTAAATATACAGCTGCCACTGTCTGTATCTAGTAGTCATGTGACTACTAATTCTTCATTAACTCATTGTAGAAAGCTACAGGGCACCTGTGACTATGGCTAAGACCTTGTGTACACCTGAGCCCTGAGTATCAGGATTATATAAGCCAAGGAGGATAAAGCCAAGGCAAATAATACTACAAATGTAAACACATTGAAAAAATCTTGCATTTCAGCGAATTATTATTAATTAATTCAGCTAATCATTTCTGCTGTGGAGCTGGATATGTTAGGAGTCTTCTAGTATGGGGCACCAAATGGTCCAGTGCTGAAAAATCTAAAGAGCTGCAACTATATTTGGGAGATCGCAGGTTCGAGTCCCGGTCATGCAGCTTGCCATCAGCAGCCAGAGCCCTGAGAGAGCACAGTTGGTTTTGCACTCTCTGGGTGGGTGCAGTAGATGGTGCTTTTTCCCCTCATCACTCAAAAGGGTGATGTTGATCAGCACAAGGCTGCGTCTGTGAGCTGATGTATCAGAACCGAGTCGCTGAGCTTTCCTCCGAGCATGCTGGGCTGGGCTAACTACTCTGGACGGTGGATGGTGTGGTATCACGGTTATTACATATGTTACAAAAGGTGGAGTAAAGCGTTTTTTTTTTGTGGGTATTGCTTTGGCATCTACGCTGTAATAATAATTTGGGCATATGCATTTCTGATCACCTCCAAAAGTAACTGTTGTAATTGAAACTAAGTTTCTGAATACTTGAGATGAACTGTATACCGTTCACACTTGTACATTGTGATTAGGCGTAAATGGGACTTGAAATAGATAGAGCATGTTCAATAAAATCAAAACTCCTCCTAATGCAGTAAATCACTGCTTAGTTAATCAATGCAAAGAGTGTAAAGAGTCGTTTTCTTGTCAGCGTGGACTGCTGAATCTGTTGCTTTCCCCCAAGTTTAAAGAAATGTAATTTCAAGACTAACAAGATCTTAGAGATGGATAATCTGTTTTGTGTGAAGTTGAACTTCAGCAGAGCCAATCCAGGCAGGAGCAATTTTTACCTTCTGGACCTGGATTACTCACTTGAATTCCACTAATACCGTAAATGCCTGTGGTTAAAAAAAAAAAAATTCTAATCAGGATATAATTCAGATTCTAGTCTAGTGCAGTTCCCATGAAGTGCCCATGTGTAAACAGGGTCTAAATCTGTCAAACCAGACTGTGAAAAGTTCCCTTTTATGACAAATGTTACCATTAATTCATGTGAGATCAGGTTTTACCACATCAAATCATTAACAAGTAACCACTGACAACTGCTGCAACAGATATTAAAGCTCTGTTTTTGTTATACTTTATATCAACTCTATTTGTTAGTTCTACTGTTAACCCAACTTTTAGCTCGGAAGATGTGATTAATTGTTTATTAGCTTACCTATTTTATTATTCAATTATCTGTTGTTCTAATATGGTCATAAAGGGTTAAGTGGAAGAAAATACTGTATTGTTTCTAATATATTATTAATACATAGAGTCAAATATCGATATTTTATTGAAACATAGGCACTCAAAACTCCCTGAGACTAGTTCCTAAATTAGGCTGACTTAAATCACTGCTGAATTACTGCATGTGGTGGCGCTATAATCAAATGAATTGGGTCAACCTGAAGAATTCTGTGAATCAGACACCAATAAATCCATAATCCCTGGTTTTTGCTTATTCAGAAGTATTTTATCCTCTTCAGTAGCACAGATGCTGTGAAGTATCTTAGAGAATCGTTTGGTTAAATATTATCGAGTATCGCAGAATCACAGTATTATTGTAAAATCGTCAATATCGTAAGCAATGTATCGTGATAATAGGGTATCGAGAGATGCCCTGTGATTCCTATCCCTAAGTGCTTGGATGATATTTTGCGTTATTTATGTATTAATTACTAACAAACCGAAGGAAATTTGTTGAAGACTGTTGTTTAATGCACATCAGTAACTTTAGAAATGAGTTAATAGGCAAACAGCAGTTAATACAGCTACACACACACACAGTTTATACACACACCAGCAGCAAAGACCAGTAAAGACCAGCCCAGACCAGTAAAGACCAGCATCAGCCAAAGCAAGGGTTAAAGCGACATACGCAACAAGACGACAACACAACAACACCAACAGATCAAAACAAGCAAAGCGTACGTTTTTTAGCGAAAGCAGACAAAACAAGACACAAGCGGGGACAATAACAAGCAATTACAGAGAGTTTAGAGGTGTGGGGGCGGGGCTAAGGGTTCGGTTGCCGGGCAGAACAGCGGGAAGTCACTTAAGGAGCCAATCCAAACGTGAATGCAAACTCAGGCTTCAAATTTCAGTTCAGGCATGCAGGCATTCTTCGCCACATTCTCCCTTCATGCATAAAGTTCTCAATTTCCAATTGCTGGGTTTCCAACCATGGCAATGCGTGCAAAGAGAGAGAGAGAGAGAGAGAGAGAGAGAGAGAGAGAGAGAGAGAGGGAGAGAGATAGATAGAGTGGGACAGGGAAGGGAGGGGGTTTCTTCTGATAGGAAGGATAGGAGGTTTTTTGCAAACAAGTATATTAAATATCCCACAATGCAATGCAAGAGAATAACAGAGACCTGGACAGATGCTAGTGTTAGAATGGCTAACCTTTAGCTTTAGCATTTAGCAGTCTACACTGTCTAATATATTTGTGTATTTTCATTTTTTCTTTTGTAAAATGCCATTTTTTTGTTGTTTTTGTCTAAAAGTGAACTAAAAAGTAAAAAAAAAGGCAAAAAAGAGAGAAAAGAACCAAAAACACACCAACCTTCTCGCAGCTCTGGGGGGTGTAAGGGGGTTGATGCAGAACACAATGACATGAGGAGCCGAGAAGAAAACCAGGAAACACAGAAAGAGAGTAAAAAAGGCCACCGCAAACGACTTATTTCTTTCTTTTTTGAGTGTTTCTTTTTTTCTGCCACAATTTCCCCTCTTTTTTCCTCAGAGTAAAACACATAGCTTGACTTTTCTCTTCTCATTTTAAAAATAATTACAAAGCATTTCTTTCTACGATTATATCCATATATATATACTCATATATAATCAATTAACAAATTATTCATTTTTTCAAGATTTTCTTTTTATGTTATGTGGCAGTAGGACCCTTGGAAATATATATATATATATATATATATATAAACATATACTGTAGAAGCCCCTTCGTTGTATTCTAGCTTGCAAGGCCTTGCTCTACTCTGACAGAAAATTCTACAAAAAAATGAAAATTCTTACTTCTAACATGTAGAAATCAAATCAAAAAAATAACATAAACAACATAAAAGAAAGCAAAACTAAGAAGGACACCAAAGTCACAATGCAAAAACTACAAAGCTACAGCTATTACTGTTACCCTTCCTCTTTTTACAGCGTACCACTTACTTGGAAGTTACATTCATGCTTAAGTAAAGTGAAATAAAGTGACATTCAAAAAAGAATAAATAAATAAATAAAACAACAGCAGTCAGCAGTTCTGATTGGTTAGAAACAAAGAAACAAAACAAAGAAAGCAGAGAAACAAAGAAAAAACACACACCCACACACACACACATACACACACAAACGCACACACGAAGACCTGCAAATAAGTTAGTAAAGTTGAGAAATATTAGTGTCATGCAACATTAGATCACGAAACATCAGACTGACTCTTTAGCTTTAGCATTAGCTCTAGTAAAGCAAGTGCTACTAATCACTGTTGTGCACAACACGCTTATGAAAGAGGGATTTCGGTTGCTGTTAGTTTTATTAACGTATGTATTGAGCTTTTTGTGATACTTCCTATTTTTATTTATTTTTTATTTTTTTGTCTAACTGCATTCCAAAGCCTAGGCTGCAGTCAACCTTCTCTTAGTATCCTGTTGTTCACATATAAAACAGTCTAATGAGGCTACAAGTCTTTTAAAATCATAAAAAATATTTTCACATGTATGCTGCAAATTATTTCTGTTACTGATTTCTAAAAGTATGATGCAACTAATTTAATTTCCTTAAACTTCTGCAGACAAGTTATCATCTGGTATGACCACGCCCACAAACAAAAGGGCTGTGCAGCCTTGGTGCTTAAACTTTGCACCCCATTTCCCATTGGTTCCTGGCACTGGTCTATTTCTATACTGGGTGGATATGCCCTGCTATTCTCTGTCACCATCAGTGTTACCTGTGGTCTATATTGTATTGCATCTATACTGTACCTGGCCTTTTATCTCTGCACCAGTTAATAAGTATTTAATATTAACTGAATCCGTTTCTGATGTATATAAAGTATGTTGAATTAATTTTTAATTGGATTGGTGAACATTTCTACTTTTAAATTGCATTGGCCAAATTATTTGCTCAGCTATCTGTGATTAAAATATATATATATATTTTTTTCAAATGTACACATAATGTATTATAGTCCTGAGCCGCATTTTTCCGGTCAGTGGGGAAACGTGCTAATGTGACCTATGCCATCAAGTTAAGTTGGCTTTCTGGACATGGATTAAGCTTAGTCTTTTGGATTATTTGGGATTTTCTGAAGGGAGAGGCGGCACTGCCGGAATTATTTAGGCCAGCACCGCTGGAGCTGCGCTGTTTAATCTGTGTCCGTAAAATTAATTAATCCAGATTTAAATGCATGTTATTTGCGTGATCTGCGTAAATTTAGCCCCGGCACTGATGCCTTGGCCTTTTTCCCACCGTGGTTTGTTTTTCTGCGCGCCGGCCGCCGCTAGCCCAGAGCTAGTACCTTACAAATACTCATTAACAGCCCGCGAGGCATCACACCTGCTTTCACAGGCAGTAATCCTGAGTGACGGGCCCGGTGCAGAGGACCCGTATACTCACCCGCCTCCGAGCCACGTCCAGGTCTCACTCTTTCCCACCCCCTCACCTCGCCTTCCTCTCTGTCTCTATTAAATTAGCATAAACGCTTTCCACACCGCTAGGCCTCAAAGCGGCGCGCCGTGTTTAGCCCAACAGCAAATATCGCTAATTGAGTTTATAGAAACAATTACGCACCGGTAAAACCCCAATTCATTTCGTATCAATTAGCCTCTTTTAATGGTTTTAAAGCTCCAAACTGAGAATTGAAGGGAGGGGAGGGGAGGCTGTGGCTGTGGTGAGAACAGCGTCACGAATGACAAGCTTTGCATTAATGTTTTTTTTTTTTTTTTCCTCCCTTTGTTTTTATGTTCTCTGCAGGGATCTGTGGAATATGGAGCCGGTGGCTTATTTTAAGGCCTGTATTAAGCCATATATACATTTTCCTGTTTTTTTTTTTTTTCATGTATTTCGGTTCGACTGGAAACAAACAAACAAAAAAAAAACGTAATGACACTTTAGTTTTTTTTTTTTTTTTTTTTTTTGGTTTTCTGCAATGCTACAGCTGTATGCTCTGTATATAATACTGTAATACAACAGTGCGAATAGCTATTTTCTCCTAGAAATTCTTCACTTGAGAGAAAAAGCAACAAAGCAAAATTACATTATATACAGCAATTATTGAAAAGTGCTGCCCAGGCGTTTTCCTGTCGGATTAGAAAAACAGGCAAACGAACAGCAGCAGAGCAGCTGTGAGGCTCAGGAAAGTAGGAAACTGAACGAAGCTGCATTACCTACGGAGTACCTACTGTATTCCGTACCTCTCACGTATAGATTGGCAGGGGAAGAGTAGCGTACGCCCTTAGAATTCGACGCTACACACTCGTATTTCCCCTGATCCGTCTCCTCACTCCGCTCGATCTGCAAGGCACCTGGAGAGAGAGAGAGAGAGAGAGAGAGAGAAAGAGAGAGAAAGGGAGAGAGAGAGCAATAAGCAAGAGAAACAGATAGTGTGGGGGGTGGTTAGGGTGAGCGAGAGGCAGATAGAAAGACAGACACAAGCAAACACATAGGAACATCAGCCAGGGAGAGAGAGAGAAAGAGAGAGAGAGAGAGAGAAAGGGGAGGGAAAGGGAGATAGGAAAGGTGGGATAGTGAGAAAAAGAGAGAGAGAGAAAGCGAGACAAAGGATGAGCGAATGAGAGAGAATGGTGATTGTAATCCAAAATGAGAGCAAGAAAGATAGAGAGTTAGAGTAAGAGAGAAAGAGAGATAGAGTAAGAGAGAAAAAGAGAGAGTGAGAGGTCCATAGAAATGAACAGATGGAGAGGTGAAGAGAACAGTAGGGGGAGAAAAGAGACAAGAGAGCGAGAGATATGTAGAAATAGCAGTAAGATGAAAAAAGAGAGAGAAAGAGAGAGAGAGAGAGGGATGGGGAAGGATGAGAAAGGGAGAAAGGAGAGGTGGGCAAGTGAGAAAAAAAGAAGAAAGAGAGAGAGAAAGTGAGGCAAAGAAAGGCAAAGAATCCAAAATGAGAGAAAGAAAGAGAGAAAGTGAGAAAGAGAAAGACAGAGAGATAGAATAAGAGAAAAAGAGAGAGAGCGAGAGGTCCATAGAAATGAACAGATGGAGAGGTGAAGAAAACAGTAGGGGGAGAAAGAAACAGTGTGAGAGCGAGAGATATAAATAAGAAATAGCAGAAAGATAGAAAGAGAGAGAGAGAGAGAAACAGAGAGAGAGAGAGAAACGAATGGAAAACATAAAATTAATAATTCAGAAACTCTTATTTTAACTAAGAATGCTGCATAAACTGCATCACATTAACATTTACAAATCCCACTCCAGCACTCGCTCCGTATCTGTCACTATCATATTAACAGCCTGTGTTATTCCTTCACTCCCCACAGTATCTTGTCGTCTCCAGTGTCATCCTCACTTCAGTCAGGGAGTCGGAGTCCTGTTATTTTTCACTACACCTTCACTAAATCTTCACACTCTACCACACTTCAGTGAGGGAATATCCCATCCGCCCCGCTCCAACTCCCAGAATTCACATCGCATTGCCCAGAGCACGCTGGCAAACTTCACTTACAAGATAACACCTCACAGTGTATAGCAGTGAAGTTGTTCCCAAGCCATCCACTTAGATAACCTTTACATTGATCAATTTACTTACTGCAAACAAACCATAAACTTCTCCTCCAAAAATGAATCCAGCATTATACAGGAGTTTCAGTGAAGTATCTCCCACACTGAGGCTGGAGCAGCATTAGCATTAGCCGCTAACCATAGCGCTAGCTTGTTTACCAATCAGGGGCAAGTATACTGGACTGTAGCCTGCATGTTTATTGTGTTAAAACAAGCTATGTATGACAAACCGCTAGCTGATATCACTCTGGCTTACCGGAAAACTCAGGGTTCCTTAGTGTAGTGCTGTTAGGCGGTATTTACTAGCGGTTAGCAGTGGTTAGCACTAACTATGCCACTTAGCGCTGCAGCTAACTGTGCTAAAATACTGGAAATCTAAGCTTACTATAAGTAAACAGAAGCACTTTACTCACCCAAATAAACAGTTTTCAGGAGAGAAATCTGTGTAGATTAATATCCAGCACTCACTTGACTTTTTTTAAGAATTACAGTTTTGTTTACTCAGCTTAAGTTTACTTAACTTAGTTGCTACCCCCCACCACCACCCAGTGGTGAGATCTGCTTAAATTAAAAGGGAAACACGGCGATACCCCTGTTCCTTACTAGTGTTGCTTAAAATGTGCCTTATGTATAAAAAATTACCATAAAATAGACGTTCATTGATAATGCGCTTATAATATGGTGCGTCTGTAAAAAATATTATTTTACTTTTCTGTTCCACCTTAAATGCTGCAGCCTCTGCCATCTCTTTCACCATTGAACCCTTTCAGACCTAAATTATGTGCCAGTGTTAAAAAACAAATAATAATAATAATAATAATAATAATAATAATAATAATAATAAAATAATAATAATAATAATAATAATAATGCTGTTTTCCGTCTGCAATGAACACAAAGGAAGACTCTAATATTATAATACAAAATCTATATTAACATTAAATCAATTTAAACTAAAATAAGTGACCTTTTTGTTCACACGCCATCCCTAAGCAATAAAATAAACATAAAAAGTGTCCTAAATTACATACAATTAGTAAAAATGAGCTCTTTTAATTTGCCTTTGACTTTAGTGCTGGGTTGTTGTTTTTTTCCAGTGCAGTGGGCGGGGCTAAGCTATTGTTCCATTGGCTTCTGAACTTTTTCTTTAGCTTGTTTATAGTCTGTTTATATTCTGATTAAAACCGGTCTTAATTAGTGTTATGTGCAACAAAACATTAAAAAAATTACATTATGAAAATACATGATGTCCATTGTAATGGACGCAGGGTCTAAAAGGGTTAAGGTGGAACAGGAAAGTTAGCCAGCTAGCTAGCTACTGAGACAAACTTCTAGCGATTTATTTGTGCTTGTTTTGAAGAAAATTACCATAAAATATTGAAACTGCACATTAAACTATGGTATTGTGTTGGTTATCATAATTTTTAACAAGTAAAAAACTCAAATTTGTGGGCTTCTTTGGTTGCATGTTCCGCAAAATTCCCCACAAATCATCTTGCCAGTGATTCTCATAGCCTTGCTTTCAGTGTTCCTTCTGTTTAAAGGGCCATGTAGCTCTAACACTTCCCCCTAAACTACCCCTCCATCCTAATGAGAATCAAAACACCCTAACTCTAGATGTGCACATGCAAAACTGAGCATTAGGGCCAAGGGGTGAAATGGAATTGAGCCTAATTGTAGCTCCTATCCTGCTAACTGCTAACACTAGCTCAAATACAATTCAAGTCAATACAAACAATAGCCACACCTCATAATACATGTTTGAATTGTTAAACATACTCAAATAGCTTAAGTCGTTTGGCTGCTAACGCTATAAAAATCACTGTTAAATATAAAAAAAGTCAAAAACAACTAATTTACAGTTGCAAGAAAAAGTATATGAATCCTTTGGGATTATATTTGGATTTCTGCATAAATTGGTCAATAAATGTGTTCTGATCTTCATCTAAGTCACAACAATAGACAAACACAGTCTGCTTAAACTTATACCACACAAATAATATGTCTGTATGTTTTTTTGAACACAATAAAAACGTATGTGAAAAGGGGGAAAATGTATATGAACCTCTAGGCTAATGACTTTTCTAAGAGCTAATTGGAGCCAGAATGTGATGAGATTGGATGTGTTGGTTAAAGATGCCCTGCTCTATAAAAAAAATTTAAATCCCAGTAATTCCAAAGGGTTCACATACTTTTTAATGCAACTGTGGCTAAAACCAGTGTACCCAGCAGCCATCCTCAAGCCTTAGCCTTCAGTTTCATGCATTTTCATGTATACAAGTGTGTCATACAGCACATAAGCGAGTCTATTCCTTCTGAGTGATTCCTTTAAGCAATTATTTTCTCTTTCTGGTAGCCTTTCTTTTTCGCGTGCAGCGTTAAAATGTCCTCTGGCTTCGCTCTGTTTTTTTTTCCTCCTTCAACAAGCTGCCATTACTCATATTTTAAAAGACAGAGCGAAAGAGAAAATGGGGGGAATGAAGAAAAATGGAACAATCTCTAAAGCTCAGCTAGGGATTAGCTGAACGCGCTAACGGCGCATCATCAGAGAACATCTCCCCAAAAGGCGACGAGTCAAATTTCACATGAAAAGCTTTTTAACGAGACAATGGCGAGGGATTTTTTTTTCCAGACGCGGTGGCAACGGCGATGCTAATAGGAGCGCTAAACTGAAGTGAGCGCCTCTCTTTCCTCTGCCTGAAGCCGGGAGGTGGCTGAGAGCCCCCGGGCCACAGATTCGCCTCATGAAGGTTTGCAGCTAGCGTGAGTCACTGAAAGCTAACATTAGCCAGTCAGCTGAACTAACTCCACAGAGAGAGAGAGAGAGAGAGAGAGAGAGAGACTAGTTTAGACAAGACAAGAGTCTGATTGAAGTGGAAACCACTGAGAAAAGCACAGTCCTGCTTATTTTTTATTTGCTGAGAGATGTGACTACATATTTTCCACTCCTTACAGTTAGCTAAAACATAGCACTAGCTAAAACATGGCTCTATGCTAATTTAGAAAAGCACAGGGGTCTGGTCTCAGGTGTTTTAGTTGGCATTTTTTTTACACCTGTAGATGGTTTCTATGATCCGATTCAGTTGATGAGTTTGTTTACTTGAAGCGTTTCTCCCTCTGTTTGGTTTGATTTCACTCAGGCATAAACCTAAACGCACCAAAATACGCACTAATAAACCATATAAGCACATTTACTCCTCTGATTGGTCAGAGCTGTCTGCTCACAGTGTTGAAAACTCTTTGGACCAATTGAGCATTGTGTCACATCAACGCCACAGCCTACCTGAGTATTGTTACTGACCATGTCCTTCATCCCTTTATGACCACAGTGTATCATCTTCTGTTGCCACTTCCAGCAGGATAATGCTCCATGTTATAAAACGTTAATCATCTCAGACTGGTTTCTTGAACTTGACAATGGCTTAGTTCACTGTACTGGAATGTTTTCCACAGTCACCAGATCTCAATCCAGAAGAGCAGATTTGGGATGTGGTGGAACGAGAGATTTGCATCATGGATGTGCAGCTGATAAATCTGCAGTCAGTGCGTGATGCTCTCATTTTAATATGGATCAGAATCTCTGAGCAATGTTTACAGTACCTTGTTAAATGTCTGCCACGAAGGATTAAGGCAGTTCTAAAGGCAAAAGAGGTCCAGTCCGGAGTACCTAATAAAGTGGTCAGTGAGTGTTTATATCCTGGTCTGCCTGATTAACAGAATGTTCCCCAATCGTGCAATAACAGGACTGACTGGGACACTGGGAAGATCTACAGGCTCAGTTGCAACAGCTGTAAGTAAATGTGCTGCAGGGCGCCATACCCCCATGCCCAGCCATACTGTATCTCATCTTGTATCTGGGATAGAGGTGTCAACAGGGTACTGGAGCCTCCTTTTACTGTAATTGTGCAGAGCTACCTAAGAGGTAACAGCTACCTGTTAAGGTATAATCCATCCATTGCAGCTCGAATATCCTCATACAGTTCCTACAGATTTGATGGTAGGAGTGTAGGAGAGTTGATTGTCAATCAGAGATAGGTCTGGCGATGTTATGGCAGGCCATGGCCTAGTATCTGTGTGGTATGTGGCACGTGATCACACTACTCAGTTGTGCCGAATTCAGCACCCCTGCCATGAAAAGTACCCTCTCTCGGGAGCAGGTACTCCCTGTCTTTTTGCTAAAAGTGGAGACAATCAAGCAGGCCAGGGCAGGGTTTAGGGTTCAGAGTGATCACACTAGTCAGTTGTGCAGAATTCAGCACCCCTGCCATGAAAAGCACCCTCTCTCGGGTGCAGTTACGCGCCATCTTTTTGCTAAATGCAGAGATAATCAAGCAGGCCAGGGCACGGTTTAGGGTTCAGAGTATTCACACAAGTCCGTTATGCCGAATTCAGCACCCCCGTCATGAAAAGCACCCTCTCTCGGGAGCAGGTGTCTTTTTGCTAAAAGTGGAGACAATCAAGCAGGCCAGGGCTAGGTTTAGGGTTTGCTCGTTTCACACTAGTCTAACAAGCTGTGCTTTGGGAGGTAACCGTGACACTCTACAATTCTTACTGATTCCATTTATTTTTGGGTTTATCACTGATAACAGTCTGGATAGTCCAATTTCTTCCTAAAAAAGATCTGGAATACTGATTTGTGTGACCACAATACACTGTGTTTCCACTATTAGCGCTTTTCCACCGATGTGGAAGCAGAACTGTTCTGGTTGGCGAACCTACTTTTGAACCGGTTTGCCACTTTTCCATCAATAAAAGTAGGTTCTGGAAACAGGAATGTTCGTTTGCGGTGGGAACCGAAGAATATTAGGTTTTTCAGCATGAATCATGATGACATCTGTTCACCGCTGCTGTGACACGCCTTCTGTGTGTTGGAACAGTGCACTTGTACAGTTGAGTGTGTGTTCAAAAAAGGTTGGCGACTGGTTGTAGGACCTCATTAACGTAACTTTGGGCTGTTGTTCTTTCGATCTTCTGGTTTACAAGACACCACAAAAAGCATGCATAGAGCCTTTTCCACATGTCGTTTCTGACCAGAACCACCGCCCCACTTTACCCAAAGTCACCCTAATTCTCACACTCTCGCCCGGGTGTGACTTTGACCTTGTCGCTCGCCCGGTACGCTACTCGCTCACCTTCCCCCAGAACACCTTTCCGTTCAATAAACGGGTTTACGGTAACCACTGCGGAATAAAGAGTGACCCGCCATCCCTTCAGCTCTAACCTGTCACTGCGGATCCTGCTCTAAACCTCACCTGTCTAAAGGATTCAGCGCAGCCGGCTTTACCCCCCAACACACGCTAACACACACACTAACTCACACACACACACTAACTCACACTCAAACACACACTCACACACTGAGTAGAGCGAGCCCTCCGGGGAGGTGGTGTGCTGATAATAAGAGCAGACGAATGCCTTGCTATGTCTCTCTGCGGTTGAGGAGAGTTGGACTTGGCAACAAATTCTCTCACACACACACCTTTTCTCTCTCTCTCTCTGTCTCTCTCTCTCTCTTTCTCTCTCTCTTTCTCTCAAACACACACACACACACACACACACACACAAACAAGCGAGCACGCAGGCAGGCCCTGCCAGCGGTCCGCCCCAGATTGATCCAGAAGATTCAGGTGGAAGAGACTAATGAGAGTACAGCGCCTCCGAACAAACAAGCAGCCGCCCGCAACCCAATGGGTTTGTGTGTGTGTATGTGCTAAGGTGTGTGTATGTGTGTTTTAGGAGCTTTACGCAGGCAGGTGGAAAGCACTCAGCAAAACAGGGAGAAGATGAGGCTGTTGTATTTTCTATGAGTGTGTACACACACACTTTTACACACACACACACACATTTACACACAAACACACACCTTTCCACACACACACACACACACACACACACACACACACACACACACACACACACACACACACACACACACTCAGAACAGAGGCACGAATCCCGATGTCTAGTTGTGCGCCGTGAGAAACAACAGGGGGCTCAGGAATAAATGGCACAGCTGAAGCAATCTCAGGCAAAGCTTTTTGTTACGGCAATTTAAGTCAAAGTTTCGTCTTGTTAAAGAGTGAGTTTTACTGCACAGCCCTCTCTCACTCTCGCCGTCTCACTCTCTCAATCTCAAACCCACCAGTACTATGCACAAAGCAGTTAGCGCATGACAGTTAGTGCACTGCCAAATCAAAACGATAGATATCTCATGTTTTATCCGTTCCAGTTCATTCCATTTATTAAAACACATCCATCTCTGAATCTGCATTTCAGACCAGCTACAGCCCTTTTAACACTTTGCAATGTTGCCATTCCTTCCCACAACACTTAAAAGATGTGTTGGCACCGAGGATACCAAGCGATGAAGTGTTTCTCATGGGGTTAATTTATCCCGTTCTTCCTGCAAACACGTCTTTAAGATGTGCCACGTGAGTGACATACATTTTTATTTTAAAATCAACTACTGTGGACTTTTCTTCTACAGCCATGCCTTTGCAATGTGTGCAGCCTGTGGTTTTGCATTGTCTTGTTAAAAAAAAACAAAAAACATGGACATCCCTGTAAAACAGGGGTCGGCAATTAAGTTTGGTTGCATGCCAGATATTTTTCAAGTCATTACGTGAAAATTCTGTTTTGAAAAAAACAAACTGTGAACCGTGCTCCAACACGATTTAACCAAACTTGCTTAGTTTGAGTATGTATATATATATATATATATATATATATATATATATATATATATATATATATACATATATACTTGCCAGTGTTGTGTCGAATTCAGCACCCCCGCCATGAAAAGCAGCCTCTCTCAGTAAAGATAATCAAGCAGACCAGGACACAGTTCATGCTTTGGGAGGTAACTCTGACACCCTAAAATTGTTCCTGATTCCAGGAATTATTTTTGTATTGGTTACTTAACAGTCTGGATGGTCTTTTTCATCTTTGGTCCAGAGGACATAATCATGTCAATTTCTTCCTAAAAAAAGATCTGGAATGCTAATTTTTATGACCATAATTGACTGTTGACTGTTTCCACTGTTAGCACTTTTCCACCAAAGTGGAACCGGCAGCGTTCTGGTTTACAAACCAAATTTTGAACCATTTTGCCGTGTTTCCACCAACAAAAGTAGATTTGAGAATACTAGGTTCTTCAGTGCGAATCTGTTCACAACATCTGTTTACCGCCACTGCGACACACCCTTTGAGGATGACATATGATGGGACGTTTTTACAGTTACATTAAAACTGGTGGAAACGTGGGCTGGTCACTGAAAAAAACTCAAACTAAAAAACTCAAAAGCGCTATGTGTGTTGGTCCATCTTAGATTCCTCTGAGCCCAGCAAAGAAGTAAACGCTGCTTCTGGACACATGTTTGTTACAAACTGGAGATCCTCTGCTCATCTTTGCTCATCCGAAACTCATCTTTTTTTATGGATACTGGTTTTTACTTTTTTGCTGGTCCTAAATTTCTCTCTTTTTGGAATGTGAAGCAGGTCTGAAATACAAGAATGGATGGTTAAGCCAAGATAAAACATGAAATATCTTAGGGTCATACTGCATATTGTCTCAATTTCTTTCTGATTTGCATATATATATATATGTATATAATCATAATTACGTGATATTCAGATCCAGCACCTTCTTCTAGCAACACCGTGTTGAGCTCCCAGAAGCCTACAACAGGTGAATTCAGACGTTTCTCTGTCAAAACAGCCATTTGTTGGGAAAAATAACCGCCCTTTGCGCTGTTCCTGTCAGAGGTTGTAAATCTGAAAGGCAAATGTCGACACATTGAGCGAAATCGAGTCGAAACACGGAGAACTTCCAATTCCAACAGATAGGAGGCTCAAAATACCTCAAAACGGCTGCCTGGGGGTGCAGCAGTATGGCGTCAGAGTGGGAGGGAAGAGGCTCCATGTTCTGAACTGAGTTTGTAATGACTCTTGCTCTCTATATCTCTCTCTCTCTCTCTCTTACTCACTCTCTCTCTCTCTGTCTAACTACAGTTCTTTGACGTGTGTTTGGTTCTCCTCTGCGAAATCACGTCCCGGTGGAATTTAGTAACGCTGACTTTTCAGGCTGTCTCTGACAAGACGAGAGAACGCCAAAAAAAAAAAAAAAAAGACGAAGAAAGAGAAAAGTCTGTCTGCTGCAGAGAGAGAACTCATGAGCAGAGAGAGAAGTAGGCTGGGGAGGAAGAGGAGAAGGAAACGAGTGAGAAAAGCCGGAAGGATGGGAGGATGAAGGCCTTGAGACGGCTGAAAGGAGGGGAATGTGGGATGTTGTGTTTCTGTTATATATATACTCTATACTACAGTTGCAAGGAAAAATAAGTATGTGAACTCTTTGGGATTATACTTGGATTTCTGCATAAATTGATCATTAAATGTGTTTTAATCTTCTTCTGAGTCACAACAATAGACAAACACAGCTTGCTTAAACTAATACCATGGTTTTATTGAACACAACATGTTAACATTTACCATCCAAAAGGGTTCACATACTTTTCCCTGCAACTGTATATATTATTTTTAGTGATGTCAGTTGATACTTCTTTAAATATAAATAAAGTAAGGAACATAGGACTGGCAAAATGGAATGAATATTATTATTTGTATTAGTGGTGTCAATCGTTTAAAAATAAAAACATGAAATGCTGTCGTTCCCCTGTATTTTTGAAGGAAGGGAAGGAGTGAGAGATGGAGAGATGGATGGATAGATGGATAGAGATTTGCGAGACATATGTTATTTCCAGACTCTGGAGTGGTGGTGCACTGTTCTACTGTTCAGCAATACCTGAACAAAGTCTACAGTCATTTCACTTCATGACTGACACCTGCAAACCATATACAATAAATATATAAATATATAGCAGTAGTTGGGGTCAATTGATTGCAAAAGGCAATTATATTTAGTTGTGTCAATCTCTTAAAAATAATAACATGTAAATGCTGGTGCATCCCTGTATTTTGGGATGAGTGGGTAGACACATGGACGGACATTTCCAGACTCTGGAGTGGTGGTGCACTATTCTACTGTTCAGCATTACCTGCAGTAATACAGTCATCTCACCTCTCCCGTGATTTGCTGGATTCGCTTGTGTGTATTGATATAGCCTGACTGACACCTGCAAACCATATACAATAAAAATATAAATATATAGTGGTAGTTGGGGTCACACTGTATAAATTTTCCGAATTTTCAGAATTTACCATTCCTCAATTCGCACATGTCACATGTGCACTGGGAACATGACGTAGAAGGCTAATATTACCACCCACAGTGGACAGTGTGAGCACAGTGGGTGGTAATGATGGTGACCGGTGGTGTCTGGCTAGATTAGTCCATGTGAACAGACTTCACATCGCATCCACATTCAATGCAGATGACCCAACACACACATACTGTATCCCACAGCTTAGTGCAGTGTTCTTTACCTTGTATGGGAAATGACAAAAGTCATGGGACTCAATACTTGTTCCTGTCCCATGACTTATGGCATGTCACTGTATATGTGTGTGAGTGTGAGTGTGTGTGTGAGTGTGTGTTCTACAGGTAAGCTAAGCTGTGCGTGTGTGTGTGTTTGTGTTCTGACTCAGTGCTACCAATCACACTTGCCATCTGTCATCTCTAATGTATTCATGCACACACAGAGTTCCACACACCCAGGTAACAGTGCATGCTGAGCTTCTGGCATTGAACCTCCACAAACACTGATACACACACACACACACACACACACACACACACACACACACACACACACACACACACACACACACACACACACACAGGTAGAAAGTGCATTCAGGTAGAAGGATCACACCTGGAAGTCTGGACCATGCTTTATTTGTTTGTTACACTGTATTTGGTGCATTTAATCCGTTTAGTTTTGGTTTCACACTGAAGTACTTTACTACCTTCTGCCACCTATGTGGGTGAAGTCTCCCCAAATGACTTATTGTAAGTATACAATACTTGTTTTATTTTTTTTTCGCAATCAGTAAAACACCAAATATGTCTTATCCCATTTTTAGACCAATACTTTTGAATATTTACCCTAGTTCTGCAAAGCTGCAATGCAAATATACAGCTCTGAAAAAA
The DNA here is from genome assembly GCF_023375975.1 of Astyanax mexicanus. NCBI lineage: Eukaryota > Metazoa > Chordata > Actinopteri > Characiformes > Acestrorhamphidae > Astyanax > Astyanax mexicanus. The sequence goes on from NC_064411.1 coordinate 27,531,994, forward strand.
AAGAGACAGCTTAAAAATGATGAGTTTATTCTATTTTACCAAATTGAAAACCACTGGAATATAATCAAGAGGAAGATGGATGATCACAAGCCATCAAATCAAGCTGAAATTCTTGAATTTTTGCACCAGGAGTGGCGGTATAAAGTTATCCAAAAGCAGTGTGTAAGACTGGTGGAGGAGAACATGTTAAGATGCATAAAAACTGTGATTAAAACCAGGGTTATTCCACCAAATATTGATTTCTGAACTCTTAAAACTTTATGAATATGAACTTTTGTTGTCTGTAGTTTATATAATAAAACAATAATGTTAATTTTACTCAAACATATACCTATAAATAGCAAAATAAGAGAAATTGATTCAGAAACTGAATTGTTCTTTTCATTTTTTCCAAAGCTGTGAAGACTAAGCAGCTGTCCATCACGTGAACGAAACTACACTAGTGTTACTGGAGAGTGGGAGTCTTATATGGACAGATGTTTGGAAGGATGTTTTAAATGTAGCTCCTTCAACCACAGATGCAGCTCCCCTTCTTTGTAAAATATATATTTGTAAATATAATGTCTAGCTGTGTGGTTCTGATTAGTGTATAAAGCAGTAGCTATTTAAACTGCATTTTCTTTAAATACAAACTTAACCTAAATTCTAACATAAATACTAGAGGTGTGCCAAAAAATCGATTCACATAAGAATCTTGATTCTCATTTACTACGATTCAGAATCGATTTAAAATGTCCCAAAATCGATTCTGATGGGCGGGTTTTAGACTGATTTTGGGCTGGGTATTTTTGTTGGACCTGGCAACCCTGGGGATAGTGCTTGTCCTTTCAAACGGAGATCTTCCAGACACACACAGAGCGTAGGTGTTTGAGAATCACCGGTAAGATGGCAGAACAAGCATTATATTACATTAGATTAACGTGTAGTTTCAATGTTTTATGGCAGAATGCTTCATAACAAGCATAAAAAAGATCGCTAGTAGTTAGTTTCAGTAACTGTTAGCTAGCTAACTAGCTAACTTTCCAGTTCCACCTTAAATAACGCTACAGGTGGCAGCGGGCTGCAGCATTTAAGGCGGAACGGAAAAATACAATAAGCTAATCAGAGCTAATTTCAGCTCCTCATCACAGAGGAATTAAGGAATGGACCATATGAATTAATTTCTCCACCTCCTGCCCCCTTTCTGAAGAAATACAACGACCTTAAATTAACTAGTTAATCAGCAGCTGCTCCTGAACTTTAGCGCTCCACTGCTATCATCACATCAGCCCAGCAGCGTCACCTACACACCACCGCTAGTAGCCTGGTAATAAAGCAGTGTTATTTATTATTTATTTATTGTTCATTAACGTCATTGTGATATCCCAGTGATTCCTCTGTCACTGAGGACCCACATTCCTGCACATTTTATTGTTTTTGTAACACATTACCTGCTCCAGGACCAGTGTATATTATGGAGGGTTTTTTTTCAATAAGATTCATAAGCCAGAAGCAGAAATTTTTATAATTCAAATTGTTTTGAATCAAAAATCGATTTTGAATCGAATCGTGGCCCCCAAAATCGGAATCGAATCGAATCGTGAGATAGTAAACGATTCCCACCCCTAATAAATACAGAAAAACCTATGAAAGTGGGCGTGGCAGGACATCAAACGGCTGCTGTACTGTATTTAAGGGCGTCTAACCAACAACTGACTCGCTTAAGCAACAACCACACTAACACCTTCCACACATCTCCAATGTTCTTACTCCAAACACCAGGAACAAATGTGTTTAATCCATATCTTACACTGCCCACTCTCTCTCTCTCTCTCTCTCTCTCTCTCTTTCTCTCTTTCTCTCTTTCTCTCACCAGACTGAGAGATTTGCATTGCAGCCAGAAAGCTTCATTAGTCTATTGTTAATCTTGCTTTAAAGAGTGAGGCTGGTGAGTGCTGGAACCAGTGAAATGTCACTGAAATTAAAAATAATCCTGTGTCTCCAGAGCCACAGGGAGAGAGGGCGACTGGGACAAACGGACGAAAAAAACAGGAGCAGGACAAAAGGACAGAGTGTGGAAAGTGACCGGAGCAACACAGCAAGCAACACAGTTAATGTCCCGGCCTTAAAATAAAGGTTAATAAGATTTGGTGTTTTTTGCACTATAATTCACACTGGATTGTAAGGCGTATTTTAAGCGACACTAGTAAGGAACAGGGGTGAGGCCATGTTTACCTTCTAATTTAGCAATTCTCACCACTGGATGGTGGTGGAGGGGTAGCTAACTAAGCTAAATTAAGTAAAGATAAGATAACAAGACTTTTTCTTTTAAAGTCAAACGAGTGCTGGATGCTATTCTACACAGATTTCTCTCCTGAAAACCGTTTATTTAGGTATGTAAAGCACTTCAGCTTATTTACAGTAAGCTTAAACTAGGCTGGAGCATTAGCATTAGTTGCTAACTGCTAGTGGTCAGTGGATGATGCCACACGTCAGCTCTACACTTAGGAACCCTGAGTGTAAGCCAGGGCGATATTTGCTAGTGGTTTGTCCCTCATAGCTTGTTTTAACATAGTAAACATGCAGATTACAGGCCAATAATACTCATCTCTGAGCGATGAAAGAGCTAGCGCTTAGCGTGCTTAGCAGTTAATGCTAATGTTGCTCCAGCAGTGCTAGTTGGGGTTAGCAGCAGGCTACAGACTGATAATACTCACCTCTGAATGGGGAAAGAGCTAAGTGCACCTTTTAAGTGTGCCATAAACTGGAAAAAATGCAGTAATCGACCAGTTGACTGAAAAATATCCCACATTTAGGGCTGCACGATTTGGGCAAAATATCTAATTGCGATTTTTCCACAGAATATTGCGATTGCGATTTAAATTGCGATTATTTTTAATCCATCAAAAACCTAAACCTGTATTAGTGGTTACCATACCTATCAAATAAATTTATAAACTTCTTCCACATAAAATATTCACAGGTATCTCAGATTAAATGCAGTTTTCAGTTTTATTTTTAAATTGCAAGTAACAACAAAATAAATAACAAGGTTTAACTGCAACATCAGTAACTGTAAAGTCTGAGTTTTGAGATGCATTTTTACAATATAAATTAACTTAAAAGTAAATCAGTTTTTTTGCACATTAAATGCAAAAGTAGCATCATTAATGCTTGCATGCACAAAAGGTATAACTGCAACATCAGTAACTGACTGGTCCGCTGTGGACAGTAATGCCTTAGCAGAAAAGCTAAAAAAAAAGCAAAATATCGGTTTTATCCTAAACTCTTTGAGTTTTGAGATGCATTTTTACAAATAAATGAACTTAAAAGTAAATCAGTTTTTAGCTGTTAGCTTCATACTGGTAGCTACCAGTGTTGGGCACGTTACTTTGAAAAAGTAATTAGTTATAGTTATTCATTACTTCTCCAAAAAAGTAACTGAGTTACTAACAGAGTTACTCCACTATAAAAGTAATTAGTTACCAGTAAAAGTAACTAATCGCGTTACTTTTTAATATTCGCCCATCAAAAAAGGAAATCAATTATACATTTACTATTAGAAAAATAACAAACGAAAATAAACCCAAAATGTTGACAAAAATATAATCTAACGAATTTAAAAAAAATAAAACGAAATTCTCCACACAACCAAAGAAAATTACTAAAACTTGTAATACTGAAAAAAACGGAAAAAACGGAAAAACGCGTCTGGGGATGAAATTAAACATACCAAGCCACCCTCAAAGGAAATATGTATATATAAACAAAAAAAATAATGGACAAAAACAACAATCTAATGACCGTTAAAATGGTATTAATATAACAACAGCCTTGCCAAAAGAGAATAGAGCTTAGATCAGGCCCAAAACGTGCACGTTTTGCAAGAGAGAAAGAAAGAGAGAGAGAGATTTCTGGTGTGAGTTACTACTCACAGGTAAATATTCTCACGCTGTATCTGCTGTTTCTCTTTCATCTGCCTGGCGCTCATATTGTAATCCCATAGATAGTTCTGCAGTTTCTCAGTGTTTTCTGTCGTATTTTGCGGCTAGCGCGAGCGCTTTACACAAGAACTAACGCCACGGACCAGGTGCCACGCGCTCGGCACAACACCGCCCGCTGTACAACTCCGCTGTACAACAGCGCTTTTAAATTAATTTAACACGAAAATGAGGGTATTCTATCAGTAATTTCAGTTAGTTGTAGTTAGTTTTATAAACACAAAATACAGTTCGAGATAGTTATGTTATTTTCTTTTAATTGCCGTTTTTATCAGATTCAGTTAACACAAATGTTTTTCACTTTCAGTTTTCGCTATTTCGTTCGCTTTAGTGAACAATAATAATTGGTTACTTAGCAACATTATGATTAGCACACCAAAGCTTTATATAAAATAAAAATAGGAGCCCGATTTCGGGTCGGTCCTCGGGTCAGGTCGGGTTCGGGCAGAAAATCTAAGCTCTAAAAGAGAAAGCAGCAGCACCACAAACATCGGAGCAGCTAAAAAGAGCTTAACGTCCTTAATTCGGAACTTGGCTTGTCCACGGCAATCACTGAATTGATTAGAGCAGCAAATCGTCACAATTGTGCCTCACTTCACCACGCCAAACCACAGGCACAGCGGCCAGAAGCTGTTTTAACGCCGTTACTCCCAACACTGGTACAAACTGATATTTATTTATACTGTTTATATATTACTTTTATATTTTATTTAATAATCCCCAAATACTAATAAAATTACAATATAACGAATTCCAAAAGATATAAACGAAAAACGGCACGCAATAGCAGAAATAAAATAAAGAAATATTATTTCTGCCCCAAAAAGACGCGTCGTCACCCCGGCGATGTGTGCGGCGCAAACCGATTAACCCACGCGCGGAGCTTTAAACAGGCAGAGCTGCAGCTGCTGACACGCGTGCAGCACTGTGTGATTATAACAGTGTAACTTGTGGTACATCATAAAGATCATAGTGTGATTTGTTGTATTAAAACAGATCTACCTCACAGACCATTTTCTGGAGCACCATCTGACAGAGCGCAAAGGAAAGCGGAGGGAATTCTCTGCTGACCCGGCGCGAGTTCGGGCATCAAGTCAGGTTCGGGTTCGCAGACAATCTGAACTCTACAACGCATTTAAACAATTGCACAGTGTCCGCCTGGCTTTAAATTATTTTATCCAAGTCTTCCACTCATGTCCAAGCGCCACTTTAAATTTAATTCACCCTGATGTAGCTGCAATGGAGAGAGCGGCAGTGCATGCTGGCTTCGTTGCGTTGAACGCAGCCCCGCCCTCCAGTGAAAAAAATATTCAAATGAATCCAGCCCCTGCTGCATCAGGCCAATCGGAGAAGAGCAGGCGGTGTGCTCACACACACACACAAGCCTCTCAGACACAGAACAGGCGCTTTTAACCACATAAGTTGGAAACACTTGCAGGCTATTGGCTAATTCAAATCGCAGCTCCTGCGATTGAAAAATCGCGTCCATTCAAATCGCGATTTCGATTAAAAAACGATTAATCGTTCAGCCCTACCCACATTAGTAGATAGTAGTAGGTTTTGAAAACATGTGAAATGTGGATTCATAGACAAAGTTTAATCATAACAGTGTAGAGTACAGTTTTACTTTTTAAAAACAAACAAAATGAAACCTTTTACCCTTTTTTACATTTTATAAATGTAAAGCCTAAATGTATTTATGTCCTGCTTTACAGAGAATTTCTATTGAACACTGAACTTTTCCAACGCCAATTGGGATTTGACGTCAATTTTCACCTACATTTTTTCCCCTAAAAAGTCAAACATTTGGACACGCGTCTTCTCATTCAATGTGTTTTCTTTCTTTTTATGATTTTATGCACTGTAAATGTACACGTGGAATTATAAGTAGCACATTTATCTTTGGGTACAGATCTGCACCCTCTTGGTATTTTAATCACCTGAAATAGTTTTCTCAGCGTCTTGAAGGAAGGAGTTTCTGGAGGTGCTGAACAATAGTTTTTGATTTTTCTTCACGCTGTGAAGCTCCAGCTCATCCCAATTAAATCACCTCAAATCACCATCTCAGTTCATCAGGTTTAGATCAGGGGGATAATGTGGAGGAATAACATTTTTTTTACTGTTTACTCCAAAAATCCATATGTGTCTTTTAATAGTTTTGTACGGTGGCTGAGAAAGCCCAGCGCAGTGCAAATTGAAAAGCGCTGCAAAAGCACAAAACACATCCATCAAAATTACAACACAGGCGCAGCAAATAGAAAAACGCGCTGCAAATAGAACCACAACACAACGGAAGTGAGTCACAACACAACGGAATTTTCCCGGGGGACCTTAAAAGATACTGTACCAGCTAAGCTGCGTCTTCAGTAACGTCTCGGACTTCACTATGTGTACAAAGGACAATAAGTGGCAAACAAGGCGTTTTGTGAAGCAGAACTTTTAATAATATGCACACAACCGTGGTAATCACAGGTAATAAACATAACTTACTTTTCAGAAGCTTGTTTGCCACTTATTGTCCTTTGTATACAGCTGGTACAGCATCTTTTAAGGTCCCCCGGGAAAATTCCGTTGTGTTGTGACTCACTTCCGTTGTGTTGTGGTTCTATTTGCAGCGCGTTTTTCTTTTTGCAGCGCGTTTTTCTATTTGCTGCGCCTGTGTTGTAATTTTGATGGATGTGTTTTGTGCTTTTGCAGCGCTTTTCAATTTGCACTGCGTTGGGCTTTCTCGGCCACCGTAGTTTTGTATCTAATGTATCTAATATTAATCTACAATGCAGAAAATATATTAAGTAAAGTATAGATAAGATAAGAAAAATCATTGCACGAGAAGATGTGTCCAGACTTTTGACTGGCACGTCTTTTTCTGACGTTAAACTGACATCCAGCTCCCGCAGAGTTTTCACATTGTAGAAGCAGCAGGATGAAGTGAGGAAATTGCAGTTTTTACACTTACTTAAAGGTCAGCACGACTTAATTTACAGACAATACTGGTCAATCTGGATAAATATCTAAAAATAATGAATGGAAAAATGTGAAAACGGGCAGCGGCGGGTGTCTGAGTTTGAAAGTAATGCGCTCGTTCCAGCTCTGATGTGGAAGTGCTATTTTTTGTCCAGGTGACAGAGGCGTGATGAAAGGCCCACAGCGGCGGAGTGTCTGTTTTATTAGACCTGCATGTTCTCCTTATTTTTATCAATAAAGAGTCTGCCCTAATCAGACGATCCGGCTGAGTCAGACCACTGTATCTCTGCAGCGTCTGCGTCATTATTCTAACCCTCAGAGCCAACTGATAGCCGAGAGAAAGAGAGAGAGAGAGAAAAGTAAAGCTTGCAGAGAAAGTAAAGATTCAGGGAATAAGCAACATCTCATGTACCATATTTTTCGCACTAAGAGGTGCTCCTAAAATCCTTTAATTTCCCCAAAAATCAACAGCGTGCCTTTTAATCCGTGCTCCTTATGTATGAATTTTACCAGTCAGGTATTAAGAAGCAGTAAAGTCACTCTGCTGAAGTACAGAGTTATACAGGTGTTTCAGTAAAATTTCTATAGCACCAAGACGGGAGCAGTATTAGCATTAGCCGCTAACCACGCTAAGTGCTAGCTATTTTGCCATTCAGAGTATTATCAGCCTGTAGTCTGCTGCTAACCGCGACAAGCACTCCTAGAGAAACATTAGCATTAGCTGCTAACTGCGCTAAGCCCTAGCTCTTTCGCTGTTCAGAGATGAGCATATCGGCCTGTAGCCCGCTGTTAACCCAGGCTAGAACTGCTGGAGCAGCATTAGCATACTGCTAACCAAAATAAGCACTACCTTTTTCCATGTTTAGAGGTGAGTATTATCGGCCTGTAGTCTGCTGCTAACCCCGGCTAGCTCTGCTGAAGCGGCATTAGCATTTGGTTCACGTGGTTCATTAGGCTACATGGGATGACCCGCTAGCTAATATCGCCCTGGGTTACCAGAACACTCAGGGTTCCTCAGTGTAGTGCTTTTGGGTGGCGTTTACTAGCGCTAACCACAGCTAGTGCTAGTGGTTAGCAGCTAATGATAATATTGCTTCACCCAGCTATAGTGGAAATCTCGAAATCTAAGTTTACTGTTAATAAACCGAAGTGCTTTACTCACCTAAATAAACAGTTATCAGGAGAGAAATCTGTGTAGAACTTAGCTTAGCTTTTCGCTGTTAGCTGCTAATTTAGAAGGAAAACAAATGTATGAAAATAGATCAAAAAATAGATGTTCATTGATAGTGCGCCCTTTAATCCGGTGCGCCTTATAGTGCAAAAAATATGGTAATATAATTGACAGCACTCAAGTGTGCAAAGCAGGATGATAACAAAACGTTTAGTGTGCACTGTGTCCTGGGGGAAGGAACATGTATATTTATGGTATCCAATAAAAGTGAGTATACCACTCACATTTCTGCATTGATTATTTTATTATATCTTTTAATGGGACAAGACTATTAAAATGAAGCTTGGATATAACTTTACTGTCAGTCCAACCCTGGAGTCATGTGGTTCATTAGATTTACAAGGTGTGAATGGGGGAAAGGACTGGTAAATTTGATGTTTTGGGAACAATTTTCTCTAACTGGTCACTTAAACTGCATATTCAACATATATTCAACCACCTCTTGGCAAAGAACTCTCTGAGGATGTGAGAAACAGAATTGTTGCTCTCCTAAAAGATGGCCTTTAAGTTCTTATAGAATTTTTCCAGGATAGATTTGTCTTGAAAGAGGCCTCCCCAAAGTCAATCAAAGAAGTTCACTTGTTCACTATGAGATGCACTCGCACGTGTTGCCAGATATTTAGACAACAAAATATTTGTAGAAGCGTTTGTATTCACATTTGTTGGATACTGTGTGTCCTATGACTTTTGCCATGTCCAACAGAAACTAAAGAATGTTGCACTGATCTGTGGGATATGTGTATGGGTTATTTTGCATTGAATGTGGATGTTACTTGTCTGTACACACGGACAAGTCTAGCCAGACACTGCCGTTTACCATCATTACCAAACACATTGTGATGTATTTCCTGTATGCATGTGAACACAGTGGCTCGAGGAATTTTAAATACCCCCCTCGCAACTTAAGAAATGGAACATCCCATCCATCTACATCCACTATCAGACTCCAATTCCCTTAATTCACAGTGCCTTAACATGATCAAGAACCCTCACTCACAAGATATCACCTCACAACCTATACAGGTGTGGGCATGTGACAGCATGTCTCATGCACCACTTTCATATGATGCATTTTAAATGCTGCCTACTTTACGCTCATAAAAACGGCTTACTTAGCCCAGTATTGTCTATGTTTGCCTTATTAAAAGCTATGACTACTGAATTAGTCATCTGATTAATCATCAGACTATTTTAGTAATAATATGATCACAATAATAAACAAGACACACAGAGAGAAAGACATCGTGCCCTATTGTTGCAATCTAAAGGCGAGCCATCCACTTCGCTCCATACAACTTGATTTAGGGTGTGTCAGTGTGTCTTTGCTATCATAACGACAGGAAAAGTACAAAAGGCCTGTACTAACTCTCTTAATGAATCAATGGTTTGTTTTGTTTTGTAACATGAAATAAACCAATCAGCATACCACTTGCCATTGCCTTTAAGAGCCAGGTACATTCTGACTTTGGCGGATTGCTAATTTAATAGCGCAGCATTTCTGTGCTTCTCAGCAGAGGAAACTGACAAGCTTGTTCATGCCGTTGAAGGTGTACAAGCAGGTCATTTAAGTAATATAACAATAACCCATATATTTTGTGTTGATGTAGAATGCCACCAGGCATGCTATGGGTTTGGGCACTGCTGTCTATCAACATATACATGTTGGGCAGGAGCCTATGTTGACAGTTCACTGCCAAGATAGCAATGGACGTCTGAATGTAGACAGCTGTTAAGGTTTTAAATCAGTCAGTGGTCCACCTGTTTTTTTTTTCATTGCCAATATAGCAAAAGGCAAAAAATGTATCTGAACACACCTCATTTCGAGACCACCATACCCATCGCTGTAGATATATTCACAAGCACTGTTGCTATTTAAACAACACAGGAGGAAAGTGTGAAAATAGACTGTTGCCGGGGTGTAAGATAGGGACCACTAAGTGACATATTGGAAGCTAGGCTATGTATGATGCAGATAGCTTCTTTAAATTTCTGTTCCACCTTAAACAGTGCAGCACTGTAATACATATAATATAATACATACAAGTGCCAAACCATTTAAATAATTTAAGGTGGAACTTAAAATTAAATAGGAAGCTGCCTAATAAAAAGCCAACTTCAGCTACAACTTCAACTTCAAGAGAACAAAACTTTAGGCTCCACCCCTCACAAGCTACTCCATTCTCTCTCCACCTTTCCACTCCAACTAACCAAACATCTGCAGAACAGAGCCAATCAGCACAGACTAAAAATAACACAACACACCAATCCACTAAAAGCCTGGCCAGTTCTATCTATTCTTTCCATTGTTTGCCTTATTAAAAGCTATGACTACTGAATTAGTCATCCGATTAATCATCAGACTATTTTAGTAATAATAAAAGCCCTATTTAAAATATACAGACAAAACAGTGATAGAGGGACAAAAACTGGGAAAAATAGAAATGGGACAGAATTGCAAAAAGGATGTATTAAGGCTTGCTCTCTTTCACTCTCTCTCTCTCTCTCTTTCTCTCTGTCACTCCCACTCTTCACCAAAGTTTCTGTGTCTTCTTCTTTACGTCTCACCATATATCACATATATAACACTTTCTACTGCACTTTCTCACTCTCATACTCTCTACAACTCTCTATTGTTCTCTTTATCTCTCTCTCCCACTCTTTCTTTCACACTCATTCTCTCACTATCACTCTTTCTCTGCTATACATAACACCTACTGCTCTCTCTCATTCTCTCTTGTTCTCTCTGTCTCTCTCTCTCATTTTTACTTACTCATTCTCTCTCTTTCTCTGCATCTTTCTCACTCATTCTCTCACTGTCTCTATCTCTCCATTTATCTCTCTCTCTCCATCTCTATCTCCCATTCTCTCACTTTTTCTCTCCCTCTCACTCATTCTCCCTCTGTCTCTTTCTCTCAGTCAGTGAGTCATTTTAAAAATCATGAAAGCTCCATAGGGATGACAAGGATGGTAAAGATGGCAGGGAGGATAGAGATGGCAGGGATGGTAGGGGTGGTAGAGATGGTAGGGGCAGCAGGGATGGTAGGGGCGGCGGGGATGGTAGGAATGGTAGGGATGATAGAGATGGCAAGGGTGGTAAAGATGGCAGGGATGGTAGGGGCAGCAGGGATGGTAAGGGCAGCAGGGATATAGGGGCGGCGGGGATGGTAGGAATGGTAGGGATGATAGGGACAACAGGGATAGTAGGGACGGCAGGAAGGCAGAGATGGCAGCGATAGTACATAGGGCAGAAATAGTAGGGACGGCATGGAAGAATAGTAAGAAGGCATGGATGGCAGAGAGTCAGGGACGGCAGAGAGGCAGTGATTGCAGGAATGGCAGGGATAGTAGGAATGGAAGGGGTGGGAGGGATGGCGGGGATGATAGGGATGGCAGGGATGGTAGGGATGGTAGAGAGGCAGGGATGGTATGGACAGCAGGGATAGCAGGAATAGTAGGGATGGTAAGGACCGCAGGAATAGCAGGGATGGTAAGGACCACAGGGATAGTAGGGATGGCAGGGAGGCACGGATGGTAGGGACAGCAGGGATAGTAGGATTGGCAGAGATGGCAGGGAAGGCAGGAATAGTAGGGATAGCAGGGATAGTATGAACAGCAGGGATGGCAGGAATAGTATGGATGGTAGGGACCGCAGGGATAGTCGGGATGATAGGGACAGCAGGGATAGTAGGATTGGCAGAGATGGCAGAAAAGGCAGGAATAGTAGGGATGGCATGGATGGTAGGAATAATAAGGATATCAGGGAAAGTATGGGCAGCAGAGATGGTATGGACGACAGGTATGGTAGAGCTGGCAGAGATGGTAGGGACAGCAGAGATGACAGAGAGGCCGCAATGGCAGATATAGTAGGGACGGCAGGGAGAGCAGGCATGGCAGGGATAGCAGAGAGGCAAGGATGGCAGAAATGGCTGGGACAACAGAGATGGCAGTAATGGCAGAGAGGCAAGGATGGCAGAAATAGTCGGGATGGCAGGAATATAAGGGATGGCAAGGAAGGCAGAAATGGTAAGGACAACAGGGATGCTATGGACAGCAGGGTTGGTAGTGAGGAAGGAATGGTAGGGATGGTAGGGTTGGCAGGGATTGCGGTGAGGCAGGAATGGTAGGTACGGCATGGATGGCAGAGAGGCAGGGACGGTAGGGACAGCAGGGATGGCAGGGAGAAAGGGATGGTAGTAAGGCATGAATGGCAGGGTACCCGTGTGTGGCAGAGACCTGCGATCCGAGTGCCTCTGTATTTGATGAGAACAGGCTGACAGCACAGTCAACTTATGCTTCAGTAGCGGTGAACGCAGAGATCGGTTCATTCAGAGCAGAAAAACAAGGCCTCCAGTCTCAGAGCCTCAGAGAACTCTGGAATCACTTATACGGTATTTATTTATAAAATATTACACCATTTATTATTTCATTACTATTACATAATATGTGCAAAAATAGGCTGTTTTTGAGTTACACAAACTCCTGTGCAACAGTCTGAGACTTTGGGGAAAAAAATAATGAGTCAAATCTTAACTGACATGCAAAAAGTCCAAAAAATGGAACAGCAGTATGTAAATTGATAATGTAATCAAGTGGTACCTCAGGGAATGGCTTAGGAATCCCAACACCTCTATATATTGTGAGGTGATATCTTGTGAGTGAGACTTGACTTGACACTGGCCAGGACAGTGGACAGCAATGTGCAGTGGGTGGTAATGATAGTGACTGGTTGCATTTGGCTAGAATTGTCCATGTGAAACAGACAAGAGACAAAAATCACATCAAAATCCAATGCATGAGCCCCCACACACATATCTCACAGCTCAGTGAAGCATTCTATAGCTTTCTTTGGAAGAGGCAAATTTTCACACACTTTCTGTGTTCAGTCATATGAAAGAAAAGATATTATTTTTTTTCGGCGGGGGTCCCCCATACACCCTCCAACACCACACCCTACCCCCCCAGCCATCGGCAGCAGCGCTGCTGTCCACAATGCAGGGAGTGAAGAAGAGAGCTGACATACGGCAGGTTTAAGTTCATTTTTACGTTCTACTCGGAGCATAATTACCTCTTCACAAACTTGCTGTTTACAGCTGAAAGCTGACTTAGCTAACTTAGACTGGCTAACACGTGACTTAAATAGCACTGCTGAGACACATTTATGATGAAAATAGCACTATTGGGGCAGCTAGCTAGTTAAATGTTTTTAGATTAGCTTTTTTATTGTCCTCCTTTCACTTTCCACAGGACACTTCCCACAGGACACCTCCCACAGGACACTTCCCACAGGACTCTGGCTACAGAACACTTTTCACTGGACGCTGCCCACAGGACGATGCCCCTATGGTGCTACCAACAGGACACTTCCTAAAGGACACTTTCAAAAGGATGGGGCCCATATGACGCTGCCGACAAGGCACTTCCCAGAGGATGCTGCCCACAGGACACCGCTTACAGGATGCTTCCTACAGGACTCTGCCCACAGAACACTGCCCACAGAATGCTGCCACCAGGACACTTCCAACAGGAAGCTGCCCACAGAATATTTACCACATGACACTGCACACAGGACACTGGCCAAAATACACTACCCACAGGACTCAAGGCCTACAAAACACCTTCCACAGGCGCTGCCAACAGTATGCAGCCCAAAAGGAAACTTCCCACAGGACACTGCCCACAGGATGTTGTCCACAGGACACTGCCCACTATTGGTGGACTTTTCTCGGTTCAGCAGTGACACTAAGGTGTTTAAAACTCCAGCAGCACTGCTGCATCTGATTCTGTCTGATGCTGAGAATGCATCAGCTGATGTGTTGGTTTTCTTTCCTGTGGGGTCCTGAGTATTAAAGAAATATAAAATAAATAATACATATACAGATAAACAAATACAGAACTACACTCTGTAATTAATGTAAAACTACAATATATACAAGTATACAACTACATGATCAGTGGAGCTGCTAAAATGATCTGTGCATGTGTGTGTGTCTGTGCAACACTTCGCTAGCCTCTGTGAAATAAACAAGCAGTAGCCTATTTGCTTTGTCACTTTTCATCATTACCAAACACACAAACACACACGCCAGTGCCTGGTTCTGTGGGGGAGAGTAAAGCAGGTCGAGTGGGGTCTCCTTCATTTCTCATCAGGGAACAGGTGTGAGGAAGCATCTCACGCTGATTAGTGGGATCAGAGAGGTAAGAGTCACATACATTACTGCACAAACGCCGTCATCCGCCTGAGATAATCCTGTTTACACCTGTTTATCCCCACAGTAAACATTAGTTTACACTGGCAAACGCTACACTACCATTAATACAAAGAGAGGCTGATGACAGTATTGTTGTTCATACATTTTAATATATGTCAGACTATTAACCATTTCCTAGCATTTCTTCAGGAGAGAACAGGGTATTTGCTTTAGTTATCTGTTAAAGCTGTTGTTTAATTATATAATGTGTGGTTATGGTCAATTTTAGAAAAATAAGAGCTTATATTGGACATATATTGCATTTTTGAGATAAAAACAAAAAAAATCAATCTCAATTTTCAATGCTTTCTTTTTCGGACATATCGTAAATTCAGAAATGAACATAAATGAAATGCTCTAACTTCATAACTGTAATAAAATGCTTTTTATTATTATTATTATTTTTTTATTTTTTCAAATTTAGTTACCATATTTTTCAGACTATATGTACACTAAAATCCTGTAATTTCCCCCCAAATTGTCAGTGTGCCTTATAATCCGGTGCGACTTATGTATCTACGTTAGCATTATGCAGGAGTTTCAGTTTAGTTTAGTTTAGTTCTCCAGCAGTATTAGCATTAGCCGCTAAGCGCTAGCCATTTGGCCGTTCAGAAGTGAGTATTATCAGCCTGTAGTCTGCTTCTAACCCCGGCTAGCACACTGTTGTAAGCTAAAAAGACAGGCAAATGTAAACATCTTAAGTAAAAAAAAAAAAAAAAATGCGCTGCCACTATGATTGGGAGCTTACTGGTTCGAATCCCTGTCATGCAGCTTGACATTGTCTGCCAGAGCCCTGAGAGAGCACCAAATTGTGTTTTGCAGCTTAGATTTTAAGCTTAAATTAGTAGACATTATTAATCATTACAAACTGTTTTAATGTTTAATGCCTCAATTTATTATTATTATTTTTTACAACATTCTAAAGCATTAAGATGATAGTAGTAATGTTTAATAATGTCTTAATTAGTGTTATTAGTGTAATTAATAATTAGTCGAGACCTTACTGAAACATTTAACTGTTATTTAGGTCTCTGAGTGGTCCAGCAGTCTAAAGCTCTGTCACTATGATTGGAAAATCGCTGGTTCGAATCCTGGTAATGCAGCTTGCCATCAGCTGCCGGAGCCCTGAGGGAAAGAGGGAAGGAGCGCCATCTACCCACCCAGAGAGAGAGCAAGACACACTATGATCTCTCTCTGGGTGGGTAGATGGTGCTCTTTCTTTTCCCAAAAAGGGTGATCACGATCATCACAAGGCGTCTGTGAGCTGATGTATCAGAACAGAGTCGCTGCGCTTTCCTCTGAGCACGCTGTGATGCTACTCGGCAAAAGTTGGAAAAGAGGTGGAGTCTGACTTCACATGTATCAGAGGAGGCATGTGTTAGTGTTTACCTTCCTGGTGTGTTGTGGGGGGAGTCTTAATGAGTGGCTTGGGTAATTGGCCTTGTAAATTGGGGAGAAAATGGAACATTTAAGAATATTTGTATTTGTATTTTAATGTTTTAATGTTTGCCAAGTAAAGACTTACATTTACTGCCCAGATACAGACATACAGACACTTTAATCACGTATAATTTTGTAAGCTTTTTTTAAGCTGGCTGAAGACGTTTGCGCAGTATTGTACGGCGTGGATGTATTATTTTAGACTTTAGGACAGAATCAGGTGGGTAACAAAGCACACACCATTCTCGTCTGGGATTGGTTCAAAAGAAGAAACCACTTAAGAAGAGTTCGGTCTGGGTTTAAGAGATACTTACCGAAGACTCCTGACAGTTTCAATGAAACACAAAATGAAACAGAAGAGAAAAAAGGGGGGAAGAGACAGTGGTAACTTTAGAGCTTCTGCAGTTCAAAAGCAGCTGCTGGAAGACATGAGCTGTCTTCTGCTTTTGATTGCCATATGCCACTACCAGCCTTTCACTGCCGCCGCTGGCAGCGAACGAAGACTGTTATGAAAGCCATGAGAAAAATTTAAACGAATTGGGAATAAATTGCATCTAATGAAACGCTAAAAGTGAGTACAAAGAAATACGCCACAGCTCGGCGGGAATCAGACAAATCAATGAGATAAATAAGAGAGGTTTTAATGAGGACGAGGAGCGCCGGCACTGATCACCAATGATCAACACAGATAAATGATCAACACAGAAAGAGAGATGAGCGTTAGAACATTGTTAAAGGAGTATATTCCATAATCATACCCTGCTGTTCAGCTTCTACTGCAAATTAAAGTTAAACATCTAATCTTACTCCCTTTCCTGCAGCCGCTCCGAGCTCAGCTGCGCAGGAGAAAGCGGTGATTTTGAAAATACCCTCGTTTGCAAATACCCTTTCATTACAGCCCATTTCAGGGTCAACAAATCATACAAGCTAATCTTTACACCAATCTTCTCCTGAAAAAAAAAGCCACTGCAGCAAAATGCAGCCATTTATTCCACTGCTCACACCGAATCTGCCTAATCTAATGCATTAATATCATTACATGATTACATGCTATAAAAGCCTTTCATACATCGCATAGATCTCATTCTCATGTCTGAGAATCTTATGTAAAAGTGTATTTATGACACTTGAGGCTTTTTTTTTGAGCTAGCAGGCAAAATATGAATCATACTTCCTTATTAGCCCTCTAAATATGATGGCATCATATTTATATTTGTTGAGAAAACAAAATCAACATTTTAGGATCTTTCTGCAGGAGTTTCTGCATATTTTCCAATTATCAACAGACAAAACTTTAATATCAGACAAATATAATCTGAGTAAACATAAAAAGATAAAAAGCACTTTTTAAAATGTCAATTTTATGTATTTAAGAACAAAAATCCAATTTAGCCCTGTGTATAAAAGTGTTAAAAACGTGTTAAAAAAGTGATAACTGGCAACGAGTTTTTCACATCTCTGTGGAGGAATTTTGTTCCACTTTTCTTTACAGAATTATTTTAATTCAGACACATTAGAGTGTTTTTGAGCATAAACGTCCTGTTTAAGATCATCCACAGCATCTCAATCTCAAGACTTTAACTATTTTTTAAGCCATTCAGAGGTAAACTTTGTGGGTTTGTGCATTTTGGGTCATTGTCCTGCTGCAGAACCCAAGTACTCCTGAGCTTGAGGTCATGAACTGATGGACGGATTTTCTCCTTTAGGATTGTCTGATAAACAGCAGAATTCCTGCTTCCATCTATTACAGCAAGTTATCCAGCAGCTCCAGACCATCACACACACTACCACCACCATGTTTTACATTCAGTATGATGATCTTTTTCTGAAACTATATGTTTGTTTTACTCCAGATGTAACGAGACACACACCTTCCACACTGACCTTCTTCAGATTGGTTTATATAGTGTTGTTTTTGAGATCTTGTATCTGCTTCATGATGTCAGACAGGTTCTATTTAAGTAATTCTTAATTCTACAGGTCTGGCAGTAATCAGGTCTGGTTGTGGTTAGTAGTGAAATTGAACTCTTGAGCTTTCAAAAGTGCTTTTTATATTTACTCAGGTTATATTTGTCTAATATTAGATATGTTGTCCCACCTCTACTAACTGTTAGCTTTGTTTTTTTAATTGGTGTGTTACTGGGAAATTACCAGTTTCTGCAGAAAAGGGTGATTATTTCTGATGTGTCAGCATTACTATCTTCAAGCTTTGCATATACTGTACCAGTCAAAAGTTTGGATACACCCTAAATTCACTGGTTTTTTTTTCCCTTATTTTTAAATGTATGGTAGATTAATACTAAAGTTCCCCAAACTATGAAGAAAAACATATGGAATCATTTACTAAACAAAAAAGTGTTAAACACTTTAGATTCTTCAAAGTAGCACCTCTTGCTCAGATAACTTTAGTTTTGCACATCTTGGCTGGATTTTCTCAGTCAATTTTATGAGGTAGAGTCACCTGGAATGTTCAGCTTTCAGTTAACAGCTGTGCTGAACTCGTCAAGAGTTAATTACTTGAATTTCTTGTCTCTTAATGTGTTTGAGAGCATCAGTTGTAAAGTTGTGAAGAGGTAGAGTAACAGGTATACAGTGAATAGTGAATTTTTGAGTAATGTTCTAATCCAGATTATGAGACGCAAGGACTACTCAACTAAGAAAAAGAGAAAGAAAAAATACTCTAAGAAATGAAGGTCAGTCAATCCGAAACATTCCACTCATCAGGAGCGCCGTAGGAAAGAAGATTAATAGTTTTCTCTGTTGTACAGGATACGTTCAGCCGAATTACCAACCTCAGAAACCACAAGTTAACAGCTTAACCCCAGATAAGAGCACCTAAATGCTTCTTCACAGAGTATATTTCTGGTTTGTTTAACCCTTTTTAGTTACTACATGATTCATTATGTGTTCCTTCATAGTCTGAATAACTTAAGTATTCATTTAAAATAAACACATTGAATAAGAAGATGTGTCCAAACTTTTGACCGGTATGGTACATACCCACACGTTACGCATGTATATCATGTACTCTCTGCATAATGTCTGTACCTAACCATAGCGTAGCACCTGTCTGTGACTCTAATCACAAAACTCTCAACTGATTTACTCAAAAGTCACTGACTCGAATCAGTTAGTGTTATCAGATCAGCCTCTGATCTCAGATCAAAAACATCAGATCACACCGTGAACCAGAGCCACATCAGAGCTCTCACTAATATACCTGATCGCAGCTGTTTGATACGGCCCTGGCTGAGCGCGGGCTCCACCGGCAGGAAGTCTTTGAACCAGGAAATCTCCGGATCAGGGATGCCACTGGCGGCACACAGCATTGTGGCGGTCCGCGTTCTCTCCACCACCTTCAGCTGCGGACCCATGTCTATACTGGGGAAGCCGAACGTCAGCAGGTCCTCTGCAGAATGAGAGAACATTAACATTGTTAAACATTAGAAATAAGAGATATTAATGTTATTATTGTACAGTAGAAAATAGCAGACAATGTTTTTAAATACAAGGAAAAATTTAAGTCTTAACCCTTTAAATCCTAGGCTGTTTTGGTGTGTATTTCTTCATTTTTGTCAGTTCCTCTTTAAGGTCTTATAACACAGTAATTATATCAGACAGACGCATGCCCTGATCTCTTTTACTCCAGAAGACATATGGCTGCTCAAAAATATAATCATTTAAAATGTAATAGGAAGCAGAATTGTTATATTTTCCTGGATCTGATCATGTTTTGGTCAAAATTTTACCAAGCGCCTGTTTTTTTTTTTTTGAATGTATAGACTTTAAATATATTCACGCCTAAGATATATTTTCAAAAACGGTTAGATTAGAGTGTATATGAGTTAAAAGCATAAGAATATTGCTGATAGTTCATTACATGGTTTATTACTCTTGATAATCAGACCTCTAGGAAACTAAAAAAAATACTAAAAACCTGACACTCAAACCTGACACACTGACCTAAGCCTTTCAGTATTTTAATCAGGATTTCAGCAATTTAGTCTAAATAAATAATAATACAAATAAAAATGTTCAGTGCAAAATAACTACTTAGTTCTGACCTTTTGAGACAGCAGAAATGTATCCTTCTGGCTGGTTGTCTTCACACCATAGTATTCAATTAATAATAATAATAATCATAGTTCACATGTAATATACAGCTCCAGAAAAAGAATAAAAGATGAGTGAGTTTGATGAGAATGATGAGTTTCTTTGCTTTTACCAAATTGAAAACCTCTGGAATATAATCAAGAGGAAGATGGATGATCACAAGCCATCAAAACAAGCTGAACTGCTTGAAATTTTTGCACCAGGAGTAAAGGCATAAAGTTATCCAAAAGCAGCGTGTAAAACTGGTGGAGGAGAACATGATGCCAAGATGCACGAAAACTGTGATTAAAAAAACAGGGTTATTCCACCATATATTCATTTCTGAACTCTTAAAACTTTATGAATATGAACTTGTTTTCTTTGCATTATTTGAGGTCTGAAATCTCTGCATCTTTTTTGTTATTTCAGTCATTTCTCATTTTCTGTAAATAAATGCTCTAAATGACAATATTTTTATTTGGAATTTGGGAGAAATGTGATTTGTAGATTATAGAATAAAACAACAATGTTCATTTTACTCAAACATAAACCTGTAAATAGCAAAATCAGAGAAACTGATTCAGAAATTTAAGTGGTCTCGTAATTATTTTCAGAGCCATATAGAGCCTTTTACAAAGATCAGGGGAAACAAATGAATCTGGACTCATGTTTGACAAACATTGCTTTGTACTGTAATGCCTTCAACAAGAGAATTCAAAATGCAGTCATATTTTTTTTCTTTGAGTTTGAGTTGACATTTGATGTTTTTTGTTTTTTTTTTCTTTTAAGGTTGGCTGCAGCAAACTTAGATTTAATTAAGGGCGAAGCGTTTCATATATTTCACACATCCATAGCAAGAAAAGAAGCAATTTTAAAGAAAGCGAGTGCAAACAAATATTGCCTTGAAGAATATGGCAGCATTCCAAAAAAAAAACAAGTCTGCAGAAAACAACAATATTAATCGTTTCAGCTTGAAAGTTTGAAAGGATGTCTTAGCTGCTCATGCTCTGAAACCTCGTCTGAGAAAATGACTCTTTAAGTTAATGTAGTTTGACGGCTGTTTATCGTAATTTACTTCTCTATTCTCCTCAGATTAGCTGCCCACTTATGAGGGAGTTTCGCTGTTTCTGTGCAATCTGAATCGTTATTGAGAGAAAGGACACGCCACCCACATCCCCGGCGTGGTGATTGCTCACCGAGCCTCTGGTGGGTGGAACTCATTACTAAACGTTATAAATAAAACAGCCAGCGCCACTCAGAGTGCGGAGATGATCAGAGGTAAACTAAGGAACAACACGCGTTCACTTCTTAAACGGAGGAGAATGGTGTGTAATTATGTACCTACATAATCACCATGCACGGATGCACCTCACCGGCGACTATGCCAATTACACACTGCGCAGCAGGCGAGGGGGGGGGGGGGGCGACAGGGCGCAGCTAATAATTATTTGTTAGGTTTAATTGAAAAGGCAGAAAAGACACAGAGTTCTAGTAAACACAGGATTGAGGTCACTGCTCAGAAACGGCGTCTGGACCTGTGCTTGAAGAAACAAGAAAGAAACAGGTGCAGGCTAGTGCTTGAGTATGTGAGTATACACTGATTTACCATGTCATGGAACAGGATCTAGTACTATATCATGTCCCATGACTTTGGCCATGTCCTATGGAAGCTAAAGATCCTGTCTGAAATGTGGGTGGGATTTTTGCAAGAGTCTCTTGTCCATTCGTACGAACAATTAAATTCACTTGCCACAAGATAATGCCTCACAACTTATACAGATGTGGGCGTAACAAGCCATCCACTGAAGTAACTGAAGATCACTTTATGATCGATTTAAACAGCTCAGCCGCTAAACCCATACATCACCCAGTGCCCCTCCCAAACTACCCCTCCCATTTTTTTTGCCTTTTTCAAATTTGAGCTGAGGGTGGAGTCAGCAAAAATCAGGGGGCTTAGTTACACCTAAAAAAGGATTGGTAACATTACAAAGTCCTCTGAAATACATTAAATTCGTACAGTCCCAAACCTTTCTGGATTGGTATTGTATTTGAGGGGTTGTGTGTGTGGGTTATACTCTGATTTACCAAGTCATGGAACAGGATCTAGTACTATATCATGTCCCATGATATTTGCCATGTCCTATGGAAGCTAAAGATCCTGTTTGATATGTGGGTGGGATTTTTGCAAGAGTCTCTTGTCCATTCGTACGAACAATTAAATTCACTTTGCCTTGCCATAAGATAATGCCTCACAACTTATACAGGTGTGGGCATTCCAAGCCATTCACTGAAGTAACTGAAGATCACTTTATGATCGATTTAAACAGCTCAGCCTCTAAACCCATACATCACCCAGTGCCCCTCCCAAATTACTCCTCCCTTTTTTTGCCTTTTTCAAATTTGAGCTGAGGGTGGAGTCAGCAAAAATAAGGGGGCTTAGTTACACTTTAAAAAGGAATGGTAACATTACAAAGTCCTCTGAAATACATTAAATTCGTACAGTCCCAAACCTTTCTGGATTGGAATTGTATTTGAGGGGTCTTGTTCTCCTATATGGAATGTGGGTGGACCTTCTGCCAGATTCTCTTGTCCATTCGTAAGAACAATTCAATTTACATTGCCTTGCCACAAGATAATACCTCACAACGTATACAGGTGTGGGTGTTCCAAGCCATCCACTGAAGTTACTTAAAATCACTTTATGATCGTTTTGCAATGCAATGCAACAGTATGTTTGAAAGGGTGTTGGACTCCCTACACATGACACTTCATCAACTGTTAAGCATGGGGGTGGGTGCATCATGTTTTGAGCTTGTGTTTTAACCAGTGGCGCACAAAATACTTTTAAAGAGCCAGTAAACCTTAACCACATTTATTTATTCCATTATTAGCTGGAATGTGGGAAACATACCAGTCCTGCTTTATAATTAGAATAACACTAATGTGGTAAATGTATGATTAGAATAGCACTAATGTGGTAAATTTACAATTAGAATAGTAATACTGAGGTAAATGTATATTAGAATAGCACTTCTGAGGTACATTTATGAATAAAATACCACTGCTGATGTAAATACATGATTTGAATAGCACTGTGTGACAGTGTGTCTAGAAAAGCCCTGCTAAATTTGGGAATAGAATAGCACTACTAAGGTAAATTTAGGAATAGAATAGGCGAGGACGATGTTTCCATGTACTTTGTTTTTATAATATGCAGATCAGTCAATGAATAATATTGCCCCCCCCCCCCCTCGCTGACATCCAACCATCTGGGTTTTACCGCTCTCAGAGGCACACTGCTACTGCTGCAGCTCAGCCTCTAAACCCATACATCATCCATTGCCCCACCCAAACTACCCCTCCAAGTTTTTAGCCTTTTTCAAAATAGAGCTGAAGGTGGAGTCAGCAAAAATGAGGGGGTTTATTTAGTCTTTAAGTGCTGTGCAAAGGAATGTAACATTACACATTCCCTTGAAAGACATTTAACGCGAACAGTCCCAAACCTTTCTGGATTGGAATTGTATTGGAGGGGTTGTTTTTGTGGGTTCTTGCTTTGAAGGAAAATGAATGCAATTAAAGGGCCTCATTTTTTATGACTCAGATGTTCATCGAATGGCACATTTGTGATTTTGAGGGTGGCGTAAAGATGAGTGTGGGGCACAGGCTTTTGCTAAGCGTGCTAAATGCAGCCCAGCCCTGCTGCCTCTGAATCACTGTTCGGCAGAGAGCTTATACAGGACTCAACACAGAGAGAGAGAGAGGGTGGATCTATGATACAGAGGGGGGCATCGTCCCCTGGGTCAAATTTCTGCTACACGCATCTGCTCTCACAGCTAAAACAGCGCACACAAGAGCGAGATGCTGCAATACTGTCTACGGTTACTGATATGATTATGCAAGCATCTGTTTTTTTAATGAGTTTCTGCCACCAAGAAGCATTTTCAGAGGTGTAGAAATGGTGTGTTGCTAATTGGTAATCGTTGCGTCCAGAAACAAGTAACAAACAACATCAGAAATAAATTGCAGCCTGTCCAAACATTTAGTCAATCGCCAATCGCTGCGACCTGGCCTTGCGATGCCGTTAACTGATTAACGGAATAAAAAAGAAAGACAGAATGACACACAGACGCCATCTACTGAGGTAAATTTATGATTGGAATTCCACTAATGAGGTAAATTTACAATAAGAATAGTACTAATGATGTAAATAAATGATTAGAATAATACTTCTGAGGAAAATTTAGGAATGGAATAGCATTGCTGAGATAAATGTATGACTAGAATAACATGACTGAGGTAAATGTATGATTTGTATAGCACTACTGAAATAAATACTTGATTTGAATAGCAGAGTGGGAGTAGAATAACAATTCTGTGGAAAATTTAGGAATAGAATAGCACTACTGAGGTAAATTTAAGATTAGAATAGCACTACTGAGAAAAATGTATGATTAGAATAGCTATTGAGGTAAATTAATAATAAAATAACACTACTAAGGTAGATTTGGGAATAGAATATGACTACTGAGGTAAATTTAGGAATAGAATAGCATTACTGAGATAAATGTGTAACTAGAATAGCATGACTGAGGTAAATGTAGGATTGGAATAGCTATACAGAGGTAAATTCAGAGGTCGAATAGCACTACTACTGAGGTAAATGTATCATAAGAAAGCTTTATTTTCGGACTTTAATAAAGGAGTATTCTTGAATGTGCAGTTACGGTAATGGCAGCAGAGGGTGGAGAAGAAGGCTGGTGAGGAAGACGAGAAGAGAAAGAGAGAGAGAGAGAGAGAGAGAGGAAGAGGCTGGTGAGGAAGACAAGGAGAGAGAGAGAGAGAGAGAGAGAGAGAGAGAGAGAGAGAGGAAGTGGCTGGTGAGGAAGACGAGGAGAGAGAGAGAGAGAGAGAGAGAGAGAGTGGAAGAGGCTGGTGAGGAAGACGAGCAGAGAGAGAGAGAGAGAGAGAGAGGAAGAGGCTGGTGAGGAAGACGAGGAGAGAGAGAGAGAGAGAGAGAGAGAGGAAGAGGCTGGTGAGGAAGACGAGGAGAGAGAGAGAGAGAGAGAGAGAGAGAGAGAGAGAGAGAGAGAGGAAGTGGCTGGTGAGGAAGACGAGGAGAGAGAGAGAGAGGAAGAGGCTGGTGAGGAAGACGAGGAGAGAGAGAGAGAGAGAGAGGAAGAGGCTGGTGAGGAAGACGAGGAGAGAGAGAGAGAGGAAGAGGCTGGTGAGGAAGACGAGGAGAGAGAGAGAGAGAGAGAGGAAGAGGCTGGTGAGGAAGACGAGGAGAGAGAGAGAGAGAGAGAGAGAGGAAGAGGCTGGTGAGGAAGACAAGGAGAGAGAGAGAGAGAGAGAGAGAGGAAGAGGCTGGTGAGGAAGACGAGGAGAGAGAGAGAGAGAGAGAGAGAGAGAGGAAGAGGCTGGTGAGGAAGACAAGGAGAGAGAGAGAGAGAGAGAGAGGAAGAGGCTGGTGAGGAAGACGAGGAGAGAGAGAGAGAGAGAGAGAGAGAGAGAGAGAGAGGAAGAGGCTGGTGAGGAAGATGAGGAGAGAGAGAGAGAGAGAGAGAGGAAGAGGCTGGTGAGGAAGACGAGGAGAGAGAGAGAGAGAGAGGAAGAGGCTGGTGAGGAAGACGAGGAGAGAGAGAGAGAGAGAGAGAGAGAGAGAAGAAGAGGCTGGTGAGGAAGACAAGGAGAGAGAGAGAGAGAGAGAGAGAGAGAGAGAGAGGAAGAGGCTGGTGAGGAAGACAAGGAGAGAGAGAGAGAGAGAGAGAGAGGAAGAGGCTGGTGAGGAAGACAAGGAGAGAGAGAGAGAGAGAGGAAGAAGCTGTTGAGGAAGACGAGGAGAGAGAGAGAGAGAGAGAGAGAGAGGAAGAGGCTGGTGAGGAAGACGAGGAGAGAGAGAGAGAGAGAGAGAGGAAGAGGCTGGTGAGGAAGACAAGGAGAGAGAGAGAGAGAGAGAGAGAGAGAGAGAGAGAGAGAGAGAGATCAAATTCCTGCTCTACGCAGACGACCTGGTCCTGCTGTCCCCCACAGAACAGGGTCTACAGCAGAACCTGGACCTGCTGGAGCAGTACTGCCAGACCTGGGCCCTGGCAGTAAACCTAAAAAAGACAAATATTTTAGTATTTCAAAAAAGATCCAGATCTCAGGGGCAAAAGCACATATTTAAATTAGGTACAAATAATATTGAATATTCAAAAAACTACAATTATTTAGGTATTACAATCAGTTCATCTGGAAACTTTACATTGGCAGTGAATGAACTGAAAGGAAAAGCACGCAGAGCCTTCTACGCCATAAAACAACAAATTCCTGTAGAAATTCCAATTAGAATTTGGTTAAAAATATTTGAGTTTGTAATTCAACCTATTGCCCTTTATGGCAGTGAAGTGTGGGGTCCGCTTACAAACCAAGAATTTAGTAAATGGGACAAACATCCAATTGAGACCCTGCATGCAGAATTCTGTAAAATTATTCTGAAGGTTCACAGAAACACCCCAAACAATGCATGCAGGGCAGAATTAGGCCAATTTCCACTGATTTTAAAAATACAAAAAAGGGCAATCAAATTCTGGACACATTTACAACACAGCGACCCCCACTCTTACCATTATAAATCTCTGCAGTACCAAGAGTTGAGCAAAGACACCAGTCCCCTCACTCAGCTGGTCCTGAAGCACAGTTCTACACTCACACACATTAACACACTTACACACACAGCTCTAACACACACTAACACCCCACACACTCAGGACCAGACACCAATCAGATTCAACCAAATTACAAAACAACTCCAACAAAACTACATCAGCTATTGGGAAACTCAAACTAAATCTCAGAGTAAACTACAGTGTTATTCGGCCCTAAACCGTCAGTACAGAGCAGCGGAATACCTGAGCACCCTGACTGACCCCAAACTGAGGTCCACCCTGACCAGGTACAGACTCAGTGCCCACAGCCTGGCCATAGAGACGGGCAGGCACAAGAAATCCTGGCTGCCCAAAGAGCAGAGAGTGTGCCCACACTGCCCACTGAACAGACCAGAGACAGAGCTGCACTTCCTTACAGAATGTCCCAAATATTCCCAGATTAGAACCCAATTCTACACCAAATTCACCCACAAATTACCTGCATTTAAAAACATCCCCGATCCAGAAAAACTCCCCTACCTGCTGGGGGAACACAGTGAGTGCTGCACTCTGGCAGCGCAGTACGTCCAGGCCTGCCACAGCCTGAGGGACAGTGAGTGACCACAGATACACTGCTGTACAGAACTACAAGCTCTATTACTCTTTATTATAAATCATATGTTTTTTTTTTTTT
The DNA here is from genome assembly GCF_023375975.1 of Astyanax mexicanus. Taxonomy (NCBI): domain Eukaryota; kingdom Metazoa; phylum Chordata; class Actinopteri; order Characiformes; family Acestrorhamphidae; genus Astyanax; species Astyanax mexicanus. The sequence continues at coordinate 27,559,269 of NC_064411.1, forward strand.
TTTTTTTTCTATAATAATTAATTTAATTGTTTACTTAAACTTGTGTTCAAATTTACCTGTACAGTTATCTTATGTTAAATTTTGTCAGGAATATATATATATTTGTTAATCATAGCTTTGGCAATACAAATGTGAAAATTTGTCATGCTAATAAAGCAACTTTGAATTTGAATTTGACTGCACTGTGAGTGATGGGGGCGGGGCTCACGGCAGCAGGCGCTGCAGCGTGGCTGAAGAGAGCGTGTGTTCATCTCAGAGTCGCCAAAAGTCTCCAATAACACCGCAAAAACTCGCTACATTTGTCTGTAGTCGCTTTTTTCCATTTTTACAAAAAAGTTGCTAAAGGGGCTGAAAAGTCACACTGTCAGCAGCACTGACTGAAAGTCACACTGTCTACATTCTGATTAAGAACAGGGCTTCTCTCACTGACGAGACTCAGGGATAATCACTATAATATTTATTATTACTATTGTTATTATTATTGTTGTCTTTACTATTGTCATCATTGTTATTATTATTATTGTGATTTTTTTATTTTAATTAATTGATGTGTATGTTAACATTTTCATCGCTGTTTCACTATAGGTTCGGTTTTGACATTTGTGTGCTTTGGCAACATTGTTTTTTAAAACAGTCATGCTAATAAAGCCAATTTGAATTGAATTGAATTGAGAGAGAGAGAGAGAGGAAGAGGCTGGTGAGGAAGACGAGGAGAGAGAGAGAGAGAGAGAGAGAGAGAGAGAGAGGAAGAGGCTGGTGAGGAAGACGAGGAGAGAGAGAGAGAGAGAGGAAGAAGCTGTTGAGGAAGACGAGGAGAGAGAGAGAGAGAGAGAGAGAGAGGAAGAGGCTGGTGAGGAAGACGAGGAGAGAGAGAGAGGAAGAGGCTGGTGAGGAAGACAAGGAGAGAGAGAGAGAGAGAGAGAGAGAGAGAGAGAGAGAGAGAGAGGAAGAGGCTGGAGGCTTTTTCCCTGTGGGGCTCGCTCTGAGGAGAGCAGGCTGCCTCCGTTTACATAGGGAAAATGAAGCTTTGTATAGACGCCAGCGTGTTGAGCCAACAATAGCAAGGCAAACATCCCATTTTCTGTTCAAACACATGCGCGTACACAAACACGGCCTCGCGTACACACACACACACACACACTCTCACACCAGAGCCATGCGCACAATATCCGACACGCACTAGACTCACGTGCAGCAGGCCCACGCAAAAACATTGTGAAGGTTGCTCGCTCTCACATGCAAACATGCAAACCTCATCTAAATCATCTAAAAGTACGGGAGGAACAAAATCAAGAGTTGAAAAAGAGTAAGAAGGGTAGGGATACACCAAATATTTGATGACCGGAAATGTTCAGCCTTTTTTTCTTTAATATGAGACTTGAGTGGCACTGCTGAGATGAATGTATGATTAGAACAGCTCTAATAAGGTCAATTTATGATTAGAAGAGCACAACTGGGGTAAATCTAAAATTGGAATAGCACTACTGAGGTAAGTTTGAAAAAATAAAATAGCACTACTGAGGTAAATTTAGAAATAGAATAACACTACTGAGGTAAATTCAGGGATAGAAGAGCACTGCTAAAGTAAATGTATGATTTGAATAGCACTTCTGAAGTAAATACATTATTTGAATAGCACTACTGAGATACATTTAGGAATAGAATAGCACTGCTAAGGTAAATGTATGATTTAAATAGCACTGCTGAAATAAATACATGATTTGAATAGCACTGCCGACGTAACGTTATGACTAGAAAAGCACTGCTAAGGTAAATATATGATAACATATATATGATAGTACATGATAAATTTAGGAATATACTAGCTCTACTGAGGTGAATTTAGGAATAGAATAGCACTACTGAGGTAAATGTAGGAATAGAATAGCATTATTGAGATAAATGTATAACTTGAATAGCACTACTAAAGTAAATACATGATTTGAATAGCAGTACTGAGGTAACAATGTGACAAGAATAGCACTACTGAAGTAAATAGACTAGACTAGAATACCACTACTGCACTGTATGAATAGAATAGCTATTCTGGATTAAATTCATGATTAGAAAAGCTACAATGAGGTACATTTATATTTTGTACTCCTATAATAGTACTCCTGAAGAAAAAACATGATCCGAACAGCAGAGATGAAGTAAATTTATGATTAGAATAGCACTGCTGGGGCAAATGTGTGAGTAGAATAGCATTGCTGAGCTACATGTATGCCTAGAGTACCACTACTGAGGTAAATATAGGACTTAATTAGCACCACTGATGTAAACATATTACTAGAATAGCAGCACTGTGGTATATTTATGATTAAAATAACATTGCTGAGGCACATTCATGAGGTGAATAGCACTAATGAAGTAAATACGTGATTAGAATAGCACCGTAAGGTACATTTATTTTAGAACACCCTTACTAAAGTATATTTATGACTAGAATAGCACTACTGAAGTAAATTTAATGACAAAAAATGTGCTGCAAAGGTTATATATACTATTATTATACTGTAATATTTTGTAATCAACTTTTTTTAATAAGCAAAACAAGAATATATTTTGGCTATGTAATTAATTAATTCAATGATGTAAAAATCAAATGAAGAAAATTAACGAAAACGTTTGAAAAATATATATATATGGTTTTGTATTTAGCTAAGAAGTGGGATGAAAAAAAGGGAATTGTATCCAGACAGGAGCTATAGCATTATGGGATGGGATGGTGAGGGTGATACATATGGAGGAGGAGGAGGGAGCGAGGGAGTGAGTCAGCGAATGAAAAACATAAAAAGGAACATACAGAAGAGAGAAGACAGAAAAGAAAAAAAAGGAGAAAAAAGAGAGAGAGAGCTTCTCTAAGAGAGCCTATAGCGTGTGCGCCGCTGGATGAGAGACTGTACGCCTGTATGCCACCCTTCCCCTGCCCGCTGCAGTGCATGCTGGTACATTTTCCGCCACTATCCTCCGGCAGCCGAGCAGAATAATCAGGCTTACTCGACTGATCACAAGCGCTTTCTCTCGGCTGCGGCCTTTTAGCGCTCGGCCCTGCCGGCCCCAAGGCCTTCGCAAAAAAAAAAAAAAAAGAGACAAAAAAAGAGAGAAATATAAAAGGCAGAGCGAGAGACATCCCAGCCTGAAGAGTGTTTTTTTGTGTGGAACTCGGCCTTCAAGCGAGAGTTTGAGGCAAAAACATCTAATTTACACACTTTCCAGCCTTTCAGCCGCACCCCCGAACAGCCACGACGTGTTTGGCTCTAGTCATTGCCTCCTTCAGTTTCTGTGCTGGAAAAAAAGCTAAGCTAGGTTAGCATTTAGCTCACCAATTATACAAACTTCACGCCTGAGGGGGCGTTCAGCCCACGCCTTTTTATAGCCGGAGCGCTTCCCGCCTCGCGCTCGCAAAGAAGGAGGACCCACTGCTGAGTGTTGGAGGCAGGTTAAGGCAATTTAACTCGGAAACAAAGAAGAAAAAGGAAGCGAAAAAAGATGTTTCACGAAAATATGGCATATGTATACCACACTCATATGTCAAAAGTCATGAGATAGCCGTTTCCTAATATTGTTTCTTCGTTGTACGGCTTGAAAACACCCACACATTTAGAATCCCCTGCATAGCAACACACTGCTTGCCTGAAATCATATCGAGTAAACAGTTAATTGATATTATACAACAGTTAGTTCCGACCTCACAATCTGGTTTGATTGGTTGAGGAGTGTTGATATTTGTGATAACATCACGGCCTTCTCTCACTAAACTTGTATCACACAGTAAGTAACAGTTTTGAATCATCACCTACACCGGCACCAGCAGCAGCGTTAGCTTAGCACAGGCTAGCGCTCAACCACGGCAAGCTCACCCGCAGTGCTGGCTTGTCTTTTGTAGAAAAAAAAGGGAAGAAAAATCGCTCAGCTAATGCCTTCTGACAGCCAGAACAGTAACTTAACCAGCCAGGCTAGGCTAAGCTAAGTTAATGCTGAGCTAAAGCAAGCTACGCTAACCTAACCACAGTCCAGCAAAACAGGCAGAAATTCTCCAAAAATGCAATATCCCGAATAACATCACGGTTGTGATGATCTACAGCCGTGATGTTATATGGGATAACACACTCCCTCTCGTGTTCTATTGCTTAAGTGTATTGCCTAAAAAAAAAAAAAAGGAAGACATAAATCTTTTGCAGCAGCATCTAAAGCAGGGGTCGGCAATTAGTTTTTGGCAGCGGGCCAGATAGTATTTTCCAAGCCATTACGTGGCGGGCCACCAAAAAAATCTGTTTCGGAAAATTAAGTGTATAATAAGATGGAGTGCTACAGGCTAGCAGCTCTCCAGCCCAGAGAGTTGTTAAACCCAATTGCAGAACAGTTGATCTCAAAGCATTTTAACTCAAGAAGAAAGGAAAAAATAAATAAATAAACACTTTTTAGACAGAATTGAACCCATGTTGTCAGGGTCGCGGTACAATACACTGCCACTGCCCCAGCTAGTGAATTGGGACACAGCCAGCAAAAAAAAAAAAACACCCTTATAAGGAGATCGGGAGCCCAAGAACAGGCGGAAAAACAAAAAACGGGCGGAAACTTACGACAGACAAAGACATGGGGGGAATATAAACAAAAGCTCACCAGAGAAGCATTTTATTTCATTTTTTTCCACTAACGTTCATTATAGTTCAATCAACCTCACGAGCCATATGTTTCCGCCTATTGCCGACCCCTGATCTAAAGTACTGCAGGTCAGTTTTAATGATTCAATAATAAGAAAGACATAATTTAACAGGTAAATAAAATAAATGTATTGCTGTTATTACATTAGCATTACAGCTCTGAAGAAATAGTAAAGAAACAAACTAAATGTAGATCTGTCACGAAAATGATGTTATTGATTTATCACACAAAATATAAACACCACAACCTCAATAGTTTTATTTATTAAATATATAATGTACAGGTATATAATATAATGCATATATAAGTGTTCACTAGCCCATATTCCAATGTTTAACGATTCTCAATAATAATTAAAAAAATTGCTATTTAAAATAAATATTAGGTCTGTAATGATTAGTATAGTTTAGTTTTAATCATCGTTGATTATAAAAAAAATTGCTGGGCACAGAAAGATGGGGAGGGGTTTACAATAAACTCAGTATGTGAACCCTAAAGTGCACAAACACAACAATTATATATTTACTTACTATATATGAGCTCTTTTAATTTAAAAGAGTGTTTTTATCACTCTGATAAAGAGATGGAGGGTGTGGCAGAAACAGTTGCTGACTAATCAACTACCCAAAAAATTATTAGATATATGATGTCATCAATGTGTAAATATCAGCGCCATTAAATAGTTCTAATAATGATAATAATAATGTTTATCTCTATATAATAAGACCAGTTGGTATATAATAATAAAGTAAATTTAGGGTTGTATTTGATGTATTTCAGTGTGTGTACAGTATATATGTGTTAGTAAGGTATGTGCTCCTCTCTGATCCTGAAGAGAAGAGCAGATCTCTGTTGGAAAGCTCGGGCTGAATGTGTGTGTTAGCATTAGCCAGATGGATCGTCTCCATTCTCGCCAAACCAGAGCGCTAAAAACGGCCCGGCACCCAGAGGAACGCCGTGACGGAGGATCTGCTCGCCATGGAAACAGGAAACAGGCGAGAAGCTCGAATTCTATCATTCCTCACATCCAGAGAACGAGCATGCTAACGCTCTCATACCTCCCCACACACACACATCTCTCCTTCTCTACTCTCTCTCTCTTTCTTTCCCTCTATCTCTCTCTCTCTCTCCCTCTGCTCTCTCATTCCTTCTCTACTCTCTCTGTATCATACCTCATACCTCCCCCCACACATCTCTCCTTCTCTACTCTCTTTCTTTCTCATTCTCTCACTCTCTCTCTTTCTTTCCATCTCTCTCCTTCTCTACTCTCTCTATTTCTCAATCTCTCTCTGTTCTCTCTTTCTCTGCTCTCTCTTTCCTTCTCTACTCTTCTCTTTTTCCCTCTCTTGTTCTTTCCTTCACTCCCTCTCTCTTTTTTCTGCCTGTCTCCCTCCCACTTTCTCTCTCTCTAATCTCTCCTTATCTACTCTTTCCCTATCTGATTTCTCTCTCCCTCCCTCACTGACTTTATCTCACTCTTCCTCTCCCTCACACCTTCTCTCTGCTTTCTCTTTCTCTATCAACTGTCTCCCTTCCTCTCTGTTCTTTCTTTCTTTCTTTCTTTCTTTCTTTCTTTCTTTCTTTCTTTCTTTCTTTCTCTCTCTGTCCTTTCTTTCTTTTCTTTCTTTCTTTCTTTCTTTCTTTTTCTCTCTGTCTAACACTCCCTCCCTCACTGTCTCTTTCTTTCTTTCCTTCTTTTTTCTTTCTTTCCCTCACCGACTCTCTCACTCTTTCTCTCCCTCCCACTTTCTCCCTGCTTTCTCTTTCTCTATCTACTCTCTCCCTCCCTCTCTGTTCTTTTTTCCTTTCTTTCTTTTTCTCTCTGTCTAATGCCCCCTCCCTCACAGACTCTATCTAACTCTGTTTTTCTCCCCCACTTTCTTTCTTTCTTTCTTTCTCTGTCAGACACGCTGTTCTCTTTCCCGCTCTTTCTCCCTTGAGTCCCCTTTTTCTGCTCCATCTCTTTTTCTCACACTCTGCTCTCTCTCTGACACTTGCTTTGCTCTCCATTTCTCTCTCTCTCTCTCTCTCTCTCTCTCTCTACCCCTCTATCTCTCTGTTCTCGTTCTGCTCTTTTTCTCTCTTGCTCTCTCCCCCCTCTTTCTCTTTCTCTCTCTCTCTCTCTCTCTCTCTATATATATATATATATATATATATATATATACAAATATATATATCTATGACACTCTGCTGTCTCTCTTTTCTCTCACTCTCTCTGTTCACATTCTGCTCTTTCTCTCTCTCTCGCTCTCTCTCTCTTTTTCTCTGAGGGACGGACAGATAAATGTGAGATGAGTGGTTGTGATTTCTGTGAGCTAGGAGCCAAGTGTATCACACACTCCTGATTGTCTCCTGCTCAGTCTAAACAGCATGGAGCAGCAGAGACAGCGTTTGTTCATAGCAGTATATTATCTAGCTGATATATCAGATTAAACTGTGCTTTATCTGCAGTTTAGCTCGATTAAAAAAGAAGTATATTTGATAGCTGGGTCGGATCGAGACCAGATCATGTTCTCACCACAAGCAAACCACTCCAGAAAAAGAAATCTGCGCGTTGTGCGGGAACTGGGAGGATTACAGCAGAAGTTGGGGTCAAAAAGAAAACTAGGAGACTAATTTCAGATTGTATTAATATTGTGTGTTAATGCTTAAATGTTAACAGCCCTAAACTACACACATAAAAAAAACTCTCATCCACGACTATCGACTTAATCCCCGAATAAAATGTCTTGTTAAAAAAACAACTAAATGACCAGAATTATGGGCTGATGCTGTTTTAATTAGAATTTCTTCTCGCCTTGTATTAAAGAGCTGCGAGTGAGAATTAGTGTGCTGTTGTTATCACTGCCAGTATCTGCAGATTTTAGGGGTTAAAGTGGAGCGAGAGCAGCTGAAGGAGCACAGATTGGCTGATCCGTGTGCTTCATTACGGTTCTTTATTCTTTACGAGTGGGGCAGCAGCTGCCGCCTGATTAGGGCTTTATAATGGGCTTGTTTAATGGACTGCAGTGAGACCAGTAAAGCTGGGAGTGACCCACTGGTGTGTGTCCTCAGGGGAGGGCTGGCCTCAGCTCCATATGCCCGAGGGTCCACTGGGACTGATGTCTGCAGCTGGGACGTCCAGAGTTGGGCAGCTGTTTCCCCGGTCCCAGCTCGGGGTAACGCAGAGTGAATGAGAATTTAAATAAAAGTTATCAGGGCGTCTCACCGGGTGAAGGAAAGGCCTCAATAGCAGCTTTTTCTATTCTTTTGGTCCACTTGAGTTTCTGAATCAGTTTCTCTGATTTTGCTATTTATAGGTTTATGTTTGAGTAAAATGAACATTGTTGTTTTATTCTATAAACTACAGACAACATTTCCCCAAAATTCCAAATAAAAATATCGTCATGTAGAGCATTTATTTGCAGAAAATGAGAAATGACTGAAATAACAAAAAAAACAATGCAGAGCTTTCAGAAAACAAGTTCCTATTCATGTTCAGGTTTTAAGAGATCAATTATCAATATTTGGTGGAATAACCCTGGTTTTTAATCACAGTTTTTATGCATCTCGGCATCATGTTCTCCTCCACCAGTCTTACACACTGCTTTTGAATAACTTAATGAATTTACTCCTGGTGTAAAAATTCAAGCAGTTCAGTTTGGTTTGATGGCTTGTGATCATCCATCTTCCTTCTGATTACATTCCAGAGGTTTTCAATTTGATAAAATCAAAGAAACTCATCATTTTAAGCTGTCTCTCAATCCTTACTTACATACAATGCCTGGTAAAAAAAACATCTTATCAGAGTAAAATAAGATTTATTGATTTAAAATTAGATCATTTCACTAAGATTTAGTGTTTTGCAGTGTGCAGGTTTTTATTTTGGTAAAATCAAAGAATCAAAGAAATTTAAGTAATCTCTTATTTTTTTCCAGAGCTGTTATGCAAAACTCTCGTTTATGCATGCTTTTGTATTTCCATATGGGTCTCGGCTGCCCATATAAACATTCAAGGAAGTAAAAAAATCAGTCAACTGAAAGAGTTTCATATTATTCTTTGAGCCTTTTGGATGCTCCCTTACTGTAATGTCACAATAAGGAAACCTGCATAGACCCATCCTGGCACCACCCATACCTCACCTGTCAACCCCCACCAAAGCCCCGCCCATTAGATTAGCTAAAGATCCACCATGCTGGTTGAAATCCACAGATTAGCCAGTAGACTTTGTCTGAGGGAGGAATCTGTACCTACTCCCAGTGGCAAGTCATCAGATAATGGAGATGCATGTACTTTCAATAGTTTTCTAATTCTATCAAAGTTAAATATAAAGTTTTGCTATAGAGAATAGAGCTGGTAAGATCTGTTTATGTGAGAGTGATTTTGTGCAAAGAACTTCATCAACATGTTTTGTATAGCCCATGGACGTATTCTAACCTGTGTAAAAAGAGGTATAATAGGTCCTCTTTAACTCATGATCCTCAAACCACAGACAGTGTCAGAGCTTTAATCTGCTGAGCCACTCGGAGACCCATTTTTCTCCATTTTAATAGATAACAGAATAGCATATTTTCTAAAAAGTAGACTTTGTTTTAATCAAGAACTGGATACAGCTTGAGGGAAGTGTATGATGCTGATGCTAGTGCTAGGTAATTGGTAGGTATAAGCATGTTTGTGTGTGTGTTTGTGTGTGTGTGTGTGTGTGTGTATGAGCTATGAGCTAGAGAACATTGTAGCTCTATGGGGAAAACTAAATAAGCTAACTCTGCATATTGAACATTACTAAAAATGTCAATTGTGTTGAATTATTGCTTTAAAGTTGACTACACATACAAATCCATTGGCAAATAACACAGATCCATCCCAGATCCAGCCATCGTTTTCCTGAAGGAGGTAAATACACTATGGGGATAACTGTTAAGAGGTGAAGAAATAAGCATGTAGTCAAGTACGTGAATATATAAATAAATGATAAAAAGATGGAAAATATAATTTGTAAACATAGACCATTAAACTGCTGACCAGAGCTTTATTAGTGGCTTTTCCAAAACTGCTGTAAATTGGCAGAGATTTAAATTCAAGGCTAAAACGTAGAATTTTCAGCGCTGTGTGTTAAAGCAGATTCACACAGCACAGATATACAGATATACATATATACCAGTGGCGATTGCTCTAAGACTGCAAGGGAAGCTCAGCTTCCCCTAAAATGTAAAAAAATAAGTGATTAAATATATACTGTTGTGTGTACATGTCACTGATTAAATATGCGCTACAACGCGCTGAACTTAGTTCAGAATCTTATCACTGGTAACGCCGCGGCTTTCCTCTCACTCATTCCCGCAGCTTCACAGCGCTGTTTTAAACAGTGCGGACGCTGAGCGTCCACAGAGCTCAATAGCGGAGCAAAGCGCGCGGCGAAACGAGACGAGTTATTGGATAAATGCTGGGCTTTGTCCCGCCTATCGGACGCTCAGCGTCTCTGGGGGTCTATGGGGCAGTTGGCTGACCTCGGCCGGCCCGGACGCTCAGCTTCTGCATGATGATTGGATGATCTGTCTGAGGCGGAGTCCCTTTTTGATTGACAGCGAAATGAGCGAATCAGCGATCTTTTAGTGTAAAACACGGACACACTTCACACTAGCCTCGCGCCAGTGCAAGCTGCACATAATGTCAGACAGTTTTAATGTTGTGGACGGATTTTGGAGAAGCCATTTGATAGTCTTCCTTACGAAGAAAAACTTAGAGTTAAACAGGAGGGCAGATCAACTGCTCAGATTAATTTGGTGTAAAAGGTGGGGAAAAGTAACAGGTATTTTCAGCTGTTCTGGTATGATAAAGTGAGCTGGCTGACTGGAAGTGCTGTAATAAATAAAATGTACTGATGGCCATTCCTCTTGATGAAACTATCTCAGGGGCCAGTAGTAAGTATTGTGTTATCATTAAAAATAATTTTAATAATTTTAATTAATAAAGGGATTATTCAAGGAAATTAAAATTGTCCAAAAAGGAACTAAATTTACCTGCATTTTTTCCTTTACCAACTTTAAAGGTTTTGCGAAATGTTTTTTTTTACTGATCATTTTATGTTTATTCATGTCATAGCGTCTTTTTTACGTAAGTGTTCAATGTAAAGAATGGGTACCTTTTTTTACCTTTTTGTGTAGTGAAAACTTGAAAATAATGCCTTTTGTTTACAAAAAAAAAAAAAACACTTCTCAGGGAGAGTAGAATTTTTGTATAAATAAAACGACATATGTTAAGATGTAGGCCGAAACTGAGCTTCCCCTCCTTGAAAGACCAGCATCCGCCACTGATATATACGTGCTGGAACACACAATCTTCTCACTATATTTACTTTCTTACCCCTGCGTTAGACAGCTCTGACCAATCAGAGGAGATGATGTGCTTGCGTGGTTTATTTGTGCACATTTTGTTACATTTAGAAAAAATGCCAGTGTGAAAAAAGGTTCCTCTATACAATATATCATGCATTCTTTATTCCAGCGCCCCACGTTGGTTTTATCTCCCCTCAAACAAACAAGTATATCCTAGTATTTTAATTGACACCACTAATATATATACAATAGCATTTATCATTATAAAAACTTGTGTCTTAAAATGAACAAATGCGATTAATCGCAGTTAATCACAGAATATTGCCATGATTAATCCGATTAATTTTTTAATCAATTGACCACACTAATTTATACAGCTCTGGGGAAAATTAAGACCTATACCTAAACCTATAATTTACATATATATTTATATCTCTCAAAATCCCAAATCTTTTAACATAAGACTTGAATTTGGACACAAGAATTAAATAAAATAAAATAAATTAAATAAACTTGACCAGTGACATTTTGTGCTTATTTTGAGTATTTGTTTTAAATAAGATAAATATAAGATAAAAAGTGAGACTGATTAAAGACATTTTCTCTAAAATAAAAAAAAAAATAATCTTACAATTACAATGCTTGGTAAGGCAAAAAAAATGAACAGAGGAAAAAAAATAGAATTATTGACTTAATTTTAGATCATTTCACTAGGATTTTAGTTTTTTTTTTAAGTGTGGTAAAAAAAACATGATAATGACTAAAAACAACAAAAATATAAATGTTTTTCTGTGTTTAATTCAAAAAATATTTGACGTAATTGAAATAGCATAGTTTAGTAATGTGCATTATGTTATTACACTTTGTATCAATGTTCAAAATCTAAATTGAGATCTACAGCTGGGAGTCGGGTGCAGGTTTTAGTGTTCAGAGGAACAGTGTAATAGAGGGTATAGAGCGTTAATGCTACACTCACTCTCAGCTGATGCAACACCTAAACACTGCTTACTCTCCTCAGCTCACTGTAGCCATGGAGAGCCAGGGGAGGCCGAGGTGCTGAGGAAAACTGTTATTGTCCTCCTACTGAGCCCTGACACATGCGCACACGCACACACACTCACACACACACATACACAATATAATATAATGCCATACTGGTAAAAAGGCTAGGCTATGCTACTGTATTTGTATTATTTACACTGACACACTGCATGTGAAAAAGACCCATGTGTCCCATGACTTTTGCCACATGTGTGACTGAAACTCTAGTCTATTCACAAGGACAATTCTGACCAGAAACTGCCGATCACCATCATTTCCACCTACTGCACTAGACTGTGCTGTCCACTGTGGGTGGTAATATTAGCCTTCTATAAACAGAGAAATGTTAAATGTCCCCACTTCAGAACCTCAGAAATGGAACATCCCACCCATCTGCACTATCCATCATTAGCACGCTAGCTAGTGATCAACCTCACAAGATATCACCTCACAACATATACAGGTATATACAGGCTGTCTCCTTAAGCCGTCCCCCGAGGCAACACTTCATGATCAGTTTACAGTACATATTGCAATCCCATGACTTCTGGCACAGCTGATGTCCACCATATACTCAGAAAATCATTCTGATATACAGTACATTCTGGCATCCCATGACTTCTGGCACAGCTGATGTCCACCATATACTCAGAAAATCATTCTGATATACAGTACATTCTGGCATCCCATGACTTCTGGCACAGCTGATGCCCACCATATACTCAAAAGATCTTTCTGATTTACAGTACATACTGCCATCCCATGACTTCTGGCACAGCTGATGTCCACCATATACTCAGAAAATCTTTCTGATTTACAGTACATACTGCCATCCCATGACTTCTGGCAGAGTTGATGTCCACCATATACTCAGAAAATGATTCTGATATGTACTTTAATAGAACATGTAAATCTATAAAATTGTGTATTTACCCAATGGTTACTCCAAGGTGCTATCCAAGGTGGTTGCAATGGTGTTGCTAAGTGAAAGCTACGTATGTTAATGCTCAGTGGTTGCTAGATGGTTGCTAAGGTGTCACTAGATGGGTTTAATAGAAGGGGGTTGGTTGCAAAGGTGCTGCTATGTTGTAGCTAAGGTTTTGCTAAGCAGCTGAAGTTCAGGCTGTTAGTATTATAAGCTGCTTCTAAGTGTTGCTATGGTTACTAAAATATGTTAAAAGGTGGTTGTTGAGGTTTTACTAGCTGGGTTCTATGGAAGTTGTTTGGTTGCCACGGATAGTGATCGCTATGTGTTTTTTAGAGCTATATTACATGATAGGATTTCGGCTCTTGCTTGTGAATATTTATACATGCAAATGTATCGCCTCTGATTGGCTAACAGCACTGCAACACTAGGAGGCGTTTTAACATAAAGAGATTATTACACTAATAACAGTCTTTACAATGTCATATGTTAGATTACAACATGTGTAATAAAGCCCTGCTAAGTGCAGTTCAGCCACTGATCTAGGCTTAGAGTCTCTGTAAAACGTAAAATCCACCGGAGATCCTATTTAAACCTATAGTTACACACAGAGTTGGGTAGTCCAAATCCAGAAAGTAAAAATCCACCCATCCATTTCAACCCTTCCCCTTGTAAATCTTATTCAAGTGTAAGGGTTACACTCAAAAACCAGGGGTAGGGTACAAATTATGGGATTAAAATGGGACTAGGCCCTAATGTGAGGATGGTCAGCACGGGTGTCTGTCTGCTGATGTACAGTATCAGAGTCTGGGGATCCGGTGCTTTCTTCTGAGTGGACTGTCTACCACTGATGCTTTATCAGTCGCAGCTGGACAGGAGGCGGAGTCTGGCTTCACATGTATCAGAGGAGGCATCTGCTTGCCCTTATGCTCCTGGTGTTGGGGGCACTATTAGCTATTAGTGAGAGGGGGTCCTAATGGGTTTGTAGGGTGATGGGCTTCCAAATTGGGGAGAATAGGGGATTAAAAATGAATGGGATTTTTAAATTAATGATTAAAAACAAGCAAATACAAACACACAGAATCATACAGGATAAAATTAAATGTGAATGTGAAGATTGGGCAGTGTGTGTGTGTGTGTGTGTGTGTAATGCTGCAGTAATGGCAGCAGCCTATTCCCCTGACTCCGAGCCTTCTGCTACTCTCAAAACTGCCAAATCCCCCCTTCTCCCCACCTTCCATCTCTCCTCTAACATCAATCCCCCCCCCCTCTCTCTTTTCTTCCAACAACCCCCCCTCCTCATTCTCAGAGTGTGAATGAGTTTCCACCTCAGTGAAAACTAATCCCTGGGATTTTTAATGTAAAATGCCCCACCTTGAGGATTGGTATCATGGGAGTGATTACACAACACCACCACACACATAACACACAAAACACACACACATACATGTACACACAAAACACGTACACAACACGTTCGCAAACATGCAGCTCTGGAAAAAAATATGAAACCACTCTAAAATGATGAGTTTCTTTGATTTTACCAAATAAAAACCTCTAAAATATAATCAAGAGGAAGATGGATGATCACAAGCCATCAAACCAAACTGAACTGCTTGAATTTCTGCACCAGGAGTAAAGGCATGAAGTTATCCAAAAGCAGTGTGTAAGACTGGTGGAGGAGAACATGATGCCAAGATTAAAACTGCATTATTTGATTATTTGAGGTCTGAAAGTTCTGCATCTTTTTTCTTATTTTAGTCATTTTTCATTTTCTTTAAATAAATGCTCTAAATGACATTTATTTGAAATTTAGAAGAAATTGTGTATGTAGTTTATAGAATAAAACAAAAATGTTTAATTTTTTCAAACATATCAATAAATAGCAAAATCAGAAAAAGTGCTCTCTTCATTTTTTCAAGAGCTGTACTTATCTTAAATAATTTCCCAAAGCAGGGACTGAAGACAGTGTGGCAATCCTCAATCAGTTCCCATATCTTTTCTACCAACAAACTCAATATCAGATAATTTATGACTTTTCTGACCCTTACTTATGTTGACTGGGCCAGTTTCTGATCTGATTTTGTAGATATGCAAATAATGTGGGTTTTTTTTATAATATTTGCTGTATTTTGTAATTTTCTGGTCATTTACGACCACCAATCAAAATGTGTCACTAAATAAAATTATAATCTACTAAATTATAGTCTAATAAAATATTAAAAGTGCAAGATCAGGGTAAGGTCTAAAAACTAGTTTAGGAATCTGTTAAAGCTGATGTCTGTAAATTTTGGGATTTGGGGGGTTTAGGGTCCTCTCTGGTGAAAGTGGGTAATTGCACAGAGCGTGCAGAAAAATCTTTTTAAACTGGGAGGGTGTGATGCGGTCTCCTTTCAGAGCGGATGAATCCGATTCCAGGTTATGTCAGAAACTTCACTACTTCATTTATTTGGTTTTACTATGAGTAAATGAGCTACTGAGATCTGAGTTCCCTCTTCTGAAGTCTCCATTGCTCCACCAGCTGCTCGCATTCAGTAAAACTGAGCTGGATCCTCTTTTTTTTAAGAGGAAGGTGGGGCAGGGTTTGTTGGGTATATGGGAATATAGTATGGAAAGTTCTAATAACCAAAAATATGGTTTGTTGCCTGAGGGCAACACTATGATATTTAGGGTTAAGTACTGAGTTAAATAGGGAAGCTTTAAAGGGTTAAAGTGTGGATAAATATAGTCGATATAGTTGATGACTACATCAGCCTATTAAAAATCTAAAAATATCGTCTACACCTTTTCCTCAGCCGCCGCCATCACACGCTCACATCCAACCTGTTGTGTACGTAATCGTATCTACAGTAATAATGACTGGACTAATTGAATCAAAAGTGACCAGAAAGCATTCAGATCAAACAGGGTGGAAGGATCTTCCGGCGTCTTCCCGCTGAAGATAAAAGCCCTCGGCAGCTGGTGAGGAATGGTGACAGACAGGCGCGGCAGTGCCAATACTCGCTGCCTAAATATGCTGTGACTGCCAATGCGACGCACTTCATTACCAGACTAACAAATTCATTACTGCCTTCATCTCCGTCCTCCCACTCCGCTCAGCGTGATGCGCTCCCTGTCCGCGCTCGCCGCCGGCTCGTTAAGAGGCAGAAAATCTCCGGCCCGTTGCTCCTGACGCTCCACGCCATTACAATTCCATTCCCCCGTTCCCATGATAACGGGGCAGCCCTTCATTTCAGACTAAACACCCTGACGTACAGCAGGAGCGGGAGGACACACTGCAGTTACTGTACGCCCTCATACGGTGAACATTGGGTCAGTTTTAAAATGTAGTGTAGTCCAAAACTAGGGTAAATCCCCAAAAAATATACTGTATGTTTCTGACTATAAGGCTCACTATCAGTAATTGTCTATTTCCTGGTCTGTTTTCATACATAAGGTGCACTAGATTATAAGGCGCATTAAACAACACTAGTATGGATGTAAGTGAAACGAGTGCTGGATGTTAATCTACACAGATTTCTCTCCTGAAAACTGTTTATTTGGGTGAGTAAAGCTCTTCTGTTCATATACAGTAAACTTAGATTTCCCATATTTTGTCTAAGGATTATTTTTTAGTGAAGTTTCTCCAGCACTAAGGCTGGGTGCAGCAGCATTAGCAATAGTCGCTAACCACAGCACGTGTGGGATGTTAATGCTGCCCGTCTGCTAGCGCTGCTGTTAGCGGCTAGTGCTGATGCCGATGCACCCAGCCTTAGTGCTGGAGAAACTTTACTGTAAGCTCACTTCACTTATAACTCTGTACTTCAGCAGAGTGGCTTTACTGCTTATTAATACCTGACTGGTAGAATTCATACATTCTACGGATTATAAGGCGCACTGTTGTTTTTTTGAGAAAATTAAAGGATTTTAAGTGCACTTTGTAGTCTGAAAAATATGGTAGGCAGTAGGGTTGAGAATCAGGCAGCATCTTATGATACAATATTATCACAAAATATTGCCTATAATGATGATGATATCACAGTACTTGTATTTTTTGCTACTCAAAATATTGTAAGACAATTTTTTATGATACTTCACAACATTTGTGTTACTAAGAAAAGTGTTTTTCTCTTCTAAAGGGATTAGTTTCTCAGGGGGTTCTGGGTTAGTTTTCTCTTTTATGGGGGGTCCTTTGTGATTTTATTCCCGTCAGGAACGACGATGTATTTGTGTTTTTTTTCTTAGACGTCCTCTAAGAAAATTACAGGCTGACTTATCTACTGTTCATTGCTGAACCCCGTGGTCCTCCGGTAATTTTAGTTCCGTCCGGACGCACATCTCTGAGTTTCATCACATCGTGTTTAATAAAATAGCTAATTGTCCACTGCTACACATTGTAATTACACTTTGGGTGTGCGTTTCCACGGAGATCCACGTAAAAACACAAAATGGAGGAGCTACTGAACGCGATGTAACGTGACCGAAAAAAAGCCAAAAAACTCACTGTTCCTCCTGTTTTTTTTAGTTTTATCAATGATATGATACAACAAAAACTATTCGATATATCACAATATCAATATATTGCTCCTCCCCTAATAGACATACATTCCAGAACTTGCCCCACCTCTTATCTAGCACCCTATAAACACTATCTGCCTAGCTTACCATCTACCTTACAGACACTTTATTTAAGTTTCATTCAGCTTAGCTACCAATACATACCAGGACATACTTTACACATGCATTTCTGGACAAGCTGAGCGATACTGGAAGTGACAAAAACACGTAGACTGATGCAGTAAAACAATGGCTATAAATTGGTTTATGCATCGTTACACAGGTCTTCCCAATGTTGTCTTCCCCACTTCCCTCATGTTATATAGTGAAGTTTGAGTCAAGCTTGCTGTCAAAAAAGTCAGCTCCAATAAAAAGGAAAGCTGTTAAAACCTGCTAAATCTGTATCTGACTGCTCCCAGATCTAGTTGATATGATATAAAAAAACAGCTCCAGAAATGAAACACAGTGCCTCTGCCTCTCCTTTTTCTGATGCAACATATTGAGCCATATGCATACTTTTTCCCCGCAGTCTTTCCTTCAGCTTTTCGTACAAAAAAAAAAACACATCAGTAAACACGCATCATTTATTATTTACCGCATTTTCAGGTCATTCAAAAGTTCAGAAGCACAGTTTTCCTAGGCGGAGGAATGATGGCAGCTGATGGCAGCAGTGTTACAGATGGTACGTTGTGGCACGTGATAAACGGGCGTACGGGGTGATGGAGTGAAGTGATGGTTCTATATCTCAGGGATGGTTATGAAGGTGCTGGAAACTGGCTCTTACCTCTGATGATGGATAGTTTGGAGGTGACAGCAATTTCACCCTCGGTGTTCCGGGCCACGCACTCGTAAACGTTCTCGTCTCGCGGCGCCCTGAGCGGCTGGATCCGAAGCACCGCCCCCGCGCCTTCGTCAAACTCTATAGTCTAGACCAATCAGAGCAACAGAGGATTAACCAATCAACCAATCAGAGTGAAGAAACGTTGTAGTGTTTGTAGTGTATATACTAGTGCATCTCAAAAAATAAATCAATAGAATATCATTGAAAAGTTACTTAATTTCAGTAATTCAGTTAATAAGTAAAATTTATTAAACTTATAGAAACTTTATTAAATACAGAGTGATCTATTTAAAAAAAAAATATTTTATTGTTGATGATTATGGATAACAGCCAATGAAAACGCAAAAATCAGTGTCTCAGAAAATTTGAATATTATATAAGACCAATTGGTACTTTTGGCTACAGTGTGGGCAGTGTGCCAAGTCCTGCTGAAAAATGAAATCCGCATCTCCATAAAAGTTGTCAGCAGAGGGAAGCATGAAGTGCTGTTTTCCGATTTTCCCGAAAAAAAAAAAAAACGAAAGTTAAAGTAAGACCTGCCAAAAGATGCCCAAAACTTTTACTTCAGGCTGTTTTGCTTTTTTATTTTTTTGGAACTGTAAAAGACATGAATAAAACATCACAGTTTTGTTTTAAATATTTCTTAAACTTTTTTTTTCAATTATTGTGTGCCAAGCATTCACTTGTTTATATTACATTTCTATTACATTTGTTTACTGTACTTACACAAATGTTACTATACATACACACACAGTGATTTACTACATTAGCAGCAGTGAGATCAGCTTACAACTAGTATTTTAGGGTGTAGGATGGGCTTTGATTCATTCCACCCCCCCATGTCAATCCCACCACCACCAAGTGTAAAACTAATCGAATTATTTTTATTTTATTTGAAGAAAGCAATACTGTCAACATTTATTATTTCTTTTTAACTTATTTCAAAATTTCTCCCATTTTTCATCCAATTTAGCTAGCCCAACTGTGCCACCCATTCAACTGCTAATCAGCTAATCAGCCTCCTCTGATACATGCAAAGTCAGCCACCATATGTTTTTGATCTGCTACTGATGCAGCATTACTGAGTAGCATCACAGCGCACTCGGAGGAAAGCGCAGCGGCTCGGTTCTGATACATCAGCTCACAGACGCAGCCTTGTGCTGATCCACATCACCCTAGGAGTGATGAGGTGAAAGAGTGCCATCTACTGTACCCAGAGGTGGAAAGTAATGAATTACATTTACTCACATTACTGTAATTAAGTAGATTTTGTGAATCATTTGTCATTTTTAAAGTAGTTTTTAAAATAGGTAATTTTACTTCTACTCAAGTACATTTTGACACAAGTAATTTACTTCGCTACGTTGGAAAACTCCATGTTACTGAGTAAAAACAGGGAAATAACAAGGTAATAACGTCCTCATGCAATGCAAAATGTGCCCCTCCAGACAGAGCTGTCAGCGTTCAAAACTTCCACATCAAACCTGAGAAAGCATGTGGTGGTAAGTATTTTTATCATTAAATAATGACAAAAAAAAAAACATGTAAAAAGCATAACAATGGCAAGTTAAAATATAACAATATAACTTTTAATGAATAATTAAAAGTAACTATGTAACTTTTACTCAAAGAACATTTTAAATTGAGTACTTTTTTACTTTTACTCGAGTAGATTTTTAGATGGGTACTTTTACTTTTACTTGAGAAGAATTTTAGCAAAGTAAAGGTACTTTTACTTAGTTGCAAATTTTCAGTACTTTTTTCCATGTCTGATTGTACCAACCCAGAGAGAGCAAGACCAATTGTTTGCTCTCTCAGGGCTCCGGCTGCTGATGGCAAGCTGCATGACTGGGATTCGAACCGGCGATCTCCCGATCAAAGTGCCAGCGCTTTAGACCGCTTATGCTTCTGCTTTAATACCAGCAGTATGGAAGTGACGTTCCCAGTGCAGTCTGAAATGTATTAGTGAATTAATTTCTGAAGGAAAGGTTTTAATTTGAGGCGCTGTTAAGTGCAGGGAGGAACATACTGCAGAGCTTCAGACGAGCACCGCTGGTACGGTTTGGTTTCTATTTGCATTTCAAATTTAAGCGCGGAGTGCAATAGTTTCTTCTTGGCTGCAGGCAGCAGGGTGGGAGGAATATTTCGCCGGCTTTATGAGCGCCTTAATTGCGCTCCCTGTGAGCAGAAGCCACCGCGCGAGGCCACGGAAGACGCCGGCGTTTTGTTCGGTTGACTTGGGTGGAAAGGCTAAGAGCCGCGAGACGAGTTTAACTTGTTGCCATGCATAATAAATACGCCGGCTCACTGAAGCTAAAACCAGACAAAAGACACGTTTAAACAGCACAGGATTAACTCACAGCACTCTTTGTTTAGCATGACAGATGATTAACCATGCGTACATCAATCAGCCATAGCATTATGACCACCTCCTTGTTTTTACCACTATTATTATATACATTTTATCAGCTCCACTGATCATAAAAGACAGTTAGTGCACTATAGTAGTTCTATAATAATTACAGACTGTAGTTCTGTACCTGTTTCTCGGTATATTTTATTATTATCCTCATTTTATCCTCATTTTAGGAGAGAAAACCAGCACAGAACAGTGTGTGTTGTGCTGGTATGAGCAGATCAGATGCAGCAGTGCTGCTGGAGTTCTTAAACCAGGCAAATTCAACTGTTTAGAGCTTAAAGTAATTGCCCTAATAGTGTATACAGCTCTGGAAAATAATAAGCGAGCACTTCACTTTCTTAATCAGTTTCCTATAAATTTTATTTATAGGTTTATGTTTGAGTAAAATGAACATTGTTGTTTTATTCTATAAACTACAGACAACATTTCTCCCAAATTCCAAATAAAAATATTGTCATTTAGAGCAAAAATAGATGCATAGCTTTTAGACCTCGAATAATGCAAAGAAAATAAGTTCATATTCATAAAGTTTTAAGAGTTCATGAATCAATATTTGGTGGAATAACCCTGATTTTTAGTCACAGTTTCATTCATCTTGGCATCATGTTCTCCTCCACCAGTCTTACACACTGCTTTTGGATAACTTTATGCCTTTACTCCTGGTGCAAAAATTCAAGCAGTTCAGTTTGGTTTGATGGCTTGTGATCATCCATCTTCCTCTTGATTATATTCCAGAGGTGTTCAATGTGGTAAAATCGAAGAAACTCATCATTTTTAAGTGCTCTCTTATTTTTTCCAGAGTTGTTTATATAGTTTACAATAAAGTGTGAGGTTTCAAAAGTCTTAAACTAACCAAGCACTTAGGTGCTCTTATCTGGGGAGCTGTTAACTTGTGGTTTCTGTGGCTGGTAACTCTGATAAACGTATCCTGTACAACAGAGGTAACTCTTGCTCTTCCTTTCCTGGGGCGGTCCTAATGAGTGCCAGTTTCATCATAATGTAATTGGGTAAAATGAATAAAATAGATTCAATTAAATTCCAACAGATGGTAGAATCAAACCTCGCATAATCTGCAAACAAGAACTGAGAGGTTTTAGAAGCTGTGAATTGCAAAATTCTTTAGGCCATTCTGCTGCTTTTTTATTATTTTGTAACAGATCTGTAACAGAAGGAAATAAAAATTTAATTCTGCTTAAAATATTTATTCAGTTGTATTTAGGTCATCTTTTATTTGCTGTGATATTCACAGTTAGCATATTTTTGGCCAGTGTCATCCACATTTTTGGATGAACTGCCAAAAAGGTGCCCAAAACTTTTACTTTAGGTTTTTTTTTTTTTTTTTTTTTTTTAACCCTTTCAGACCTGAATTATCTTTGGTGATGGAAAAAATGCAGCTTTTTCTACTGTAAAAATGTATGTACAGCAAATTAATCCATTTAAATAAAATATCAAATAGTTTTTTTTTTTGCTTCCATTGCATTGAAAGCCTGTGTGTAATATTGTATATTTCATATTGTACCACAGTTATTTCCGACCCTGCAATGTGATTGAGAAGCTGAGAGGTGTTCTATGAGTGCCGTTATCAGCCGGTAATGTACTGTAACCAAAGCTCTCCCTGTATTACTCCGCCACATACTGTACAGGTAACCTAGCAACAATGCAGCGCTTACGAGCCAAACAGTGCAGCTACAAACAGAGCAGCAATGGCACTATTTTAACTCGCAGAGTTTTTATAACCAAATAGCTCATCTTTTCTACTCCTCTTTAATTCTTTAAAAAAAAAAAACTAAGTATACATTTTTATTAATTACATCACCAGTACAAAAAAAATTAGCACAGTCAAATAAAGTATACTTTTTCAAACCTTTTTCATACTTTAAGTGGGTAAAATGTATGTATAAACAGAAAAGTATACTTTAATTATTCCGCACATAGTTCAAGTACACTTTTTCAAGGGACTGCATGCAATCGCCAAGCATGTTTTTTTTTTTTATTGGCATCTAATCACGTAAAAAAAAAACTGTACATGAAAAGCGAGAAGGCGAGGAGGGATTATATCAAATATGCCTGGAAAGTGCAAAGTAACAGCCTGGCTTTTGGTTCAACCCTTTGTGATCATTAAAGATTCATAGAATTCGAAATGAAGTTTGCGAGGGTAAAGGAAAAAAAGCGAAGGCAGGAAACGAACGCGTGAGGGAAAAATCTTTTGCCGCGCTCTGATCGCCCGCTGTCACTCCGCTGAAAGATAGAATAGCCGTAGGAGGTTCACCGGCAGCAAAACCACGACTCAGAATCCACAGAAACTCTTCAAACAGAGACGATGGGCTTTTAATGTACAATTGTTCGCAGAAAAAAGAGGGCAAAATTGAAGTCATTTTGGGTAAAAGAACGGTATACAGAGCTCAGCGCTGAACGGAGGCGGTTGCCAGGTAACACACTCCATACCCTCCTCAGCGCAGATGGCTAAATCAGTGTGTGCAGTGTGTGTGTGTGGAGTGTGTGTGCAGTGTGTAGACGTGCTCTGGCCTCACCTCTATCCTCTGGGAGTTGACCTTTTTGCCCTTTTTGTTCCAGTTGACTTGTGGCTTAGGGTCGCCTGTGGCTTGGCACACGAAGGACACCACACCGCCGGACACGCCGATCTGGTCAGTGGGGATCTTGGTGAACCTGGGGGGAGCTGGAGGAAGAAGAAGAAGATGATGTTAGGAGAATCACAGTGTGGAACTAAAATATACTGTGATTTCATGAAGATCACCAGAAAACGGAAAGTTCCAACTCCAAAAATAGAAAAACTTAACTTCATAACTTCAGTTTCTGAATCAGTTTCTCGGATTTTGCTATTTATAGGTTTATATATTGAGTAAAATGAACATTGTTGTTTTATTCTATAAACTACAGACAACATTTCTCCCAAATTTCAAATAAAAATATTGTCATTTAGAGCATTTATTTACAGAAAATTAGAAAAATCAAAATAACAAAAAAGATCCAGAGTTTTCAGACCTCAAATAATGCAAAGAAAACAAGTTCACATTCATAAAGTTTTAAGAGTTCAGAAATCAATATTTGGTGGAATAACCCTGTTTTTGAATCATAGTTTTCATTTTGGCATCTTGGCATGTTCTCCTCCACCAGTCTTACACACTGCTTTTGGATAACTTTATGCCTTTATTACTGGTGCAAAAATTCAAGCAGTTCAGTTTGGTTTGATGGCTTGTGTTCATCCATCTTCCTCTTGATTATATTCCAGAGGTTTTCAATTTGGTAAAATCAAAGAAACTCATAATTTTTAAGTGCTCTCATGTTTTTTTCAGAGTTGTATGTATAGTGCTGTGAAATAGTATTTTCCCCCTTACAGATTTTTTTCTTTTTTCTTTTTCCCCTTACTTAGATTTTTCAGATTTTCCAACAAAACATTAACAACAGACATACATAACCTGACTGAATACAACCTACTTAGCCGTAGGTGAAAAAGTAATTGCCCCAGAACAACATTTAAAGAACTGCTGGTCTCACTAACAGCCTCAGTTAAGATCAGTGTTAATGGTTCAATAATAAGAAAGAGAGACTGGGTGAAAATGATCTCCATGGGAGAATCCAAGATAAAAAACACTGCTAAACAAAAACAACACAACCACCCGTCTCACATTTACCAACAAACATCCTGATGATCCTTCAGGACTTTGAATAAATACTCTTTAGACTGACGAGACAAAAGTGGAACTTTTTGGAAGGTGTGTGTTTTGTTTCCTCTGGTGTAAAACTCATAATTTCAGAAAAAGGATCCCACCCACCCAGCACACGCACTTTTTGTCCCACTCCCCTCAGGCCGAAGCCTGCGGAGCATTAAGTGCAAAACAACAAGACTCAGAAACAGCTTCATTCCGGAAGCTGTAAGACTCTTAAACTCCACTTAACAACACACTGCACTGACACCAAGGACAAATTACTGTTTACTGTTTACCAACATGGTCACTTTACTTGCACTGAGACACTTTATCTCCACTGCTCTAATTCACATTATCATGCTGCTATAGCACACTTGCACTCTGGACTTCATGTTGCTGAACCTTTCTACTCTCTATTTATTTTTTTTATTCTTTGGGATATTTATCTATCTATTTTGTATATTCTATTTCTTTTATTGTATTCTTTTTTTTATCTATATATCTATTAATAACAGCTCTTTGGGTGTTAAACTGGATCGTGAGATCACAATTTCGTTCCACCTCATGTACCACATGTGATGCGAATGACAATAAAATCTCCTTGAATCCTTGAACCCTTGAATCCTCATAATTGAAAAAATATCAGTATGACAAAAAAGCAAAAACTAAAGAAATCTGTAGGGGGCTCAAGTACGTTTTCACGCCACTGTATATTACTGTATAACTGTATTACTGTATAATATGAAATGAAATGAAGTTGAGCAGATAAAACTTGAGATATCTCTGATTCATAATGTCTCTAAGTTGAATCTGATTTAGGTTTTTGATATGTATTTTTTTCTGGGTTTAAATTGAAGCCTGAGAGATTTCTGTTGAGGATGAAGCTAAAGAGAAGCTATTGATAATTGGATATAATGCATAAAAGGCTTCAGTCTCGTTCAGCCGGAGGACAGATTGATGTGATGAGCTGAAGAATGGCCTGATAGAATAAAAAGCCGATAACTCACGGCAGACAAAAGGCCAGGCTGGCGTGAGTGCCGCTCTTCGGGCGGTTTAGCGTGGTTATGTCACAGCGCTGACAGCCAGCGATAAATACTATGCGGCTGTAATTCTGCGGCTGAATGTAATAAGGCTTGGGGTTAAGCCCCGCCCCCCCTCTGGCCTCTCCTCTCCTCTCTGGAAACAGAGTGGATCGAATTCCCTGAGGACGCTCAGCAGCTGATGCGTGGGGGGGGAGGTGGAGGTGGGGGTTGTGATGGTGTGGTGATGGTGGGGGGGGGGTGGTGTAGAGCATTACGTTTGCTCTCTGGCACACAGGAGGCCGCTGGTAGTCATAGATACCGGTATTCCGAGGAGGATCATCGCTGCCGCATCCCGTTGCCATGGCGGCCGGTCAAACAGAGCAGAGAACGATCCAGGAACCCTCCCCCCTCCATCCTCACCAACCCCTTACCAACCCTCAGCGACGGGCTGAGACTCATCCGTCAGGGCTAAGCCTGGCCCCGGCTCTCACCATGACAACCAGTACCCACACCTCACCTCCTCAGCATCCCTCCCCCACCCTCCTCATCTGCAGGTGTGTGTGTGTGTGATGTGCGCTCATGCCCGTCCAGGCAAAGCTGGAGCAAACACACCTCTCCAAACAGCCTGGCATCAGGCTGCAGCTTAGATCCAAAGGGTCAATATCAATATAACTCAGATTTTGTGTTGCAATACATTTTCACTCGAGATTTCCTCTGAATAAACACATTATTACACATATACTGTAGATGCTGACCTTCACTTTAACCTTCTGTTATCTTAGGGGTCAATTTGATCCTATTCAATGTCCTTACCATCTTTAAATAGGCAGTTACCGTATTTTTTGGATTATAATGCGCACTTAAAATCCTTTAATTTTACCAAAAATTGTCATTGTGCTTTATAATCTCGTGCATTTTATATAAGAATTTGACCAATCGGGTATTAATATATTATGTATAATAATAGACCAGAAAATAGACGTTCATTGATAGTGCACCTTATAATTTGGTGCATCTTATAGTCCAAAACATATGGTAATATCTTTTTTACTTCATATTCAATTTTTTTTTCTAATTTAATGAGAACAACTGGGTGAATATAAAATTAACATGATGGTATGATTTCAGTGTCCTGCAAACATGCTGTACACATCTGTGTTCTTTGGGGTCAATTTGTCCCCGGGCTGTTCTGGCTGTATGAAACATATAAAAATATAAACATTTTACACACGTTGGATGATGTCAATTTTTAAGACTATTTAAGTAGTCACCAAACAAATATAGTATGTGACAAACTTACAATTGAACAATTGAATTATTATATATATAGAGAGAGAGAAAGTAAGAGAAAGAGGGTTAGAGAGAGAAAGAGAAAAGAATAGAGAGAGTGAGAGATAGATGGAGAGAGATAGTAAGATAATGAGGGGTAGAAAGAAAGAAAGAGAAGAATACTAAGAGAGTGAGATTGATATGAATTGTTGTAATGCTTTGGCAACACTGTACTTTACACAGTCATGCTAATAAAGCTACATTGAATTGAATTGAAATTGAATTGAATAGTAAGAGAATGAGGAGTAGAAAGAAAGAAAGAGAAGAATAAAAAGAGAGTGAGAGATAGACAGAGAGAGAGTAAGAGAAAGAGAGAGAGAGAGAATACAGAGAGAGTTAGAGATAGACTGAGAGAGAGTAAGAGAGGTAGAGAGAAAGAGAGAGACGAATACAGAGAGAGAAAGAGAAAGACAGAGAGAGATTGTAAGAGAGAGAGAGGGTTAGAGAGAGAAAGAGAAGAATACAGAGAGAGAATAAGAAAGACTGTGAGAGATTGTAAGAGAGAGAGAGGGTTAGAGAGAGAAAGAGAAGAATACAGAAAGAGTAAGTGAGAGATAGACAGAGGGAGATAGTAAGAGAATGAGGGGTAGAAAGAAAGAGAGAGAGAAGAATACAAAGAGAGTGAAAGATGACAGAGAGAGAAAGTAAGAGAGGTAGAGATAAAGAGAGAGAAAGAAGAATACAGAGAGAGAAAGAGAAAGACAAAGAGAGATTGTAAGAGAGAGGGTTAGAGAGGAGAGAAAGAGAAAGAAAGAGAAAGACAGAGAGAGATTGTAAGAGAGAGAGAGGGTTAGAGAGAGAAAGAGAAGAATACAGAGAGAGAATAAGAAAGACAGAGAGAGATTTAAGAGAGAGAAAGGGTTAGAGAGAAAGAGAAGAATACACAGAGTGAGTGGGAGATAGACAGAGAGAGTAAGAGAGGTAGAGAGAAAGAGAGAGAGAAGAATACAGAGAGAGAAAGAGAGAGAGAGATTGTAAGAGAGAGGGTTAGAGAGAGAAAGAGAAGAATACAGAGAGTGAGAAAGAGATATATAGAGTGAGACAGTGGGAGAGAGAGATAGAGAGTGAAAGAGAGAGAGATACAGAGAGTGATGACAGGCTGAGGAGCGAGCAATGAGGGAGCTGAGAAAGAGAGAGAAAGAGAGAGATAGGTAATGAGCTCTACAGATAAGAAGACAGGGCGTGGTCGAGGCAGGCTGGCAGTGAGGGGCGTGGTCTCTGAACCCCCCAGTGTTCAGTGAGACCCTCAGCTTTAACTCTTCACTCAGAGTGTTTTTGTTTACTGCAGAATTCACCGAATCTTCCAGAAACACCACGACGTCCTTCAGGATTACAGAGTCCCTCAGTAGCACAGGGCTTTAAAGCCCACCCCTCCGTGGGGAGCCCGTACACTGATGTAACCCACACACACTCTTTCCCACACACACTTTTTCCCACACACACACAGACACACACACACACACATACACTTGCCTGTACTTGCATTCTGCTGCTGCTGTCGCAAGACAACCTTGCAACTCTGCTTTGGGTTTTTTTTCTTTATTATTTATTTTATAACACTATTTTAAAAATGCTATCAGCTCACTTTCTAAACATACTAAGATAAATGATTCTTAACTCAAAATTCGTAATAAAATAATAATAGACACAAAGCTTGTTATAACTGTAAAACCTCTTTCTCTGTGCGTCTTGTAGTCCTTCTGGGCTCTAAGTCTCCATGTACCAAACGCATTGCCAACATTTCCTCTGCCAATGGAGTCTTTTTAAAGGTTGCAGAGGCTGCAGAAGGCTGTGTTTTTCTGCTATGGTGTTCCAAACCTGGCAACCAGGTGCGTGAAAATAGGACTGGGTAATGGGTGGAGCAGTGGGTGGGATCAGACACATGGATAAAGCTCTGCTGCTATGCTTAAACTTAGCATGTTTCCTTGATGTCTGATCACACATCCATACAGTATATTATACACACTGCTCCTTTAAGGTTTAATAGATACTTTATAACAGCCCACACCAGCACCACAGCCGGTACACTCTGGCCTAGCTCCGCCCACACATGTTCTCTCTGAAAAAAATGCTTTAATTTGACTGGTGGTGTCGTCTTTTAACCCAAAGAACAAAAGAACGAAGATCTCAACAGCAGCAGCAGCAGCATTGAGGAGCAGGGCCGAGAGACGCCGCAAAGCGATGATGTCACGCTCTCCAGCACACGCCATCGCCATGCCAACCATCATCAAAGACCAATCAAGGAGGAGAACCTCTGGCAGAAGCAGGAAGTGTAATCATCTCTCACGAACGCCCGGCCGACCATCAGCCCAGACGAGATGATCAGAAACAAGCTGATGACCAGGATAATAATCAGACTCTAGAGGAGGATCTCCAGCGTCTCATCAGCAGCAGCTTTCCTTCATGTCCTGATGTTCAGAATTCAGACAACTGGCTTTTTTTTTTACTGTAAATCTAATCTGAGGTCAGTTTTCCAGCATTTAAAAATTGCTGTTTAAGCTTTAAGCCTTTTACAGTATATCTAACAAGAAATTTAAGCAGTTAATATGGTGAAAAGCGTATTTTTACGGCTACGTTCTCACCAAATCTGATGTTTATGTTCTCAGGTTTACATTATCTATTAATTAAACGTCTCATTCCATCATTTTTTATTAATTTTAAACAGTCTAGTTGTGGTCTCTAGTATGAATAAATGCCATGTGAGCTGTTTTTGTGAAAAAAAAGTGCTCCGGTGTTTCTATTTAGCCCTGCTTTAGTTCACTGAATTAGTGGTCTCTAAAGAAAGATAGGATTTCGGCTCTTGCTCATGAATATTCATATATGCAAACATATCTCTGTCTCTGATTGGCAAACAGCACTGCAGCAGAGAACGCCTACCTGCCTTCCCCCCCAGTCAATTTTACAGCTCTAAAACTCAAAGGACAAACTTTTTCCAGAGATACAGCCTTAGTTGTAAAAATACAGCACTTTATACTATTTTATTTCTAATTTGTGCTCTCTCAGGGCTCCGGCAGCTGATGGCAAGCTACATGACCAGGATTTCAACTGGCAATCTTCTGATCTTCTGGCAGCGCTTTAGACCACTGGACCACTTGGAGAGACTCCAAGGACAAAATGTTTTCAGAGATACAGCCTTAGTTGTAAAGATACAGCACTTTCAGTTTCTTTCAGCTAAACAACATTAATAAACTTTACCTCAGACTTCGTGATTCGGTGCTTGGGCAGTTTCACCATGGCGAAACCCCAGAGTCTGTTCTGTCTCATAAAATCTGACGAGAACGGCCTTGTCCTTTTAAAACTGTGCTTCCCTAGTGTATATTTAAAGTCTCGGTAATATGCGCAATCAACCGGAGATCCGATTTAAACATACAGTACAGTTACTTACACAAGATAGCTACCGTTAACTACTGGTGTAAACAGAGCTGTAAGCTATTTAGCTGATGAGAGAAAGTGTTGGCTCTGCTGCAGCCCTGGATTAGCTCTGTCTGTGGGCGGTCCAGAGCCGAGGTGGGCGAGATGGAGATACATTTTTTATTTTATTTTATTTCTATTTAATTTCCCATTTTCTTCCCAATTTATACAGCCAATTACCCAACCCACTAAGTAGGACTCTTCCTATCACTAGTGATGCCCCAAGACACCAGGAGGGTGAAGACTAACACATGCCCCCTCTGATACATGTGAAGTCAGCTGATGCAGCACTGCAGCAGTACCGAGTAGCATCAGAGCCCGCTCGGAGAAAAGCGCAGCGACTTGGTTCCGATACATCAGCTCACAGACGCAGCCTTGTGCACATCAACATCACCCTTTGGAGTGCAGTCTTCTGATCATAGTGGCAGCGCTTTAGACTGCTGGACCACTCGGACAGTTATGTATTATTGTGCTGGGAGCTGAAATCAACTAGGGGTAGGGCGCAGTGGAAGGCCGAGGGGGAAATTTAAGCATAGCTCCTGCAGAAGACTCAGGGAAGTGCGGGGGGCCGAGCTCCACATGTATGAGAGGAGATAATCACACGGCTGCAGTGATGCTGGAGAGATCATTGTCACACTCGTCACGTTCTAACGGATGCAGATTGAGATGTCAGGCACGCAGGTTTTAATGTCAGGTGTTAAGTGCCCGCACGTCCTCGCCAACCTTCACATATCATCACTATCACCCTCTGCACACTACTGCTCTACAGATAGCAACAGCATCACTGTTTCCATAACTACAATATACGCACTTAAATACACACACTCAAACACATACATATATAGATTTCTTTTGTTTTTGCTTTTTGTCATACTTACATTTTTCTGATTATCAAACAACTTTCAGACAATAATATCAGACCAAATATAACCTGAGTAAATATTAAAAGCACTTTTTAAGTGATCACTTAAAGTTAGTCTTGTTTAGCCTTAATATTAATGTTAGCTTAGCGTACATGACTGAATATTACAGTGGCATTTCTTGGAACTGAGTTGTGATAAACCCAAAATATATGATTACTATTAAAAAGTAACATATACTATGTTTTTATATATATTCACTGAACACCAGCGTGCCACAAGGGTACGTGCTAAGCCCATTTCTGTGCTCTCCATTTACTCATGTCTGTGTTTCTGTGTCATGGTGTGCACAGAATACAGACACTCGCAGATGCAGTAAAACGGGTTGTTTATTAAAATAGCAGGTAGAAAAAAGGGTAGTCGTACAAACAAAGTTAGAGCACCGGTAAACAGAAGCAACGTAGGGATAACCATACCATGAGTGAGATACAGTCCAGAGTTCAAACACAAGCAGGCCAACATCAGAGGTAATCCAAAATCAAAAAACGTGAAACAGTCCAGGTCATACACAAAAATATCCACAATCAGAGATAATCCAAAAATCGGCGTCGAGAAAAAACAAAACAAGGTCATACACGAAGATAACAGAGACAATAGAGAGTAACGCTTAGTAATGAGGAAAATCCAACAATACCCGGCACAGAAGTGTGTGAGAGGTGTCCTTAAATAGTGCCAGACTAATATTCGGGGCTTCCTGGTTGGAGCAGGTGAGGTGACGTGTGACTGGGTGTGTGCGTGTCAGCGGGTGGTGCGTTCTGGGTAATGTAGTTGTTAGACTGAGAACCTCTGTCAGAGCTGGGTGCGTGAGAAACAGAGGAGCTAACAGCACCAGATGTGACAGTACCTCCCCCCGAGGGAGTCGGAACGGGAACGGAACGAGGACGACCACGACGACGACCACCCGACGGACAGGGAGTACCGGCGGGAGGAACAGGAGTAGCCACAGAGGTGCCGGACAGGCGGGGGTTGCGGAGCTGGGAACCCCGATGAACCGGAACCGACGAGGAAAGTGAGCGCTTGGGACGCCCACGGGGTCTAGGAGCAGGTTTGCCCGGATGACTAGCATGAAATTCAGCCAAAAGAGCCGGATCCAGCACATCACTGGCAGCAACCCAAGAGCGCTCCTCGGGGCCGTAGCCCTCCCACTCAATGAGATACTGGAGCCCACCGCCGCGCCTGCGAGAATCCAGCACCTCTTTCACCGCGTAGGTGGATGAAGCCTCCCCCTCCACAGCCGCGGGCGGTACGTCATCCGGAAGACCCTCTGCGAGTGGACCTGGGACAAGAGGTTTCAGGAGAGATACATGGAATGAATTATGGACTCTATACTGGGCTGGAAGTTCAATCTTATAAGTAACTTCGTTAATTTGAGACAAAACCTTGAAAGGCCCAATATACTTAGGCAGAAGTTTCCTGCACTCCCCCTCAAACCTCAAGTCCCGGGTGGACAACCACACTCGATCCCCGGGTTGATACTGGGGGGTACTGCCTCGGTGTCTGTCGGACTGCTCCTTGTATTTGCGTAACGCCTCCGAAACCTGCTGGTGAGTTTCCTCCCACACCTGCTCGCTCCGCTTCATCCAGTCGTCCACCGCAGGAACCTCAGAGGACACGGCTGTCCACGGAGCTAACGGAGGTTGGTAACCCAGAACGCACTGAAACGGTGTGAGACCAGAAGTGGAGTTAGTGAGAGAATTCTGCGCAATCTCAGCCCATATAAGGAACTGAGACCAGTCAGAGGGGTGCTTATAACAGTACAGACGGAGAAACTTGCCTAATTCTTGATTAACACGTTCACATTGACCGTTACTAGTGGGATGGAACCCTGAGGTTAAACTAACATGAACACCCAAATGTTCAAAAAATGCTTTCCAAACCCTGGAAGTAAACTGAGGGCCCCGATCAGAGAGAATATCCTCTGGAATACCATAATGTCTAAACACGTGTGTGTAAATGGCTTGTGCAGTTTGAAGTGCAGTGGGCAGGGCAGAGAAAGGAATAAACTTAACCCCCCTGGAAAATCTATCCACAACAGTGAGTACTGTGGTGTAACCCTCGGAGACAGGTAAATCGGTGACGAAATCTACAGCTATGTGAGACCAGGGTCTTTCTGGTACAGGTAGAGGAACAAGCTTACCGGCTGGAAGGGTTTTTGGGGTTTTGCATTGAGCACAAACGGAACAGGAGGAGACGAAAGCGTGTATGTCAGCTCGCATGGTTTCCCACCAATAGCGAGCTGATACTAGCTGCAGAGTGCGCGTAACGCCGGGATGGCCCGAGGTGAGAGCAGAGTGAGCCCAGCTAATAAGACGATCTCTGAATTGTTCAGGAACGAAAGTTTTGTGAGAGGGACACCCCTCAGGAGGTGGTGAGTGCGCTACACTCTGTTGAATGAGATCATCTAATTCCCAGCGAATAGCTGCAATTTTGACGGCCGGAGGAAGAATGCGTTCAGGTTCGGAAGACTGAGATGCGCTATCCGGAGCAGTATAGACTCGGGATAGCGCGTCTGCCTTAGTGTTACGGTTGCCAGGGCGAAACGAAATAGAGAAATCGAATCTAGAGAAAAATAATGACCAACGAGCTTGGCGAGGATTAAGACGTTTGGCAGAGCGTAAATACTCGAGATTCTTGTGATCAGTGATAACAGTAAATGGGTGCGCGGCCCCCTCCAGCCAGTGACGCCATTCTTCGAGAGCCAGTTTGACAGCAAGAAGCTCTCTATCCCCTATGCCGTAGTTGCGCTCCGCAGGAGACATTTTTCGTGAAAAGAAGGCTATGGGATGCATTTTAGGCGGAAACCCACTACGCTGTGACAAAACAGCCCCTACCCCAGTATCAGAAGCGTCGACCTCGACAACGAACGGGAGTTCGGGCTTAGGGTGAGCTAGTATAGGCGCGGACACAAATGCAGCTTTAAGCTTATTAAAAGCTTGCTCAGCTTCGGGGGACCAATTCAGGATCTTAGTGGCTTTCTTGGTCAGAGCAGTAAGAGGGGCAGCTATACCACTGAAATTGCGGATAAATCGCCTATAGAAATTTGCGAAACCTAAAAAGCGCTGGAGATCCTTAATAGACTGCGGAACGGGCCAGTCAGTGACAGCTGAAACTTTGGTGTCGTCCATCAGGACGCCTTGGGAGCTAATAACATAGCCGAGAAAGGAGACTTGTTGACGGTGAAATTCGCATTTCTCTGCTTTGGCATAAAGGCTATTCTCCAGTAAGCGTTGGAGAACGGAACGTACGTGGATCACGTGAGACTCAAAATCAGCTGAATAAATCAGAATGTCGTCTATAAATAGGACGACGTATTTCCCAATCATATCCCTAAATATGTCATTCATGAATGACTGGAAGACTGCCGGGGCGTTAGCGAGACCGAAACTCATCACTAAATATTCGTAGTGCCCATTAGTAGTGGTAAAGGCAGTCTTCCACTCGTCACCCTCACGGATACGAATTAAATTATACGCGCTGCGTAAGTCTAATTTCGTAAAAAAGGAAGCTTCACGAAGTTGCTCGAGAGCGCTGGGTATGAGGGGTAACGGATACGCAAATTTCTTAGTTATGTCATTAAGCCCACGGTAGTCTATACAGGGTCTCAACCCCCCGTCTTTCTTCTTGACAAAGAAGAACCCTGAACCAACCGGAGATTTAGACGGGCGGATGAAACCCTGAGCGAGTGCCTCCTCAACATAGTCTGCCATAGCCTTCTCTTCATCGAGGGTGAGGGGATAGACTCTAGCTTTGGGCAGCGTAGCTCCCTCCACTAGATCTATAGCACAGTCATAAGGACGGTGTGGAGGCAATTTAGTGGCATTGGCTTTGCTAAAGACATCAAGAAAATCAGAGTATTCAGAGGGGATAACAGGAGTATCTACTGCGTCAGGACTTTCTACCGAGGTAGACTGTAAAGCTAACTCATTAAGAGCTAAACAATGTTCATAACAAGAGGGAGACCAAACCGTAATATCACCATCAGTCCAGGAAACCACAGGATCATGAAACTTGAGCCATGGCATGCCCAAAATCACCGGGTGTTCAGAGCAGGGAAGCACAAACAGGGGCAGTTCCTCGTGATGCAGAGCGCTGGCTTGAAGAGCGACGGGAAGTGTCTGACGAGTGATAGCCTTGGAGCGTACAGTTTTCCCATCCACCGCGTGAATAGAAATGGGACGGCGCAGGTCACGGGTAGGGATGCCATGTTCCTTGACCAGGTCCCAACTGATGAAGTTCCCCTCCGACCCGGAATCTACAAGCGCTGGGACACAGAACATACCAGTGGGTGAAGAGATAATAACGGGTAACGTAAAACATTTAGCTTTGTGATTAGAGATAGAATTACGTACCACGTTAGCGCGTGGAGAGCCCCCCACGCGCTTTCCCAGGGCTGGAGCCTTCACGGATCGGGTCAGGAGACCACATGCAGCTTTGCGATGCCCAGCCTCTCCACAGTAGAGACAAAGATGGAACCGAATGCGGCGTTGGCGTTCCGCTGGAGATAATCTGGACTTTTGAACATCCATGGGTTCCACTGTGGAGTCTGATGAAGCGTGAGGTAGCTCTGCTGGAGTGGGTTGTACGTGGAGGTTGGTCTTGGTTTGGCGAGAGAGCAGCTGGTCTAACCGAATGGAGAGGGAAATCAGCTGATCCAAGGTAAGGGATTCATCCTTGCATGCTAACTCCTTCAAAACTTCAGGGTTAAGTCCATTCTTGAACACAGAGATGAGTGCAGCGTTGTTCCAGCCACTGCCAGCTGCCAGAGTGCGAAACTCCATGGCATATGAAGCAACAGTTTTTTGACCTTGTTTTAACGCCAGTAGAAGCTCTCCAGAGGATTGTCCGTAGCGTGAGTGATCAAAAACTGCTCGAAACAAAGTCAAAAACTCCGAATAGCTGGTTTCAGAAATGGTGTCCCAAACCGCCGTAGCCCAGTCGAGTGCTTTACCAGACAGCCTCGAAATAATAAAGCCGATCTTAGCTTTGTCTGAGGCGGGAGAAGCGTTACTAAAAAATACGGAGCATTGTAAGAGAAATCCGCTGCATTTCTCCGGGGAACCATCAAAATACTCCGGCTTGCACACCTGAAAGCCGGAGACAGGAGAGCTAATGGTGCTAGTGTTAGCTACAGGGCTAGCGTTAGCTACAGCTAAGCCCTTGAGGTGCTCGAGAATGCTAGAGAGCTGCTGCTGCTGGTTAGCTTGCTGGCTAGCTAACTCAGTAACAGCGTGGGTCACACCGGCGAGTGTTTGCTGGTGCTGACCGAGCAATCTGCCTTGATTAAACAACCCTGATCTTAGCATATCCGCATCTGCTGTCTGATCGAGAGAGGCCGGGTATTCTGTCATGGTGTGCACAGAATACAGACACTCGCAGATGCAGTAAAACGGGTTGTTTATTAAAATAGCAGGTAGAAAAAAGGGTAGTCGTACAAACAAAGTTAGAGCACCGGTAAACAGAAGCAACGTAGGGATAACCATACCATGAGTGAGATACAGTCCAGAGTTCAAACACAAGCAGGCCAACATCAGAGGTAATCCAAAATCAAAAAACGTGAAACAGTCCAGGTCATACACAAAAATATCCACAATCAGAGATAATCCAAAAATCGGCGTCGAGAAAAAACAAAACAAGGTCATACACGAAGATAACAGAGACAATAGAGAGTAACGCTTAGTAATGAGGAAAATCCAACAATACCCGGCACAGAAGTGTGTGAGAGGTGTCCTTAAATAGTGCCAGACTAATATTCGGGGCTTCCTGGTTGGAGCAGGTGAGGTGACGTGTGACTGGGTGTGTGCGTGTCAGCGGGTGGTGCGTTCTGGGTAATGTAGTTGTTAGACTGAGAACCTCTGTCAGAGCTGGGTGCGTGAGAAACAGAGGAGCTAACAGCACCAGATGTGACATTCTGTTTATGGTTTTAACTCCAGGGTGAACGTGGTGCTGGAAAATGTAGGAAAATGTATAGAAATTGTATAAATTGTATAAAAATATCAAAATCAATTATTAGTTAACACACATAAAAATGGCTTTTGGTAGCAATTCATTTAGTGCTGTGTTTAAATCCCTCCCAGCAGAGTAGTGTTGTACTCTCTCATTAGATTTCAGTGTTCTGACTGGATAAAAAGTCAACTTTTCTTTCATAGTATCAAATATGATAATGTGTTTTCATTCTATGAGACAACTTTCAGACAATAATATCAGACCAAATATAACCTGAGTAAATATAAAAAGCACGTTTTAAGTGATCGCTTAAACCCCAAGCTGAGTTCAGTTTCACTACTAACCACCACCAGGCCTGATTTCTACCAGGCCTGTAGAATCACGAAATCACTTAAATAGAACCTGTCTGACAACATGAAGCAGATAAAAGATCTCAAAAATCAACACATTATCCTCCGATCTAAAGAAATTCACAAACAGATTAAAAAACAAAGTTATTGATCATCTGTCAGCCTGGAAAAGGAGAAAACACCTTCTCAGGAGTGACTGACCTATCGAAATTACAACCCGAAGGGCATAGACAACTCATCCAGGAGGTCGCAAAAGAACCAAAAAAAAAACATTTTTATATTCCAGAGGTTTTCTTTTTTGTTTTTTGAAAAATCAAAGAAACTCATTATTATTATTTGGATAACTTTGGATATCAAAAATTCAAGCAGTTCAGTTTGGTTTGATGACTTGTGATCATCCATCTTCCTCTTGATTATATTTTCTTTTTTTTTTTTTTGGTAAAATCAAAGAAACTCATTATTTTTAAGTGCTCTCTTATTTTTTTTCCAAAGCTGTATATATGAAAGGTTAGATTGTTTCCATGGCAATATACTAGTAAACTAGTATCATATTAATAAAGCAGTTAAAACTCAGAGACGGGGCACAAACCTAAGGCATGGCAGGTGCTGAAGAACGAGGAGAGCAGGAAGGCCAGCAGGAACAGGGGGGCTGAAGGAAGCAGCCCGGGACGGGGTGGGCCTCTGCTGGGACAGGGAGCCATGGTAGGACTTCACTTCTGATCGTCCGGATACTCTGGAGAGAGAGAGAGAGATCAGAGGGTTAAAGTTAGTTTTGTTTAGCCTTAATATTAATGTTAGCTTAGCGTACATGATTGAATATTACAGTGGCATTTCTTGGAACTGAGTTGTGATAAACAAAAAAATATGATTACTATTAAAAAGTAATATATACTATGTTTTTATATATATTCACTGAACACCAGCGTGCCACAAGGCTACGTGCTAAGCCCATTTCTGTACTCTCTGTTTACTCATGTCTGTGTTTCTGTTTATGGTTTTAACTCCAGGGTGAAAGTGGTGCTGGAAAATGTAGGAAAATGTATAGAAATTATATGAATTGTATAAAAATATCAAAATCAATTATTAGTTAACACATATAAAAATGGCTTTTGGTAGTGATTCATTTAGTGCTGTGTTTAAATCCCTCCCAATAGAAAGTAGTGTTGTACTCTTTCATTAGATTTCAGTGTTCTGATTGGATAAAAAGTCAACTTTTCTTTCATAG
The DNA here is from genome assembly GCF_023375975.1 of Astyanax mexicanus. Classification (NCBI taxonomy): domain Eukaryota; kingdom Metazoa; phylum Chordata; class Actinopteri; order Characiformes; family Acestrorhamphidae; genus Astyanax; species Astyanax mexicanus. The sequence goes on from NC_064411.1 coordinate 27,597,881, forward strand.
TATCAAATATGATAATGTGTTTTTATTCTATGAGAGCTTATTAAAGAGGTAGTGGAACTAGTTTGCAGTATTGCAGTATATCATGTTTGTGATAAATATCATTAACTTCTTGCCAATTAAAAAAAGGGTGTAATTGTATGATTATGTCATCTTTATTTTATCAGTGACTGAATAAAATAAATAAAATAATGAATAGATTTATTTTTGCAATTTATCACACTTATTTCTGTGACAGTATTTCATGCTGGAATAAAATGATCATGACAGGCCTGAGCTGAGAGTGAGTTTCTCTAATCTAATTCACAATACTGGACTTTATCTGGATAAGTGTCCATTTAAAATGCCAACAAAGCCAAGTCACATGACCGTGCAGGACATGTGAAGTGCTGCGAGGCCGTGGTCCCCCGGCAGCACTATAATTTAGGCCTCTTTATGAAATTTGCAGTGATTACTTGTAGGACCTGAAAAGCTGGAAAAACAGAAATTATCACTCACAGGCAACCAATCACTGACTTTAACTGTAAACAACAGCCCAGCTCAGAGTCCACACTCAGAAAAAATCAACAAGACTCAATCCTCTCATATTAATACTGCAGCTTTAGCAGGTCAGTACACAAAATACTATTAAGAGATGAATAAAATGATCTCTTTTACATTTGTTTCCTACATTGTAAATGAATACTGAAGTCGTTCAGACTATGAAGGAGCACATTAGTAACCATGTAGTAGCTTAAAAGTGTTAAAAAAAAAAAAAAAATACTCTGTGAAGAAGCTGTTAACTTGTGGTTTCTGAGGCTGGTAACTCTTGCTGTTCCTTTCCTAGGATGGTCCTGATGAGTGCCAGTTTTATCATACCATTTTTTATATTTTTGTTCTTCACTTTTATTTGAGTAGCTCTGGCCCTGATGTAAAATGTGTGGCATGCTATTTAACATGCTATTAACACTATTAACACTCCTACAGCTTCTGTATGTGTATCTCAATAAATATGACCAAGAGTTGCCTAAAGTAGTCTAAACGTTTTCATCATTTAATAAACCAACACTTGATGTTTTTGATCACTGCATTCCCACACTTCCTTCTAGGTGCAAATACAGTATATACACTATAGCACAGAAGCAGGCAAAAGTATGGCCACCCCTTGACTATTAAAGGACACATCTCCAACTGTTAAGCATGGGGGTGGACGTATCATGATTTGGGTAAAAGGAATAACATAGATTTAGTTTAATTCCAGCTAATATCTCATAATCTGGATTAGAACATTACTCAAATAGAGCTATTCACTGAATACCTATAACTCTACCTCTTCACTACTTTACAACTGATGCTCTCAAACACATTAAGAGACAAAACATTCAAGTAATTAACTCTTGATGAGTTCAGCACAGCTGTTAACTGAAAGCCTGAATTCCAGGTGACTCTACCTCATAAACCTGACTGAGAAAATCCAGCCAAGATGTGAAAAGCTAAAAAAAATCTAAAATATAAAACATATTCTGGTTTGATTAACACATTCATTTTGGTTACTAAATAATAACTAATAAATGTTTATCTTTATAGTTTGAATGACTGTTGTATTTAAGTGTCCAAACTTTTAACTGTTTCACAAATCATGGGACAGCAGTATTTAAATTGATCATGAAGTGTTCGTTAAGCGAATAAGGTGTGAGGTGTTATCCTATCGTGAGTGAGGTTGAACACTGGGGTCAACGTGCTCATGGCAAGGCGAGGCCTGCATGATGGGAGTCATGAAAGAGAGGCATTATTGATGGTTTCAAAATCTAGATTAATGCAGGAGGCCCCGCCTACCTATCCCACAGGTCAGTACATCATTCTTTAGGTTCCATGGGACATGACAAAAGTCATGGGACACAATAGTAGTTTCTGATGCTTATTGTATTGGCAGGTTCTTGCCAATACAGAGTTCTTATATGGATGGTATGCAGGTACAATAGATAAATAACACACACACACGGACAAATAAATAAATAAATTAATAAGATATGCTGCATCTGCTCTTAACAAAAGCGCAGAAAACAACTACTAAGTACAATTGCAATCCTGCCATGCAAAGCAGGAATTACATCCCCATTATTATGTAATTAATATCCCGCGCTATAACGAGCGAATTGCTTACTGCCGCTGCTCTGCGTATAATGAACAGTCCACTCTGAGGCGAATGTGAGCGTAAGTGCTGCGGAACACTGGGACGCTGGTGTAATGCATTGTAGCATTAATCTGTAGCACTTGGTCTACCGTTCGGTTACAGCGGATATGGATTTTTTTTTACGAGGGGGCCATTAATTATTGAGAAACCTCCCCAGCAGCGTGTGTTTTACTGGCCGGCCTTCGCTCCTCGCTTTAGGTGAACTGAGCGCTGCGCCGGGTCTGATGAGGGGAGAGATATTTCAGAGAGAGGAAGAAGATGCGCCCGTCCAGCGCCGCTGCAGAACCTCCCCGGCGTGGAGTCGATATCTGCAGGAGTAAAATCGATTCGGCTCATTTCTGGGCGTGTTCAGGTGTGAGGGTCGACGAGGCAGCGTCCCGTATTACCTCCATCCTCGCATAACTCCTTCCTCTACACACAGTGAGCTCTCGCTTCTGATGAATAACACTGCAGGACTGAGGCCAGGCTCTATAGCGTCCGGGGGCTCGGTGGAGCAGAGCTGTATCTGTGGCTGTAGCTATTGTTTAACTTACTGTTAACCATCCGGTAGAGCATTGCTATCTTGCACCCCACCAACAGTCTATTTTCACGCCACGCCTTCTGTCTGCGTTGTTTAAATAGCAACGGTGCTTTTGAATATACCGTATATATATACGCTGATGGCCGCGGTGGTCTGGAATTGAGTCGTGTTCAGGTACATTATTGGCGTATTGCTATCTTTGCAACAGAAAATACAGGTGAGGCACTACTGTCTAAAAAAAGAACCTAGACAACAAATTATGAGTCAGATGTTCATTGCTATCTTGGCAATGCAGGTTCAAAGGTATTACAAACACACCGATGGACACGCAGCAGCTCACAAACCCAACTTTTACTCCAACAATAAACAGAATACAACATTAAAAAATAACATTGCCTTTATCGTATGACCTGTTCATTTTCTCATTACTACTTTCCTCACTACTAAATATTACACAATCAATTAAAATAAATATTTCTTTCATTCAGTTTTTACAATTACAGTTACTATAAATATAACAAAAACAAAAGATTACTTTAAAATATACTCTACATTTACAATTACATTTAAGGTATTTAGCAGAATCCCTTATCCAAAGCGACTTACAACACTTACAGCAACTTACAGCGACTTACAACTCCACAGATTACTTTACCATATATATATATATATATATATATATATATATATATATATATATATATATATATATATATATATATACACTGCTCAAAAAAATAAAGGGAACACTCAAATAACACAATATAACTCCAAGTAAATCAAACTTCTGTGAAATTAAACTGTCCACTTAGGAAGCAACACTGATTGACAATCAATTTCACCTGCTGTTGTGCAAATGGAATAGACAACAGGTGGAAATTATTGGCAATTAGCAAGACACACTCAATAAAGGAGTGGTTCTGCAGGTGGGGACCACAGACCAAGTCTCAGAACCTATGCTGTCTGGCTGATGTTTTGGTCAGTTTTGAATGTTGGTGGTTCTTTCACACTCGTGGTAGCATGAGACGGACTCTACAACCCACACAAGTGGCTCAGGTAGTGTAGCTCATCCAGGATGGCACATCAATGCGAGCTGTGGCAAGAAGGTTTGCTGTGTCTGTCAGCGTAGTGTCCAGAGGCTGGAGGCGCTACCAGGGGACAGGCCAGTACACCAGGAGACGTGGAGGAGGCCGTAGGAGGGCAACAACCGAGCAGCAGGACCGCTACCTCCGCCTTTGTGCAAGAAGGAACAGGAGGAGCACTGCCAGAGCCCTGCAAAATGACCTCCAGCAGGCCACAAATGTGCATGTGTCTGCACAAACGGTTAGAAACCGACTCCATGAGGATGGTATGAGGGCCCGACGTCCACAGATGGGGGTTGTGCTCACAGCCCAACACCGTGCAGGACGCTTGGCATTTGCCAGAGAACACCAGGATTGGCAAATTCGCCACTGGCGCCTTGTGCTCCTCACAGATGAAAGCAGGTTCATACTGAGCACAGTACATAGTGTGTTTTTTCACTTTAATTTTGTGTGTGGCTCCAAATCCAGGCCTCCATTGGTTAATAAATTTTATTTCCATTGATGATTTTTGTGTGATTTTGTTGTCAGCACATTCAACTTTGTACAGAACAAAGTATTCAATGAGAATATTTCATTCATTCAGATCTAGGATGTGTTATTTGAGTGTTCCCTTTATTTTTTTGAGCAGTGTATATTGCACATGATTAATTTGGAATCAGTGACGTGTTATAATTTTTTTAATGCAATTAATTTTGCCCCCAACTTCCACCGTAATTTACCTAGCCCCCGCCAACACGCTGATTTTTTTGTAGAGTGGTTTGCTTGTGGTGAGAATGTGATCTGGTCTCGATTCAATCTGTCTCTGCTGCTCCATGCTGTTTACACACTAAGGGCGATGTACATGCAGCATTCACTGCTCCCATCTCTGTTGCACATCCCATTGAAAATGCAAGTGAAAGTGCAGCTGCAAATTTTGAGTCTTCTGTGTTAAAGCAGATTCACACTACACAGATATACACCCTGAAACACAGAATCTTCTTTCTCACTATATTTACTTTTTTGCTCTTGCGCCAGACCGCTCTGACCAATCAGAGGAGAGAATGTGCTTATGTGGTTTATTGGTGTGTATTTTGGTGTGTTTAGGTTTATGCCTGTGTGAAACCAAACCAAACAGAGGGAGAAACCCATCAAACAAACAAACTTCAGAAACCAACTACAGGTTGTTATATTCAGCTAATTAAGGTTTAATTCAAAATTCCTTACAACCAAGCCAAGATGATTATAATATAATAAACAAATTTCCTCTATAGAATTTACTATGTATTCTCCCCTCAAACATACAAGTATATACTAGTATTTTAATTAGTATATATATTAAATCTATTTTTTTTTCTGGATAGGTACACTCAGGAGTAAATAATTAAAATACAAAAAGGCTTTTCTGGGCAGTACGTATTTATTTATTCAGTAAAAGTAGAATTAATACGAATATAATTCATTCAAAAAAGGGTGCTTTCACAGCACTGTGTTCATTATAACATCTCTAGTGCTCTCGGGAGGGACTAGTAAAACCCTGAATCAGAGGAATTGAGTGTTTATTACATTTCATTTGACTTTATTTGATTGTAGAGAGTGTGAACGAAAAGTATTTTATGTTTTATCTGATCATCTTCATTCCATTTATTATTAATAAACATCCTTTACTGGATTTTAGACCTGCAACATGTAGTAAATAAAGTTGGGGAAAGGTTGAGGGATTTAGGGACAATAATGAGGAAATAAATTTTATATATATATATATATGTGTGTGTGTGTGTGTGTGTGTGTGTGTGTGTGTGATTTCAAACAGGTAATTTTAATTATGATTAGGTACAAAAACACAGAAAGCTGTTAAAAATTGTCAGAAAGCTGTTAAAAATTGTAAAAACAACGTTCCTCAAAGAAAGACTGAAAGGGATTTCTGTATTTCTCCCTCCACAGCCCATAATATCATTAAAATACTCAAGGAATCCGGAGGAATTTCAGTGTGTAAAGTCTAAAAGCAAGAAATGGACACTGTGTATCTCATAAGTTCTCTACTACTTTCTTCAGAATGAGATGTTCTTCCTTCTTTTTACTGCATTTATGTTTACTTGCATCTGTTATAATGGGGTCCGATGTTTCTAAAAGGCAAATTTCTCTCTCAGCAAATTTCAGCAGTTTGCTGCTGATACAGATGCATTAAAATAATGTGCTTACGTCCCTGAAACCCCCTATAAAGCCCAGTTAACAAGCCTGTAAATCACACATCACTGCAGTACACATCCATATACAGTCCTCCACGACCCAGCACCTGCACCCGCTGTCTATTATCATTTACAACTGATTTATAACACAACAGATTCCTCTGAAAAGAAGAAATTCCATCGGCTCCCATAAGAAAATAGCCAAAAAGCCAATAATAATACTAATAATTAATAATAATCAGGGTACTTCTAATTTACCCATCAGCCTTCAATCATAAATCACTGTCCAGTAAAAGCTCCAAGATAATCAATTTGTAACAGAGTTAAAAAATGGCTCTCATGTGACGTTTATTTGATTTCTGAAAGACAAATGACATCACCCTGCATAGAAATGAACAATTCATTATGATTAAGGGCTCATAGAATAGAAAACAGTGTGTTACAAGTACAAAACGCTATACAAAAAGATCTGAGTGATAAAAACACTGCACAAAAAGATCCTAGCGTTATGAACACTACACAAAAAGGTCTGAGTGTTATAAACACCTCACAAAAAGATCTGAGTGTTATAAACACCCCACAAAAAGATCTAAGTGTGATAAACACTACACACAAAGATCTGAGTGTTATCAACACTACTCAAAAAGATCTGAGTGTTATAAACACCCCACAAAAAGATCTGAGTGTTATAAACACCTCACAAAAAGATCTGTGTTATAAACACTATACAAAAGGATCTGAGCGTTATGAACACAACACAAAAAGATCAAAGTGTTACGCACACAGCATTAAAAGATGAGAGCGTTACAAACAAAACATCAAGACCTGAGTGTTATAAACAATGCATAAAAAGAAAGTTATAAACACTACACAAAAATATCTGAGTGTTATACACACCCCACAAAAAGATCTAAGTGTAATAAACACTACACAAAAAGATCAAAGTGTTATGAACACAACACAAATAGATCTGAGTGTTATAAACACTTCACAAAAAGATCAAAGTGCTACGAACACAGCATTAAAGATGAGAGTGTTACAAACAAAACATCAAGACCTGAGTGTTATAAACAATGCATAAAAAGAAAGTTATAAAGACTATACAAAAAGATCTGAGTGTTATAAACACAACACAAAAAGATCAAAGTGTAATAAACACTACACAAAAAGATCAAAGTGTTATGAACACCACACAAAAGGAAATATGTGTTATGAACACTACCCAAAAAGATTTGAGTGTTATAAACACTACACAAAAAGATCTGAGTGTTATAAACACCCCACAAAATGATCTAAGTGTAATAAACACTACACAAAAAGATATGAGTGTTATAAATACTATACAAAAAGATCTGAGTGTTATAAACACTACACAAAAAGATGAAAGTGTTATGAACACTACCCAAAAAGATCTGAGTGTTATACACACCCCACAAAAAGATCTAAGTGTAATAAACACTACACAAAAAGATAAAAGTGTTATGAACACCACACAAAAAGAACTATGTGTTATAAACACTACACAAAAAGATTTGAGTGTTATAAACACAACATCAAAAGATGAGAGTGTTACGAACACTCCATCAAAAGATGAGAGTGTTATGAACACATCAAAAGATGAGAGTGTTATGAACACAACATCAAAAGATGAGAGTGTTATAAACACTACACAAAAAGATTTGAGTGTTATAAACACCCCACAAAAAGATCTTAGTGTTATGAATACCTCACAAAAAGATATGAGTGTTATAAACACTACACAAAAAGACCTAAGTGTTACGAACCCTATACACAAAGATCTGAGTGTTATAAACACCCCACAAAAAGATCTGAGTGTTATAAACACTACACAAAAAGATCAAAGTGTTATGAACACAGCATCAAAAGATGAGAGTGTTACAAACAAAACATCAAAAGATGAGAGTGTTAAGAAAGCTACACAAAAAGATCTGAGTGTTATAAACACAACATCAAAAAATGAGAGTGTTACGAACACTACATCAAAAGATGAGAGTGTTATGAACACAACATCAAAAGATGAGAGTGTTATGAACACAACATCAAAAGATGAGAGTGTTATAAACACTACACAAAAAGATTTGAGTGTTATAAACACCCCACAAAAAGATCTTAGTGTTATGAACACCTCACAAAAAGATATGAGTGTTATAAACACTACACAAAAAGACCTAAGTGTTACGAACCCTATACACAAAGATCTGAGTGTTATAAACACCCCACAAAAAGATCTGAGCGTTATAAACACTACACAAAAAGATCAGTGTTATGAACACAGCATCAAAAGATGAGAGTGTTACAAACAAAACATAAAAAGATGAGAGTGTTACGAACACTACACAAAAAGATTTGAGTGTTATAAACACAACATCAAAAGATGAGAGTGTTACGAACACAACATCAAAAGATGAAAGTGTTATGAACACAACATCAAAAGATGAGAGTGTTATGAACACAACATCAAAAGATGAGAGTGTTACGAACACTACACAAAAAGATGAGAGTTATAAACACTACATCAAAAGATGAGAGTGTTATGAACACAACATCAAAAGATGAGAGTGTTATGAACACAACATCAAAAGATGAGAGTGTTACAAACAAAACATCAAAAGAGGAGAGTGTTACAAACACAACATCAAAATATGAGAGTGTTATGAACACAACATCAAAAGATGAGAGCGTTACAAACAAAACATCAAAAGATGAGAGTGTTACGAACACTACACAAAAAGATCTGAGTGTTATAAACACAACATCAAAAGATGAGAGTGTTACGAACACAACATCAAAAGATGAGAGTGTTATGAACACAACATCAAAAGATGAGTGTTATGAACACAACATCAAAAGAGGAGAGTGTTACGAACACTACACAAAAAGATCTGAGTGTTATAAACACAACATCAAAAGATGAGAGTGTTACGAACACAACATCAAAAGATGAGAGTGTTACGAACACAACATCAAAAGATGAGAGTGTTATGAACACAACATCAAAAGATGAGAGCGTTACAAACAAAACATCAAAAGATGAGAGTGTTACGAACACTACACAAAAAGATCTGAGTGTTATAAACACAACATCAAAAGATGAGAGTGTTACGAACACAACATCAAAAGATGAGAGTGTTATGAACACAACATCAAAAGAGGAGAGTGTAACGAGACCAAAAGATGAGTGTGTGTGTGAAGTTGAAGGAGCTAAATTTAAAATACCCCCCTGACAGACTTATACTACTCTGAAATAAGGCTTTATAACTGCATGTATAGGTTTATCTCACTTGTTTATGTAGCCCTTATGTAGCGTTATAAAGCCTGGCCTACAGTACAGTGTTGCCTCAAATTGTAACAAAGAGCCAGTGTCCATTATTATCAATTTGTGACAGAAGCAGCAGCAGCGTTTACAGCTGGCTGATGGTTTAACTGGACTTTAAAATAAATCAGCGGTGGCCACATCCGTATAAAATTCTAACCCAGGAGCCACTGTCCATTACTGCAGCCAAGCTAATCGATTCCAGATTGATTTTCAACAGAACAGGTTCCTGAGGCTCACTTCCTCATTTTCTACAGAAGAAACACAAACGCAGGATGAAGAAGGAAATGGCCAATCACAACACATAACACATATTATTAATATTCCACTGCTTTCAGGATCACATCGGGAAGTGGCTTTACCTACTTCAGATTCTCTCAGATCAGTCATATTATTTATATAGTATAATCATATCCATCACATGGATTTTATCTTAAATATATATCACACAAACCTAAGCTATTACATAATAGAAAAATAAATATAAGCAAACTGCACTTTTTTAAATTAATTACACATATAAAATATATATATATAAAAAAAAAATACTATGACCTAAACGCAAGTGAGCACATTAATATAGCATTGCATTGCGTTGCAAAGCCTTAACCATATCTACGCAGCAAAAAATGTACACAAACTAAAGAACTACACAGACTTTATGAGCGTACAGGGTCCAAAATATACATACACTCAGTTACATTATGCTGTCATAATGTTAGTGATTACGAAAGACTACAAGTAGGGCGATATTTTTAATTATATCATTAATTAATAAAATATAATAAAAGCTGGAGTTTAAGCAGCACTTATAGCTTTGGTGCGCACCATTTGAAAATCTGTGAAATACACCCGCAAAGAAAAAATAGTGAATAAAATTTCATGGGCCCTATCTTACACCCAGAGCAAGGTGCATTGTGATGCTTATTGCTATATTACACCCCACTAACAGTCTATTTTAATGCCTGCGTCATTTAAATAGCAACAGAGCTTGTGAATATATGTATCTTAATGAGCACGGTAATGAGCATGAGAACATGAGAACATGAGTTGTGTGCAGCTAAATTTCTGGCGTATTGCTATCTTGGCAACGGAAAACACAGGAGCACACCTGGCTCTTAAAGGGAATGGCAAGTGACACACTGATTGTTTTTTTTCATGTTACATCCAAAACACACCAATCAATCATTAATTAACATAATTATTATTAAGAGACATGCCATTTGTGTGTTTTAAGCTGCGCAAGCTGTACTTTTCCTGTCGTTACAATAGCAAAGACACACTGCAGTTGACACGTGCAGTTGATGGTTTGCCTACAGATCGATAAAGGAGGGCCCCATATCTTTATAGCAGTTTTAATGTCTGAATTCAGCATTTTTTTTTTACATCTTGGACACAAAAAGGCTGTACTAGAGCTGGTAGCTTTACTCTGCCCATGAGAAAAAATGGTAAAAATGGGCAAAACTGAGCAAATTTCCAAGCTTAATTAAACATAAATACAAATACAGACACTTATTCCTCCTTATATTCTATAGCCATTATTATACATCATTATAAGCACAGCTATATAAAATACTAAGACAGAAAACTAATCGATTTGGGATTGATTTTTTACAAGAATAGATTCCTGTGTGCCACATGTTCATTTTCTAAAGAGGACATGACAACGGCCGGGAAAAGGAAATGACTGATCACAGTAATTAATAATCTTACTAGCACTGATTTTCTTCAGCGAGATTTTAATAATAAATTAGTGCTGGACACACGAACCAGGAGCCACTGCCCATTAGCCCCCTACTGGGGTCAGGCTAATCAATTTGAAATCGATCTTTCCCAGAATAGATTCCCATGTGGCACCTGTTCATTCTGAAAAGAGGAAATGACATCAGCTTGGTCAGAAAAGAAAAAAAAAACTTATAATAACATAATAACAACCATACTACTTCAACATTTCTTTAATCATAACTGTAATAATTAATCAGTGAATATACTAATTCTAATGGCTTCTGTCCATTACTAGCCTTGAGGAAATCAATCTGGCATTGATTTTCACTGTAATGACTGAAGAAAACATGGGCGCCATAGTTCCATTCCCAACCTTCTGTTCTATAGAAATGAAGCCAGAAATGTTCACCATTTTGTCTAATTTGAAGCCAAAGACTACACAGTAGAGACAAGAGGCGAAGCCAGACATGCCAGCTCACTTGGTAGGACACAAATCAAGCATGTCTCAGACTGCCTTCATTGAGTTTGAAAGAGCCTGAAAGACCAGAAGCAGAGTAGTTCCCCCCAGATTCCTAGTAGGTACGACAGATCTGACAGATGTTACAACATCATGTAAGTTCCACTTAAATTCAGCTACTCCATGTAATGAAAAAAAGAGGAGAATAAAGGCCTTAAAAACTGATTTTTGGGAGGAATATACGCCCATAGAAAATTAATTGTTGGAATTATACACTGGAGATGGAAAGGATTTGTCATTGAAACATATGGGAATGGGCAAAGCTACACATCATACTGCAACCAGCCAGCAGGGGTGCTAGACCTGCCATTTATTTGATAAAAATATACAGCTCTAGAAAAAAATCCACTTCCGTTTTTGAATCAGTTTCTCTAATTTTGCTATTTATAGGTTTATGTTTGACTAAAATGAACATTGTCATTTTATTCTAGAAACTATGGGCAACATTTCTCTTAAATTCCAAATAAGAGTTTTAAAAGAGTTTAGAAATCAATATTTGGTGGAATAACCCTGTTTTTTAATCACAGTTTTCATGCATCTTGGCATCATGTTCTCCTCCACAAGTCTTACACACTGCTTTTGGATAACTTCATGCTTTTGCACTCCTGGTGCAACAATTCAAGCAGTTAAGCTTTGTTTGATGAAACTCATAATTTTTAAGTGGTCTCTTATTTTTTTCCAGAGCTATAAGTATTATATTGCAGTGTTCACAAATAGATTATCATATATGTATAATGAATACACATCTTCACCAGTCAGCCATAAGATTAATACCACCTGCCTAATACTGTGAAGGTGCCCCTCATGCTGCCAAAAGAGCATCAACTCCACAAGACATCGTTTTTTAGAAGTTCATGCTTTAGTAACTCCTCTGTGGGACTGGTCCAGATGGGCTAGCCCTGGGCCCCCGTGACCCTGTTGCTGGTTCACCAGTTGTCCTTCACTGGGCCAGTTTTTACTTACTTCCACTTCATCATCACTGGAGAATCTGACACTGGCCTGTGAGACAATTTAGAAAAAAACTAGTCCCTTTTCAACACATCAGTGTGTTTACATCATTAGACAAGATAAGATAAGATAAGATAAGATACTACTGTAAAACTAAATTTAGCAGCAATCCTCAAGGTGTCTGAACAAAAATATAAATAAAATAAAAACAGCTCTATGTACAAATACACAAAAATTTACAGTGGATGTATGAAAAAATATACAATATAAGTAACAAATCCATTAACTGTGTAGAAGTCCTGCTGGAAAATGAAATCTGCATCTCTGTAAAAGTTGTCAGCAGAGGAAAGCATGAAGTGCTGTAAGATTTTGTGGGAAAACAAAACTGCACTGACTTTAGACTTGATAATAAAACACAGTGGATCAACACCAGCAGATGACATGCATCTCCAAACCATCACTGATTGGTGGAAACTTCACACGAGACCTCGAGCAGCTTGTACTGTGTGTCTCTCCACTCTTCCTCCAGACTCTGATCCCTTCATTTACAAATGAAATGTAAAATTTACTGATGATCACTGATGGTTTGGAGAGACATGTCATCTGCTGGTGTTGATCCACTGTGTTTTATTATCAAGTCTAAAGTCAGTGCAGTTTTGTTTTCCCACAAAATCTTACAGCACTTCATGCTTCCCTCTGCTGACTTTAACTTTTATGGAGATGTGGATTTTATTTTCCAGCAGGAATTGGCACACTTCTCACACAGCCAAACTACTTAATATAAAGGGTATTATTAGGGTCTTTTTGTATATGTATATATTGTTAATTAATATATAATTAATGAGTTATGCAAGAGTTAAGATTGAGTTTGGGATGTGGTTTGAAGTGAGTTTGGGATGAGTTTGGGACATGTTTGGGTTAAGTTAGTGATACTTTTGGGTGTATGTTTGGTTTTAAGGATAAGATTGGGATGAGTTTTTGGTAAGAGAAGTTTGGGATGAGTTAGTGATGGGATTTTGGTGAGTTAAATTTGGAATAAGTCAGTGATGGTCTAGGCTGAGTTTGGTATGAGTCTTTGGTGAGTTTAGTTAGTGATGGGTTCGGGATAAGTTTGTGATGAGTTTTTGGTGAGTTTAGTTAGTGATGGGTTCGGGATAAGTTTGTGATGAGTTTTTGGTGAGTTTAGTTAGTCATGGGTTCGGGATGAGTTTGTTTGGGATGAGTGAATAATAGATTCAGAATGAATTTGGGATGAGTTTTTGGTGATGAAATCTCTTTTTGTGTGTTTTATAGAGCCAAACTCATAATCAAATTTTATCAGAGATTTAAGATAGGTTCTGAAATGATAATTAGACTATTAGATTACTGCTATTATTTTTCTTACCCTATTCAAACAGATGGAAGTTGGTCATGGTGTACGAGTGGATGTATAACTGCCCGCTGACAGCAGAGTGATCTGACATGCTTATAAAGACTTTACTAGCGCTAAGCTCTAAATACAACATGGCGGCTCAGTGCTCCCGGCGGCGACCCTGATTTAACTAGCCTGACCTCGGCCAGATGTCTCGATGCTGCGTGATCCACAAACACAGTTAAACAAAAGATCACGCCGCAGCAGATGCAGGGCCGGCATGGTTTCGCAGGGCGGACCATACGTTTCTACCTGTGTAAAACCTCGGGGTTTAGCTGCGCAAATGCACAATTATGAGGAAAATCTGGCCCGAATTGCTAATTAGCAGCGCAGAGGGATTGTTTTGACACAGGTGAAATGGGTGCTCGTTCTCTGTGTAATGGCCTTCCACCGGAACATCCAAAAAAAAAAAAAAAAAACGCTTCTGAAAAGTGCTCTACTGAAAATGCAAATCGCGCCCCTTCTGCTGCTTCATCACACTGCAAAACAAGCAGAGGCATTTCCCTTCAAGCACGCTGACTGAATATCACACACACACACACACACACACATCAGTGCTGCCGAATGAAATCATAGCGGTCCTGTTGGTCGTCTCTCTCTCTCTCTGTACTCTTCATTTCTAAATAAATATCACTCAACCTCTTCAGACTGACAGTAACAGCTTTATGTTACACACTGAAATCTGAATCTGAGCTTAAAAAAAACATCGTTCCATATTAACATAACATTTTCTCTAATTCAAAGTTTTACTTCTTATTTTTTTCTTATTTTCTTCATTGTAGATCAATATTGAAGATATCAAAGCTATAAGATAAGAACATATATACAATTACATCAAAATCAAACAGTGCCTTCCACTGTCTGGCCAGTTTTGGGACATGTAATAATTTTGGGTGAATGAGTAAGGAATGAGTTAGGAATGAGTTAGGAATAGGTTCGGGATGAGTTAGGAATGATTTAGGGATGGATTCGGGTTTGTGTTGAATTTTTGGTTTTGGAGTTAAGTTTAAGATGAGTTTGGAATGTGGTTTGGAGTGAGATTGGGATGAGTTTGGAAAAGGTTTAGGTTGAGTTTAGGTGGGGCAATTTTGGGTTGTGAGTAGTGATTAGTTTGAGGTGAGGTAAGAATAAGTAGGGATATGTTTGAGATGAGTTTGTGGTGAGTTTGGTGTAAGCTTGTGATGAGTTTGTGGTAAGTTTCAGCTTAGTTTGGGATCAGTTTGGAATAGGTTTGGCATGAGTTTGGGATGATTTTGGGGTGAGTTTGCAGTAAGTTTGGGCTAAGTTCGGATAAGTTTGTGTTGAGTTTTTGGTGAATTGAGTTTAAGATGAGTTTGGAATGTGGTTTGGAGTGAGATTGGAATGAGTTTGGGACAAGTTTAGGTTGAGTTAGTGTTTTAGGTTCTCGGTTGTGAGTAGTGATAAGTTTGGGATGAATTTGAGGTGAGGTAAGAATAAAAAGGGATATGTTTGAGATGAGTTTGTGGTGAGTTGGGGATACGTTTGGGATTAGTTTGGGAAGAGTTTGGGATGAGTTTGGTGTGAGCTTGGGATGAGTTTGGGGTAAGTTTCGGCTTAGTTTGGGGTTAGTCTGGGATCAGTTTGGTGTATGGTTGGGATGAGTTTGGGGTAAGTTTCGGTTTAGTTTGGGGTTAGTCTGGGATGAGTTTGGAGTAAGTTTGGTATGAGTTTAGGGTGAGTTGGGGTAAGTTTGATATGAGTTTAGGGTGAGTTTGGGGTAAGTTTGGTATGAGTTTAGGGTGAGTTTGGGGTAAGTTTGGTATGAGTTTAGGGTGAGTTTGGGGTAAATTTGGAAAGAGTGCAGAGTGAAGGAAAAGCAGCGACAATTGCTACTCTTTTAGGACTGCTGGAGAACTATTCCAGGTTCTACCTCATCTTCAATATTCATTTACAATGTAGAAAAAAATACAAAATTAAGGAATATTTACTTTATTTCATATGCATATGTCCTATGTACAACAACATGTGGGTCAAGGAATTACTTCACACCACTGGTTGACATCAAATACACTCTATGACAGAGTTAAAGTAACTCTTTTCTGGGAGTTTTTTGCCTTTTAAATCTGTTCAGGAGTTAAATCTGAACTGTTGTGGTAGTTAAAAAAATTATCCCATCTAGAGTAAAATACAGCTCTCAGCTTGAGTTAATTTATCATAAACTCCTTCACAGAGTTAACAATTATTGAAAAAAAAAATGTGTTATTAAACTAATATTATCAAAAACATTGAATTATTTTAAAACACTGCGGTTTTCAGTGCATTTCCAGCACTCTGTCACACTTAACAGTGCAGAAGATGGTAACTTGTTCTTATAGCCAACAACACGTCAGTTAGGCAAACAACCATTATATAAAATATCATGAAATACCCCATGGAAGCTAGACTTTACACTGATGGTAAGCTAGGATTGGGGGACACGTCCATTAGAGAGTTCAGTCACGCCGCCTAAGAGTTCCCCTCAACTCAACTCGTAGTTTAAGTAGGAGAATAAACTCCCACAATTTAACACTTTCACACATTTTTGTTTAACTCTAGATTTTCGAACTCCAGAAATTTGCTGTGCAAGATTAAATTGATTACACAAAAGGAAATAAAAGCATCATGATCCAAAGCAACCTCACATTATCTGTCAGACATGGTGGAGGTAGCATTGAGCTGTTTGCATGTAAATCTGGCAAAGGTACTTAATGACTGATGTTTAGTAACTGTTGAAGTATAAGACGCAGGGTGAATTTCAATGTGCACAGAGCTGAAATTCAGTCAAAAATGACAGAACAGCGATTCAGAGAGGAGGAGGAGGAGGATAACAGCAGCCCCAGAGGATCTTAAGGCAAAGAAATGGAATGTTTTCAAAAGGCTGAGTCAGTCACCTTTTATTTACTGAAGATAAAACTGAGGCAGAAAAACTGATGAACAAAAAAAAAGCAGCTGAAAGAGCTGCAGTTAAAGCCGGGCAGAGCATCTCACGGGAGGAAACTCAGCATTCGGAGATGTCCGTGGAGGCTAAGCTTCAGACAGTCATTGACAGGAAATGATTCGCCTTCAAGTATTATAAAAACACTCTTATAATACATTTAATAATTACATGTGTTTGTACAATTACTATTAAGACTAAGAAAATGTGATTTCAGATTCACTTGTCTGTTCACATGGACAATTCAAGCCAGATGTTGCCAGTCACGATCATTACCACCCACAGTGCTGTGCTGTGCTGTCCATTGTGAGTGGTAATGCCTTTTATTGCATATTACCAGTACACAGTGACATGATTTTTCTTTATAAATCCTTGGTTGTTTGGTTCAGCAATTTCAGTTAAATATATCATATAGCAGATGAACACAGTGATATTTGAGAAGTTAAATTATGTTTATAGGATTTACAGAAAGTGTGCAATAATTCTAATAAAACTAAATTAGGCAGGTGCATA
The DNA here is from genome assembly GCF_023375975.1 of Astyanax mexicanus. Taxonomy (NCBI): domain Eukaryota; kingdom Metazoa; phylum Chordata; class Actinopteri; order Characiformes; family Acestrorhamphidae; genus Astyanax; species Astyanax mexicanus. The sequence goes on from NC_064411.1 coordinate 27,615,201, forward strand.
CATTTGGGCACCCTTGTCGTTTTATTGATTTGAAAACCTTTAGCACTAATTACTGGGACACAAAATGAGTTTGCTAAGCTCATTGACCCTTGACATATGAATCCAATTATGAGAAAGAGTTAAGTTTTTCTCCTCTTTTCTCATCTTCTCTAAAAAGCAGCAACATGGGAGCCTCAAAACAAAACACTCAAATGGCCTAAAAAACAAAGATTGTTCAACATCATGGTTTTAATTATGGATATAAAAAGCTTAGATCTCAGATATTTCAGCTGTGAGTTTCCACTGTGAGGAACAGAGTGAGGAAATGGAAGAACCACAGACACAGTTCTAATTAAGACCTGAAGCAGCAGAACAAGAAAAATCTCAGATAATCAGAGGAGAAAGATGATAAGAACAGTCATAGTCAATAAATCCACAGACCTTCAGAGCTCCAAACACCTACAACATCATTCACTATTCACTATTCAGCTCACTTTACACAAGGAGAGGGTGTATGGGAGAGTAATTAATGCAGAAGAAGCCTTTTCTCAAAAAAGCACACGCCACAAACAGAGTTGCGTGAGGTATGCTAAAGCTAAAGCACATTTGAACAAGCCAGCTTCCAGATTTTGGAATAAGGTTATGTGCACTGATTAATCTAAAATTAAAAAAATATTTGGAAGGCGGTTATTTATGCATAGAGGAAAAAGAAAACACCATTCTTTCAAAGATAAACACTTTACTGCTCCACACAGTAAAATCTGGTGGTGGTGGTGGTTCATCATGCTGTGGGGCTGTGTGATCTGTGCAGGTACTGGGAATCTTGTTAAAGTTGAGAAGTTAGAGTTTGCATGGATTCCAGTCAATATCAGCAGATTCTAGAGAACAATGTTGAAGAATCAGTGAGAAAGTTGAAGTTAAAGCTGTGCCGGGGCTGGATACTTCAACAAGACAACGACCCTAAACACTAAACTCTGCTCTAAATCTACTAAAGCACTAAAGCTTTAATGCAGAGGAACACAGAAGTACAACGTTCTGGAATGATCATCTCAGATCATCTCAGTCCCCAGACCTAAATATTATTTTTTTTTAATCTGTGGTGTGATTTAAAGCAGCTGTTCATGATCAGAAACCTGAATCAAACCTGACTGAACTGGAGATGTTTTATAAAGAAGAATGATCCACAAAATACCGTCAACCAGACTCTCATTGGAAGCTACAGGAAGAGTTTAGAGGCTGTTACAGTATTTCTGCAAATGGAGGATCTACTAAATATTGATGTAATTTTTTCTGTTGGGGCGCTCAAATGTATGCACCTGCCTAATTTAGATTAAATAATTATTGCACACTTTCTGTAAATCCTATAACTTCATTTCACTTCTTAAATACCAGTGTATTATTAGTACATGTAAACTAATAATTAATAGAATAAATCAAAAAGAGAGAAAATGAATACTATGGTTTTGAAAATCAATACAAAAAAATTAATTCAATATATTCTCTTATACCTGTAACATCAAATGAATAAGAGGCAGATACTGACCACTCTGTGATTTTAAACCCGTCTCAGCTTCATGTCCTGCTTTTGGTAATCCTCAGCAGTATGAACCGGTATGCCTACAAAACACAGACAGGAGAGCAGAGATTAGGAATTATGTAATGCAGAAGCTTGTCCTGAGGAGTAACGTACAATACTGCAATACTGTAACTACAGCAGAATATCCCCTTACTGTCTGCAGGCTTTACATACAAACCGTTCTGTCACACAGTGCAAATTAAAATTTCAATTTCCATTTATTATAACATAAGGAGACAACCACAATTTTTCACATTTAGCTGACCACAATTGTGTTCACTCAGTGAGAAAAACATAATAACATAAATGAGCTACTAAGTCATATGACCGTTTAATAATAATGATTGTGTCCAAATCTGAATGTTCCAAATAATAAAACATGGCTTCTCTTTTAAAGATCATCATCAGTGATATCATAACAGTAATACTGTTTATTTTAACTATTTCTAGAACAATTTATTATTCAGATATACGTTTAAATTGCTATCATGAGGAGCACAGAGTGGTCTTAGGCTTCTGTGAGATGGCAAGCTGTATGACCGGGATTCGAACCAAGGATCGAATCCCGGTCATACAGCTTGCCATCAGCAGCCAGAGCCCTGAGACAGCATAGTTGGCCTTGCTCTCCCTGGGTGAGTAGATGGCGCTGATCAGCACAAGGCTGCGTCTGTGAGCTGATGTATCGGAACCGAGTGCACCATGATGCTACGAGGCGGAGTCTGACTTCACATGTATCGGAGGAGGCATTTGCTAGTCTTCACCCTCCTGGTGTTGTTGCATCACCATTGATGAGGGATATACAGCTGAATGTAGCAGATAAATCAATGGGACAATTGGTCAGATAAGTTGGGGAGAAAATGGGAGAAAATTAGAAATAAAAATTAAAATAAATACAAATTTCTAAGCAAATTTACTTCAACTTTATTATTCTTTATCTGATAATCTGGTCACAATAACACCTTTTCTTGGGACGATAAATTGTCACAGAAATTACTGCGACTAGTGATATTATTACACTTATTATTCCACTAATTTAATTATTATATAACTGCGTAGTAATGCAATTACACCATTAAAAAAATAATTATGATAAAGTATATTGATAAAATAGTGGTAAGATAATAAGTCAATTATGTAATAACTGTGATATCTTCATCTTCTAAGCTTACAGTCTATTTTGTCTTATTGTCTTGCACTGACTTAAGGAAGTGATTAATCAACTGATCATTAAACATTGATATTCCTCATCAATTATTCAGGGATGTTTATTGAATTAATAGATGCGCAGCCATGTGGTCAAAGAATAGAATATAATTCGGTACATTTATTAAAGGTAGAAATGCACCGGCCATCTCCGTAACACCCAACAACAATAAAATAAATAATCATGAAAGTCTCTGTTTGCACCCGATCACTTCTGGATCATATGATGATCAGAATTTTTTTTAGCCTGTTTTCTTCCATGTTGCTTTCGTGTCATAGACTGGACAGGTGGGCGGAGTCATGTGACTATACATGTAGTAGTGTAATTTAAGTGGACAAAACATAAACACGCAACATATGAGTTATACGAATATGGGCCCTATCATACACCCTATCATAAACAGAATAAAGATAAATAAAATAACATTGCTATTCTCTTAAATAAGCTGTTGGCATACCTTCTTATCCTTAAGTCAGACACACTTTTAATATTAATTTATAATGTTTTTTTCTGAAGACATTAGAGGCATTACAGTATTAAAATCAGCCACAGTTTCCTTCTTTATGCGGTTAACAAATGAATTCAGTTCAGTGTGCATTAAAATTAAACTTCAAGCTACAGTATTAATATATTTCAAAGGGCTATAGTTACTTCCTCATTTTTAGAGTTTTAGGGAGTTTAATTTCTTGTGCTGAATAAATAACCGTTTCTTGGTTTGTTTGGAGTACAAGAGGAACTTTTCTCAAGCTGTGGATCGATTGAGCAATTCCAGTCTGTATTCACGTCTATTCTACAGCCAACTCCAGTGTATTAGCTTGTTATGCTAACTGGCTAGCTTTATCTAGCAGCTGTGTGTCTTCTTTGGGGGCACTGATCTACACTGTGTGCTTCTACACAGAGCTCTGCAGCGCCTCTAGTGGTATGGGGGTATGGGAAAAATCCATACAGGTTCAAAAGTCTCCTCAAAGGTATACTGTATGAATCTGACTTGTATAATAGAGCTTTTAAAAAGTATATAACCTTTAAATACATAAACATTGAGTATTTTAGGTCCATTTATAGGGTTTATGGAAAAGGAAGCAGTGTTAAAGTTGTTGGCATATCTTTTTTAAGGTCTATTGTTTGTTTGCATTCTTCAGCTGTTTTTTTCTGATAAATAAGTCTGATTTCTTCATATATTTTGTAAAGTTTTGTGGGACAAATAAACGCAATAGTGATCAAAGCCTTAATTTAAAGCCTTAATGTTTAATATTATATATACTCCTAACAGTACAGTAAGTCACAACACTATATAAAAGCCCAGTCATCAAAAAATATTAATAATAAAATAAATGAATAAATAGGATAAAATAAAATAAAAATAACGTGATATAACTCGTCGGAATCTTGAAAAATACAGTGATTATACATTTTTGGTCATACTGCCTAGCACTACTTCAAAGCATTTTAAATCCCTATCCAGCTGTTTCTTCCACTCTAATTAACTGTTAACTAAATAACTAATCATTATAATAATCATCAGATTAGTTTGATTACCAAATAAATCATTAATTGCAGCCCTAATTCAGAGTAGAGTGTGTGGCTATGCATAAGAAACACATTCAGGTTTAATATACTGTAGATTCGGCACCGAAGCATAAACTGGTCTACAATTTGGGAAAATTTGATTGATTATTCGCCTGATCATTAAAAATCGATAGACTTACTCAATTATTCAAGGGCGTTTATTGCATTAAGAGAGAGGTGTAGCCATGCGGGTCAGTGAATTAGAGTCACGCTGAGCTCCAGCAGATGCTGCTGCCTTTCTTAATCACACATATTCAACGAGCGAACTCCTTCACACAGCTGTAATTAACACGCAAAACGTACAGCACCCATCTGTGCAGTATCACCCGCAGTCTGATTACTGGACCGCTCTGAATAGAATTCCGTGGCACTTTAGAGAAACTGTCGGTCGGAGATACGCTGGGATGATTCGAGATGTCTACGCTTTTACTACCCTCCCCACCGTCGCCACCACCACCACCACCTCCATCATCAGCGATAGCACCACTACATCTGAAGCTGTTTTTCATCTGTGGTTCATTGAGGCGTGTCTTGTCTCACTGTTGCCTTGTCAACCACTCTCTCTATCTCTCTCTCTCTCTGTCTCTCTCTCTCTCCATCTCCATCTCTCATCTTCATCAGCCCGCTATCTGTTTGTGCAGTCCGCAGGCTTAGTCCGCGGACCTCTGGGAGCGTTCATTTCCATGCCAACCGCTCCAAAATCCAGCGCGCCGGCATGATCTCCCTGCCGAGGCGGAGGGTGACCTTAAGCCTGGGCCTGGCGGAGGTTAACGAGACCAGAAAGGACGCTCTGAATCGGCGTACCAGGCGGTCCGAGCGCGGCACGGCTGGGTGGAGGTTGAAAGGCAGGGTCAAGAACGGTCAAGCACAACAGTAATATGTGGACCTGCTTGAAAGGATCAGTGTCAGGCTTCAGGTCAGCGTGGAGGCTTGGCACGCAACGGATTAAAGGAATATACTCCAGTGTTTACAACCTAATCTCTAACTCTAGCTACATCTGTAGCTCGCAAAACCAACCGACAACGACGAAACAACGACTTTGTACGAGAAATCTTTTTATAGCATATATATTTAGCGTTATCTTGATAGAAATTTTCAGAGTGAACATATAATCAAAATGCATTACCCACATACATCAATAGAGAGAGCTCTTTAGCTGTAGGCTGTGCTCATGTGGCATACTGTGGCTAGGCTGGAGGCAGAGTGAGGTTGAGTGTGGTGAAAAGAGGGAAAGTGGGGTAGAGTGTGGTGGAGAGAGGTGGACCTAGGTAGAGTAGAGAAAAGTGAGAAAGACCGAAGCAGAGAGATGTAAAGTGAGAGAGAGATTTAGGTAGAGGTAGAGTTTAGCAGAGTGATGTAGAGTGAAGCAGAGAGATGCAGAGTGAGTTAGAAAGATTTAAAGTGAGGTAGAGTAGGTAGAGTAACTTAGAGTGAAGCAGAGTGAAGTAGAGTGATGTAGAGTGAAGCTGAGTGAAGTAGAGTAAAGGAAATGAGGTAGAGTAAAGTAGAGTGAGGTAGAGTGAAGCAGAGAGATGTAGAGTGAGTTAGAAAGATTTAAAGTGAGGTAGAGTAAAGTAGAATGAGGTAGAGTAAAGCAGAGTGAGGTAGAGTGAAACAGAGTGAAGTAGAGTAAAGGAAATGAGGTAGAGTAAAGTAGAGTGAGGTACAGTAAAGTAGAGTGAGGTAGAGTAGAGTGAGGTAGAGTAAAGTAAAGTGAGGTAGAGTGAAGCAGAGTGAAGTAGAGTAAAAGAAATGAGGTAGAGTAAAATGGAGTGAGGTAGAGTGAAGCAGAATGGTGTAAAGTGAGTTAGAAAGATTTAAAGTGAGGTTGAGTAAAGTAGAGTAAGGTAGAGTGAAGCAGAGAGATGTAATGTGAAACAGAGTGTGGTACAGTAAAGTATAGTGATGTAGAGTAAAGCAGAGTGAGGTAGAGTGAAACAGAAATGTAGAGGGAGTTAGAGAGATTTAGAGATAAGTGAAGCTAGGTAGAGTAAAGTAGAGTGAGGTAGAGTAAAGCAGAGTGAGGTAGCGTAAAGTAGAGTGTGGTAGAGTAAAGCAGAGTGAGGTAGAGTAAAGTAGAGTGAGGTAGAGTAAAGTAGAGTGTGGTAGAGTAAAGCTGAGTGAGGTAGAGTAAAGTAGAGTGAGGTAGAGTAAAGCAGAGTGAGGTAGCGTAAAGTAGAGTGTGGTAGAGTAAAGTAGAGTGAGGTAGAGTAAAGTAGAGTGTGGTAGAGTAAAGTAGAGTGAGGTAGAGTAAAGTAGAGTGAGGTAGAGTAAAGCAGAGTGAGGTAGAGTAAAGTAGAGTGAGGTAGAGTAAAGTAGAGTGAGGTAGAGTAAAGTAGAGTGTGGTAGAGTAAAGCTGAGTGAGGTAGAGTAAAGTAGAGTGAGGTAGAGTAAAGCAGAGTGAGGTAGCGTAAAGTAGAGTGTGGTAGAGTAAAGTAGAGTGAGGTAGAGTAAAGCAGAGTGAGGTAGAGTAAAGCAGAGTGAGGTAGAGTAAAGTAGAGTGAGGTAGAGTAAAGCAGAGTGAGGTAGAGTAAAGCAGAGTGAGGTAGAGTGAAGCAGAGAGCTGTAAAGTGATTTTCAGTGATTTGGAGTGAGTTGGAGCTACGTAAAGCAAAGTAGAGTGGGGTAGAGCAAAGTAGTGTGAGGTAAAGTGGGGTAGAGTGAGGTAGAGTGAGACATTAGAGGTGTAGAGGGAGGTGGAGCTAGAAAGAGCAAAGCAGAATCTAAATAAGATAAAATTATGAAAGGTTATTAAAAAACATATTAAATTGATGTACTTAATATCACACAAAATACATGACCTGTGCTTAGGACACAGTTTATTTATTAGCAGCATTTTATATAAAATGAGATAAGAAGTTTGACATATGTCATTGCCTACCACATCATTAGATGGAGGTCACATGTGTTTTTTTTTTTAAATTATTTTTAGATTTTGTTGCAAATTTTATGTATCAAGGGTGATCAGTATATTTTTTAAGAATTTAAATGACATATTTTAGAAAATAAATAAATAAATGCTATGGAATTGATTGGATTACTGCCAACAATGTAAGCAAAGAAACCCCTGACAAATAGACTTTATTATTTTGCATAAAATTTAAGTTTTACAGCAGGACAAGTAGCCAGAAAGTGGTGGGAGTCATTTGGTTCATATTTGGTGTATAAATATTTTAGACAAAAGCTAAAAAAAAAGTTTAGCTATGGAACACACAATAAACACGCAGTTCCAGAATGACCCATGTGGTACAAAAATGGTACAAAGCATTAGCATGTAGTGCTACATAATGTACAGCAGTAAAACACATGCTAAAACAGACTTAAATTAAACTAAAACTGAGCTAATTAATAAAGGTAGCTGTAAGATACTATATAAAGTATTAAATATGCTAAAGTTATACATGCTAACGGTTAGAAAAGCAGTCTTTCTCATGCAGTCAGATGTGAGTGGCTTTCTTTACTGTTAGCGTGCGGCTAACAGCTGCTGAAGGTCATGGCATCTGCAGAGCGGCAGCCAGAGACAGGCAAGTGACACACTTAGGCAGCGCACATGGACGCAAAGCTGCTTAGCGAGGGCGGCGGAGGCATATTGCGCGGGTGTTCAGTGTTAAATGGAGCTTGCGCCGGTGCAGATGTGTATGAAAATGACACTAATGCTTAACAGCTGAAAACAATGGAGTCGGTTCAACAAACACACAAACACAAACACAAACACACACACTTTCACCCTGAGCAGAAACAACACTAGAATACACACACACACAAACATGCTACACTGCCAAAACTAGACAAAATATATAAAAATTGAGACGCATATATTAAAGAAAAAAATCTGCCAATGGTGTGAGCAACCTTTTTTGGCTTAAATTTGAAATCAAGAATCAGAATAGACCTGACCATGACTTTCTGTGCTAATTTTGAGTACAAATTATTTAAAATAAGGTAAAAAAAAAAAAAAAAAAAAAAACAATATCTGGTAGTGGGGTGAGCAAATTTTCTTAGTAAGACATTCAAATAAGCAATCAGTATTTATTAAAATAAGAGAAGTAGCCTAAGACTTAATCAAGCACAAATCACAGATTTTTTGGCTTCAATTTGTATAAAAGGAGCAGAATAACTTGATTGGTGACTCTTAGTGCTTATTTTAAGTTAAAATAGCTTCAAATAAGGTGATAACTCCTAATTATTCCTAAAATAAGCAAAAAACTCTTACACGTATGCAGTGCTTAATAAGATAATAACAAACATTATAATCAGCTAAAATTTAAAGATTTTTTTCAGTTTATGTTAAACTATTTTTAAACTATTTTTGCTTAAATTTTGAACATTTTATATTTAAATGACTTAAAATGGGGCTAAAATTTCTAATTATTCTAATTATTAAGCAAAATAATCTTACACTTAATTTGCATTGTCAGATATAAAAATCATCATACAAAAATAGTATTCATTGCCTAAAAATTTTATCATTTTACTTACTAACTAATCTTCCTTTATTTCCTTCCTTTATCTTCTTAGTAAGATTTCTTAAAATAAGTGAAGTAAGACTAAAATGAGTGAAGTAAGACCTAAATCAAAGCAAAAATCACATATTATTTGGCCTAAATTTGGACAAAAGGAGCAAAATAACTTGATCAGTGACTCTTAGAGATTATTTTAAATTTAAATTCCTTCAAATATGGTAAACAATTAGGAAGAAAATCCTAATTATTCATAAAATAAGCAAACTATTCCTACACTTACACAGTGCTTATTAAGACAAAAATATAATCAGAGAATTTTTTTTTTTGAAATTTTATTTGAAGATTTATTGATTTGAAATAAAATAATTTCACTTACCAAGTTTTTTTTTGATGCAGTTTATATTACCAATACTGTGAGCATTTTTTTTAAGATTTCTTAAAATAAATAAAGCAAAATCTCGACATGAGTGAAGTAAAAATCACAGATATTTTGTCTTAAATTTGGAAACAAGAAACAGAATAACTTGAGCGTGACTTTCTGTGTTTATTCTACGTTCAATTTACTTAAAAATATTATTCCAATAATAAGCAACATAATCTTACATTGCTAAGTAAGATATATATATATATATATATATATATATATATATATATATATATATATAATACAAATAAATATTGAATTGAGATTCTATCATTTCACTTACTAAGATTTCGGTTTTCTGCTGTGTATATTAAGGAAAATATCTTCTTAGTAAGATTTCTTAAAATAAGCAAAAGTGAAGTAAGACTTAAATCAAGCAAGAATCACAGATATTTGAGCTTAAATTTGGACAAAATAAGCAGAATAACTTGACTGGTGACTCTTGGTGCTTATTTTAAGATTAAAAGTCTTCAAAAAAGGTGATAATTCCTAATTTGGACATAAAACACAGTGGATCAACACCAGCAGATGATCAGCATGTCTCTCCAAACCATCACTGATTGTAGAAACTTCACACTAGACCTCAAGCAGTTTGGACTGTGTGTCTCTCCACTCTTCCTCCAGACTCTGATCCCTTGATTTTCAAATGAAATGTAAAATTTACGGATGATCAGTGATGGTTTGGAGAGACATGCTGAACCTCTGCTGACTTTTATGAAGATGCAGATTTCATTTTCCAGCAGGACTGCTAAGAGTACCAATTGGTCTTATATTATATTCAAAGTTTTTGAGATACTGACTTTTGAGTTTGCGTTAACTCTACACTATACACACCCCTGTTCCAAACCTGCCATTACATTAAGAATAGTGCTAACAGGTTCATGTTTATCTGCTCCAGAGGGTCCTATTCTACATCGTACTGGATATCAATACAGAAAAACGTAATATTTATAGCTGTTTGGTGACACATGCAGTAAAACGTAAAAAAATGAGATATTTTAGTACAGTTATCCACACAGTTCAATAAATACATCATCAGATATCAGCCAGAAATATGAGTCAAATCTAATCGTCTCTCCAGTGCTGATCGTCTGCTGATACCGAAATGGTTGTGATATCGTCTCACATCTCTGCTGCTACTACTACACTCCAGTTAATGAAAAAAAAATTGATACTTGTGAACACAACACAACACGGACCTGGCGCACAGCTTCGCCCTACAGCAGCTTCGGGCAAAGCTTTATCAACACACAATTTATCTAAAGCAGTTTTGTCACCTCTCTCGATTCCCTCACCCTCTCCCTCTTTCTCTCTCTCTTTCTTTTTCTCACTGACAAAAACAGATACACATTCACTCTCATTCAGGAATGTTCAACCCGTCCCATAATAAAGTTTGTCTGTAGTAAAGAGATGCCCCAAAATGAGCATTTTAGGCCGAAATGTCATAAATGTACCTCAGCAGTGCTATTCTAACCGTAAATTTACCTCAGAGGGGCAATTTTAACCACAAATTGGCTTCAGTAATGGCATTTGAATCACACCGTAATTTGTCCAGTGGTAAATCAGTACTGTGAGCGATAATTAAACACTGCAGACTAAAAGTGTTGAATAAACACTGTTAAATATACTGCGTATTTTAACCATACATTTACTTAAGCAGCAGCGTGGAGTAATAAAGTACTAATACTTTGTTATCTTACTTTAGTAGAAATTTTGGATATCTATACCTTACTGGAGTAATTATTTTTCAGACAACGGACCAAACCAAGGACAGAATCTCGCAGATACCAAATAGAATGGGTCCCTGGGTTTCAGGTAGTGTTCATGTGAGAAAATTCACCTGGGGGAAAATTCTCCTGGATTAAATCAACATTCATTAACAAACAGAGCTATTCTAGGCTTCGTAACAATGCGGCGCTTTTGCGCGTCTCCGCCAAGAATACTGACCTGCTCATTCACGCTGAGAAGGTGTGCCAGGAGCCCTTTAAGGGAACAGCAATGTTATTTTATTCTTTATTCTGTTTATTGTTGATGTAAACACTGGATCAGGGTTTAAATCGGTCAGTGGTGTACCTGTATTTTCCGCCACCAAAATAGAAATACGGCAGAAATTTTGCTGAACACACCTCACTTTCAGACCGTCACTCCCATCCGTGTAGATTTATTCCTACATTTTAACGCTTTTGTAATGGCGTGGATGCAAGGCGTGAAAATAGACTGTTGACGGGGTGTAAGATAGCAAAGAGCATCACGACGCATTTTGCACAGGGTGTACGATAGTGCCCTAAACCCTTACAAATTATATGAGTGTGGGAGCTCAGAGTGGTCCAGCGGGCTAAGCACTGCCACTATGATCAGGAGATTGCCGGTTAAAATCCTGTTCATGTAGCTTACCATCAGCTACCTGAGCCCTGAGAAAGCACAATTGGTCTTACTCTCTCTTGGTGGGTAGATGGCGCTCTTTCCCCTCATCACTCTTAGGGTGACACTTCAAAGGGTGATGTTGCTTAGCATGAGGCATCTGTGAGCTAATGTATCAGAATAAGGGGAGTCCTAATGAGTGAGTTGGGTAATTGGCCGTGTAAATTGGGGAGAAAATGGGAAAGACATTGAAATAAAATTATAAAAGCCGCCACTTTGAGCCAAATAAGATACTAGTCCCTGTCCCATGATTTTTGGCATGTGATTGTAATGTATTAAACTCCACTCATGCACTCCTGATTTTTCCTTTTTTACTGCTCATAAACTCACATAACCAGATTACTGTCCTCTGATCAGATTTCAGAACACAACAGCTCACAAACTGATCCACGTTTATTTGATTTAGGACTTTGGATTGGGAACAAATATTAACCTACAAGCAGATTTCAGGTGAGAAGTGTAGAGGTCCTCCTGTTCTGCACACAGTCGCTCTTTATTTCTCTATTCTCAGAGTACAGAGGTTTTTGGCTCCCGTCCCAGAAATTGTGAAAAAAAAAAAAAAAACGCTCTACCTCACTTTCCTCCCTTCAATATTCATAAAACCATAACATTTAAAGGTTGACCAGGTGAACCCCTGGTGACCTGCCCCAGTAATCATGGTCCCTCCTTTCCTTCCCCTCTTGATCTCTGAGGAACTTCTAAAGTCAAACATAAAATACAGTTTTTTTGGAGGAAAATCGTAGCTTTAAGGTTTAAAGCACAGGAAGTCTACATCCAGAATTAGTTGTTTTGTTCCAGGCTAAAGCTAAATGTCTTCCCAATTAGGGGTGTGCCATTTTGTAAAAATCATTCACAATAATATTGCTATAATTTTTGACACTATACCCACATCAATTTTAGGATAAAAGAGATATTCATTTTAAAGCAGTCTGTTTTGTGTTTGAATAAGAGAGCACTTAAAAATGGAGAGTTTCTTTGATTTTACCAAATTGAAAATCTCTGGAATATATTTAAGAGAAGATGTGTTGTGCCACAATTAAAAGAGGTGGGTCTTTTCTGGTGACGTCACCATGCTTTACAACGCAGCCTGTTGTATATATTTTGTACTATTTTACCATATCCAGTCCCAGGAATTAGCAAACCCAAGCTAACAACCATGCTAAATCAAAAACCATCAAACTAGTGAGCAGGTTAATCTGTCTCTCTATTCAATTGTCTGTCCTTCCACCTGTTCGTCTGGTTCTTTAGTCAGATTGCTATTCTACGAGTGTATTCTCTGGATGAGTGTATTCCACTCGCACCAGTAAAGCAAACAGCAGTCGTACCTGCTTTAAGGTGCTGCCTCACAGAAGCTGGATTATGTATAAGTGAGAGAACACGGTGGGTCTACAGCACCACCTGCATAACAATGTCCCTTGACTCTGCTCATACAGAGCACCATACTAAGAGTCTTGGACAGAGCATCGTCAATCAGTCATGCTTAGAAGAACATTAATCCACATCCAAACAGTTCTGAGATATTTCATGCATTTACACTCAAAAAATCAAGAGTGGGTACTTATTTACACTCATTCAGGATGAATGGAGAAAGACCAAAACACTGGAAATCAGTTTAGATTATAATTTATATACATATATTGGAGGAGAGCTGGTGTGCTAACTACATATATATATATATATATATATATATATATATATATATATATATATATATATATATATATATATATAATTTTATTTATTTTTTTTCCCCATTTTCTCCCCAATTTACAAAGCCAATCACCCAAGTCCTCCATTAGGACTCCCCCTATCACTAGTAATGCCCCAACACCATCACAGCGCTAATGCTCGGAGGCAAGTGCAGCGACTCGGTTCTGATACATCAGCTCACAGACGCCTTGTGCTGATCAACATCACCCTAGGAGTGATGTAGAGAGAGCGCCATCTACTGTACCCACCCAGTAGCAGATGGCCAGCTACATGAACAGGATTCCAACCGAACTGAAATTATTCATCTGAAAAAACAAATTATTTATTTCTGAACAATAAATAAAATTTGACTTTATTTTAATGCACTGTGACAAGTAAGTACTTGATGGTATTCCAGGTTTCATAATTCCCTCATAAAATACAGGCAACACACACACACATCATATCAAGCAGCAAGTCTATCTTCCCTGATGTCACTGACCTGTCAGCATCTATCTGTAAGTAATCCAGCTCAGAATAACACCTCATTATTATTCCTCGTAACTCAGCTACAAACAGCAAGACAGGGTGCCCTCAGTGTGACCTGACTAATTCAACAATTCAATTAGGAAATTGGTTAAAAT